>NC_052038.1:6352669-6652669 GCF_015832195.1 Motacilla alba alba | reverse complement strand
CACACCCTCCCAGGCTGGGAGCCAGGAGCAGGCCATGCTGGCCAGAGCAAAACAGCTTCAGCACCCATGGAATTGTTCTGCTCAGAAGCCCTCTAAAATAATCCAGTTTAACTATTACCCCAGCACGGCCAAGGCCACCACTAACGCATGTCCCCAAGTGCCACATCCACATGGCTTTGAAAAGGGTTTTAAAAACAAGCAACAGTGGGTAATTATTTTGGGATTGACAGTGCCCTGGTTACCATCCTGCTGACTGGACAAGTCTGGTGCTCCAGGAAAGCTGAACAGCAAGGGAAGGCCAATTGCTCAAGGTGTGTTACCTCAGAGGGAGGTTGGCTGGGGACAACTCCTGCCTTTTCCAGCAGCTGGTGGTTTTGGGCAGCCCAGACTCTGAGGAGGAAGGCAAGTAGCAGAGACCATACAGGGACACTCTGAGGGAACACCTGGGGCAGGTAAGACATGGAATATTGTTTCATGTCTCCTTTCCTTACATGCTCTGCTCGAAGATCAGGAGCTGGACTGTCACTGTGGCTGGTCACCCCACTACCAGAGTGGGAAAGCCTGTGGCATTAGGGCTTTGTGGGCTGCAGGAAGGAGGCCCAGAGCATTTGTGGGGTGGAGAAGGGAATTGCAATCATGGAATCATTCAGGTTGGAAAAGATCTTTAAGAGCATCAAGTCCAACTGTTCCCCCAGCACTGAGGGCCACCATCTAACTCTTGTCCCCAAATGTTACATCCACATGGCTTTCAAATTCCTCCAGGGATGGGGACTCCCCAACTTCACTAGGCAGTCTGTGCCAGGCCTGGACAGCCCTTTCCATGGAAAAATGCTCCCTAATATCCAATCTAAACCTTCCCTGGCATACCTTGAGGCTGTTTCCTCTCATTTCCTCTGCAGCTGCACTGTTCAGAGGCGTGGAGGGAAGGTGACTCCCAAGGTGATCCTTGGCTGATCCACAGGAGCTGCCAGCACTCCATCAGGATTTCTGCACTGCAGGCAGATGGATGTGGCTTCAGCAAAATAAACATCAGAAACTGGTTTGTACTGGTCAGTGATCCTCATCGCTCTGGGAGCAGCAGCAGGAGGAAGCTGCTATCCCCATGTGCTCCAGGAGACTGGGTATGAATAAGGAAAACAGTCAAAGCTAAAACCCCTTTAGACTCCCAGACCTCTGGAGATTTCCTTGGAAAAAGATGAGGGGCAGCCGAATTTTCTTCATGGAAATCTCAGGGGGAAAGGGAAAACCTCCATGCCAAAGGAGCAGGTCCCTCTGTCTGTGCTAGCTGTATCCCCTTGCCAAACCAGGAATACATCTCCTCAGATACAGCCGGATGGGTCCTGGGAAGCTGGATGTAACCAAGTAACCAGGATCCTAGCAACAGGCTTGATGGGAGGATTTAAAGATAGAAAAAAAATAGGAGCAAAGCAAACAACGGGAAAATATTGTCTCATTCCCCAAACTCCCAACCCCAGAGCAGGAGATAAATCAGCTCCAGGCAGGGAGAGGTACTTTGGTTGTTTCAGCTTTTTCCCTTTTCAAAGCAAACAAAGTATCAGTCACAGATGAGGATTTTTTAAACCACTTTTACAGGTGTCATTTGTACAAATCAAAGCATCCCTTGAAAATCTCATCATTACAAACATACAAAGAAACGATGTTGGTGCTACAAATCAGCTATGCAACGGCAGGAGCAATTTACCACGATTAAAAACCCTACTGAACAGTATTTACAGGGCCTTTCTCCCTCTTTTTATTTCTGTATGTTGAGGGGAGGAAAAAAGCAAAGCCCACAGTTAAAAAAACTCCCACCAATGCACTTCATTTTCTAAAAGTATAAAACTGGGTGAGTTTTTGCCACACTCAGGCAAAGTGTAACAATTTCTGGTTTTGCTTGTTTTCACATCAAAAGTCTCTTAGAAAAACCAAAAACAAACCCATGGCAGTGTCCGATGAAATGTGCTCCTTCCATGCCAGAAGCCAACATCATCCCAAAAAAGTGCCTTTGAGTAAAATCAACTTTAGTAACAAATAAGAAACAAAAGGATGAAAAAAGTAATCACAAGCTCTAGTTAAAAGCTTCATCAAAGCCCTGACGGAGCAGCCGCCCTGCAGCAAAAGCATGAGTTCTCTTACCTACCTCCAGCCCCTGCTCGGGGGTCTCCAAGCCCTGAGATGTTTCTCCACTCCCTGACTGGCGGTCGGGACGTCGAGGAGCTCCTGCCAGCCCGGAGCTGTGTGGTGCTCCCCCTCCAAGTGCTTTTTATCCACCACCATCACCCCTAAAGAGGTGCCTGGGGGGACCTAGCCCAGCTGGTCTGGCTGTGAGGGTCAGTGGCAGCCGTGCTGTTTTGGGGCAGCACATCCCTGGTGCAGGGAACTCTCATAGCCCTTTGATCCTGCTGGTTCGGAATCAGCAGTGAGAAAAATCCCTGGAGTGCCCCAAAAAACACTCCCTGGCTGCCTGAGTAAGTGCTTTCCTGGAGCCAACCTGGCCCCTGCATCTGGAAGGGGCAGGGAAGGGGGGAAGAGAGGGAATATCCAAGCCTTGAACTCTCTGTGTAAAGAAATGGAGTAAGAGACACTTGATTGCACCAAGCTGCAGAAATCATCAAAATCCCAGAGGTCACCACATAACCAGGGCACTGGTGGGGTGGGGGGAATTCTGGGTGGGTTGGGGGCTGTATCATTCCACTTTGGCTCCCAACCCAAAAGCTCTGATCAGAAAAACAAGGAAACACAAAATCAGGCAGTTTGGTTTGCCAAGTTGACAGAGAAAATAAGAAAAAAACCCCAAACAAAACACAAAAATCTTCCAAGATAAATACATGGCCCCCATTTTGGAAGCATCTTCAAAAAGCTGTATCAACTGTTGTCAGCAGTGGCACAACCTTTCAGGAACACCTGTTGGGCTGGTGAGTTCTCAGCTCTCTTTTGAAGAAGGAACAGTTCAAGGGAAAAAATAAAAATCCAGCTCCCACCACACACAGCTCCCATTTTATCTGCAGAACAACTGGCCATGGCAATTCCCTCACAGCAGCAGGCTGGGAACCAGCAAGGAGCCACTAATGCAGCAGGTTCCTGTTTGCTCACGGAAAGGGCTGGCAGTGGTAGCAACTGGTTAGGAAAAGATTTCTTCCAGAAAACAGTACTTCAGGGGGGATTTAGGAAGGCTGGGACCTCTCCCACGGACTGAAACTGGCCACACTCAAGCATGCTGTCAGAAGGTAACACGCACCAGGAATCCCATGGAGTCCACAAGACAGAGGTTTGGGCTTCCAGCCATCCAGCAGGTCTCCCACACTCCTCGGCAGTGCTGGGGAAAGCTCCCAGGCTGGGGCTTGGCTTTACGGGGAGGTTATTGCTCCTGACTTCTCCGGCTTTTTGCCTTTTGACAGGGCAGCTGCTTGCTTCAGGAGTTCTCTGTTCTTGGCCTGGAAATGGGGAAATGGGTATTTAGTGGCATGGATCAGCATCAGCTCTTGGGATCCCTATGCAGAAGCTGCTGACATCCTGCACACAGCTGGAAAGGGGGGCAGATGTTGAGCTCACCTCTAACCTCCTAGAGAGGGCTCTCCCATCCCAGCCCCACAGGAAAAGACAAAGACAAAATGATAGAAAATAAATCATATGAACAGTTCAAAGCACCTACAATACACTGAGAGGATCCGAACTTTGATTTGCAGCCATTGAAAAAGATTTCCAGAGACTCAACCAAAACCAGCAGAAATAAAACATCTGGACACCAGAGAGCTCAGGGCAGTCCCAGCCTGAGCTGAGCACAGACCCGGAAAGCCCCAAGAGAGGGAGGTGGCTGGGGCACATCTGCTCCTGGCTCAGATGCTCCTTTACCTTCAGAAACAGCACACCCAGCCCTCTCCACACCACATCCCAACATTCCACATGCCCTGTCAAAGGATCCTCGCAGGCACCAGCACTCTGACAGCAGTTGGAGGCCTCCAACCTGCCTTCCACTGGGATACTTCCCCAGAGTGGGTGTGGATGGAGGAGGGGCTGCTTTCCTCAGGGGCAACAGAGGCCTTTTGTCTGATCCCCTCCCACCTCTCATTGCTGGGGCTTTAGATCTTTATATAGCCAAAGTAATTAAAGGGTGCAAAGTTCATTTCTGTGTCTGATTTCTCCCCCTTTGACCCGATCCCTTCGGTGGCTCAAGCTATTCATGCTGATAGTCTGCTGTGTTTCCACAGCCATGACAAGAATCCTGCTCTCCCTGCTTCCACCAGCTCAAGGACTTCTTTATTTGGACTAGAGATAGAGGGTGAAAGAACTGCCAATTGTTCCTTTGTTCTCTCTGGTTACTGCTCACACAAATCACAGGGAGGTGATTTAGAGGCTCAGGGAGCTGACAAAGGTTCTGCAGACTGGAGAAACAGGTTCAAACCTGATTTTGGCAATAAGTAAAAAGAGTTTGATGGCTCCTGTCTAGTCCCTAAGGGACACAACATAGCACTTTACAACACAGTAAGTGTGAGCCTGAGTAGAGAGCAGCAAGGTAGGTGTAAATGGTGGTTGGGATGCAATGCAGAGCTGAGGAGGGGCTTGCCTGGCAGCACAGAGGCTGTAGGACAGGGCTGAGAAACATTAGCAGAGCTCTGTGTGCAGTAGCTCTCAGGGTGTTCTGATCAGGAGTGTCCTCAGTCCCTCCTGGACACAGCTCAGCAATGTCCTCAGTCACTCCTGGATACAACACAGCTCAGCAAATTAAACTGACAATGCTGTCACCTGTAACTGCTCCATGACCTCCTTGTGTGTCTTCTCCATTTGGTTCATCTTTGCCCTCATCTGTGACTCCTGGTACTGCAGGTCGGCTTTCAGCTCTGTGATCTGTGCAGAAACCAGGAAGGAGCAAGTGAGCTGGAAGAGGCAACAGCTGCCCTCACCACAGAGCCCCTGCCACAGAAAGTGTCTCTACAGAAGGCGTGTGAGACTGGCTGAGGTGACAGACGTGCTGGCAGTGCTGAGGGACTGCAGTGAGACCAGAACTGTGTCACTGAGAGCACAGAGCAACAGCAAGGCCAGCACTGCATTTCTCCAAGCAGCAGCATGTTTATTCCCAGTCTTGCCCACACACAGAGGCCTCCAAGAAAGTGGTCAGGAAATGACCCTTTATGAAATGAGATCCCCTGGGTGGGTCCAGAGAGCCTCTCTGGATCTGGAAAGGAGGCAGCCTGGAAACAGCCCGACATGTTAACTCCAAGATGAAAAGCCAGGCTGTGTCAGAGTGTGATCTGTGAGAACATGTCAGCCTGCTGGGGGGGGAAGCAAGCCAAGGACTGTACCTTCTTCTCCTTCTCCAAAATCATCTGATCCTTCTGGTGAAGCATCTTTTTTAAAGTAGCCACTTCCTCCTTCAGCTGGGCAATGATGACAAAGTGGTCGGTGCCAGGGGAGTCCAGGGCAAGGTCTGGAGAAAAACTGCAGCAAAGAACAGGGAGAGGCCCTCAACAAAACCCTCCTCTTCACCAGGCAGGGTAACTCCCACGGACGCTCTCAAAGGAGAATGGAAATCATTTCATGATCATCCATGATCCTTTTTCAAACCAGAGAGCTGAAGACAGCAATCAGAGAGATAATTAAACTTTATGCATCCCTTTGGAAATCTCTTCGCTCACAAGCAGACCTTGGATGCACTGCAAAACTTCCCACTGAATGTAAACAAACATTCTGGCAAGGAGGACATGAAAGAGAAACAAATAACCTCCAAGTTCAACAAAAGAGCAAAAGGAAACAGCAAAATTGTCCTGAGCAAGGAAAAGAGGTAAAAAACATACTGGACCTTGTAATATGATTCTGCCATGATAAAGCAATTGAGGGAGAAGCTTCATTATTCCAGAGTAGGAGAAACTCTCCAGGAAGACAGAGAAACAGCTGAGCACATCACCGGTACACCAGCAGGTACTCTAAGCAACCAGCAGCAGAGCTATCCGTGCAGGAGTCACTGGTGAATCACAAACCTCCCCAGGAGACACCCAGAGACCCAGGCAGGCACAGGCAGTCCTGTGCTGCGGGAATGTGCCAGACCATGAGGTACAACAGGCTGCAGCCACAAGGCCCCAGGGAGCCCGCCTGATTTTTCCCTGCCCTCTGTTCCATCCCTAAAGCTGATTTTTATCTCCTCAGGCTAAGTGGGCAGCATGCTCCCAGCCACACACACCTGAAACTGCTGTATAAAAATGGAACAGTAATAAGACAACAAAGCTTCCCCTAGAAGATTACTTCAAGTCTGGCTGTTATCAGATAAATAAAAATAAATCGTCAACAAAGCCTGACTTTTTTTGAAAAGCCTCCAGAGTAGGTCAACACTCAGCTCTAAAGCTGGGAGCTGCAGCAGAGTGGGGAAAGCATGGTGTCAACCCAAAATTCTGCCTCTCTCAAGGATGTCTCTACCTCTGAGCCTCCAGTCCCCAGCCTGAACCCTAAGGCAGAGAGTACCTGCTGCTCTCTTCACTCGGGGTCTCCTCTAGCACCTGGAAATGATCCATTTTCTAAGTAAAAGCACTACAGTCAGCTTTGACAGGACTAAGCAAGGACATGGCAGGGGAAAAGGCTCGCTCCCCCACTGTGCTGGGGATCTACAGAGGGAAACAAAGCAGAGGCAGCTTCCCAGATCTGAGAGTCAGAGGATGGCCAAACAATCCCTTGACACACCATTCCTTCGCCCAGGCACACTTCCCTCCTGCCATGCCCTGGGGTGATAAAGAGTGCCAGGGGATGTGCCCATTTCCCTGAGCAGCTCCAGCATGAGAAATCCCCTGCCTGGCAACTGCTGCTGCCCAGCACACTGCAGCGCCAGGAAGGGGAGAGCCAGCCCTGCCACCCAGTGGGGAGAAGGAGGGGACAGGAGGGCCACCAGCCGTCCCTGCGGCTCCTGCATCCACAGTGGGGAACAGCCAGCCTGAGACCTCCTCCTGGAGGGGTATAAAATACCAGACTGCTATTTTCCTGTCCAGTTGCTGCAAAATGTCCCTTCAAATGTGTTAAGGTGCTAAATAAAGAAGCAGATATTTTTTCCTCATCCTTTGTATTTTTTTAAAGACTGACAAGATGGTAATGAAAGGTTCCTCTGTCTTAAACCCCCCACAGAAGCAGCCTGAGACTCCAAAATCTGAAGAAAAACTGCCAAACACAAGTCAGTCCTTTCCTTTAACAAACAGATCAAGAACTCAAACAACCAACCAAAAAAACAAAAAAGCCATTTCCTCTACAAATAAACTCAAGATCCAGCCCCTTGGGATAGGTCAGGGGGACATGAGCTCTCCATGTCTGAACAGCCTAAAAGGCACACCGCTAATTAAAGGGAAATGATGAGCTCCTGTTGTTTCAGCAGAGACAGAAAACAAAAATGGAGCTGTTCCCAAGGCACCTGCCTCTCTCTATTGATTGGAACAGAAACCAAATTGACTGCCTTAAACTCCACACCTGTTAAATGGCAGAAATTAGGCAAGGCAAATGCCAAGCTTAAAGATTTTGCTATTCAAGTCAGGCTGGCATGAAGAGGCAGAGCCTAGGCACTGCATCCACATTTCACCTTAGACAAAAACCACCTGAGAGCTGCTCCAGCTCTGGGCCCCAGCATCACAAGGATGTGGAGCTGCTGGAAGGAGCCCAGGGGAGGCATGGAGATGCTCCAAGAGCTGGAACCCCTCTGCTCTGAGCCCAGGCTGGGAGAGCTGAAGGTGTTCAGCCTGGAGAAGGGGGAAACCCCCTGGGGAAACCTTAGAGCCCTTTCCAGAGCCTGAAGGGGCTCCAGGGAGCTGGAGAGGGGCTGGGGACAAGGGCCTGGAGTGCCAGGACACAGGGAATGGCTTCCTGCTGCCAGAAGGGAGGGATAGATTCCTTGGGAAGGAATTCTTCCCTGTCAGGGTGGTGAAGCCCTGGCAGAGCTTACCCAGAGCAGCTGTAGCTGCCCCTGTATCCCTGCAAATGTCCAAGGCCAGGTTGGAGGGGCCTTGGAGCAACCTGGGATGGTGGAAGATGTTCCTGCCCATGGAAAGGGGCAGAATGAGATGAGCTTTAAGGTCCCTTCCAACCCAAACCATTCTGGGATTCTATGAAAAAACATCCTCCACTCAGTGCAGTGCAGCCCACGTCACAGAGCTTTAAACTATGTCAGGACTTTCCTATGCAAATAACAATCTTTTAGAAATGAACTTCACTGCTGAGCATCCTGAGGCCCCACTGCCCTCCCCCTGCCAGCAGTGCTGTCACTGCCTGGTGTTACAGGCACAATTTAGCACCTTGTCTGCAGTGACAGGAGAAGGGACTGCAGTGTGCTCATCTGCAGAGTCTGCAGCATAAAAACACTTTGCCAGCATTGGCACAAGATGATGGGGACACCAAGAGTGGCCCAGTTAGGACCAGCAGAGCTGCAGGGGCTGGAGGTGAAGCCGAGACCACGGGGCACTGGCAGCACAGAAGGATTAGTAAGGCCAGGTCTGCTGCAAGATGTGCTGCGAGTCACTGGGAGAGAAAACTACTCCCAGTGCAGCAGCGACAGAGCTGTCTGCTCCTCCCAGAACTCACCCAGAAGAAACCATTCAACATCACCCTTTAAATGACTGCTGGAAATCACCCTGTCCACATATCATAGCCATCGTGAGCAACAACCACCCTGAAATACGCAGAGAGGGAATTCAGTACAACACAGTAAAGGAGCTTCTACCATATCCAAGAAGAAGCAGTAATTTCAGAGAAGCTGGACCCTGACTGAAGGCGTTGCCAGAGTCAACTGAGCTCAAACATGCCCAAATTTTGCCCAGCTGAGGGCTACACCAGAGGTTTGGCCGGAGCCAGGGTACAGGATGTTGGGGCTGATCTCAGCAGGGAGGAGGTGCTGGTTGAGTCAGTTCACTCCAGACTCTGCTGCTGCTGCAAACACCCTTGTGCTGCAGCAGACCTTAACTGCATGCTCAGGCTGTGCCCCAGACACCAACGTGACTCTGGGAGGGACAATCTGGTAGCTGTGTAACGGGGAGGGATTTGGGGCTTCACCCTCATCAACCACCCTCAGCCACTCCAAACCCACACTTAAGGAACCCCCATTATTATTCCTCTCAAGACGTGCAGCCATTTGTCAATTTAAGGCAGCTGCAGCTTGCCTTTTCTGCTGCATGTTGCTGAAGCTCCTTAGTTGCTAAATTTACACTTGGTACAACTGGAACTCATCAAAAAAAGCCTGTGGCAAGGCCTACAGCCTTGGCAGGAGCCAGACTGACAATATCTGACATGAGAGCAAAAGGAGGGCCCTTGATTCCTTCAATACATGCTCCTGCTTTCCAAACAAATGGCTGACCAACCCAGAACACAGGTCATTTTGCATTTTGGGTGCTTCCAAGCCAGCAGGGCTGTTACAATGAATTGTGAGATCTCAGCCCAGGATTTAATGAGGAGATAAAAACAGCTGGTGCTGTCCTACAGCCCAGAGCAGCAGCCTCTCTGGAGGGAAAGCTGCACCAGTTCCACCACGGCCCTGTTTCCTTTCTCTCCTCTGGCTCCAGCAGCACTGAAAGCAATGGAATTCTAACCCCTGCACACTCAGCCACGGCTCCTAAGTCACAATTAGCCCTTAAATTTTTCCAGCTTTTAACTGAAAACGCTGTTCAGATGATAAAAGGTCTTTCAGACCACTCTGCAGGTGCCACTGCCCTATAAAATTATTAAAGTTCTACTTCACAGAATCAGAGAATCCCAGAATGGTTTGGGTCAAAGGGACCTTAAAGCTCATCTCGTTCTGCCCCCTGCCATGGGCAGTGCCACCCTCCCCTAGATGAGGCTGCCCTAAGCCCTGTCCAACCTGGCCATGAACGCTTCCAGGACGGGCATTTCCCACGGGAGCACTTTACAGTGACAAGCTGTCACCAGTATCTACAGCAGAGATCTGTGATCTCAGAGACACTGAAGGCAGGTAGTGATTAATTAATTACCAGTGTCTTTAACAAACCCTTTGGCACTAACTACGCTCTGGTCCGTGCTCCCAAATCCCTGCTGCTCAGATCCGTTGAGAGGGAGTTCCCGTGTAGGAGGCAGTTCCCAGGGAGGGAGGGGAGAAAACAGCAGGTGATCTCACTTCAGGATGTCAATGCCTTGAGCAACAGGACAATGGTGGGCCCCGAGAGCCTGTTGGGAAGCAGCCCACTGCGCCAGCGTGGACGGGGCCCTCTGGATAAGGGGGCAAAGCATCTCGGGAGAGGAAGGAACGCTGAGAATCAGAGAGGAAAGGCAGGAATGAAAATATGCATGCACAAGACCATAAAAACACAAATGCATCTCAATCTCCTGTTTCTGCTGGTGACTCCCATTCTGCTGCACAGGCGGCCGGCATCAACGTGACCCAGCCCCAAGTGTGACAACAGAATGGGGTCGATGCCTTCCCAGGATCAGAGAACCATGGAATGGTTTGGGCTGCAACCAATCCTAAAGAGCATCTTGTTCCATCCCCTTGGCATGGGAGGGGACACCTCCCACCAGACCAAGCTGCTCCATGACCCATCCAACCTGGCCTGGAACACCTGCAGGATGAGGAGTCCCCAACCTTTCAAGCAAAGCTGTTTGATTGCTTGTCTCTCCCCCAAAAGCAGGAGGGGACATGGGCAGTGGGTCTGGATCTTCTCCTGTCCTCTGAGACTCTCCCTGATCAGTCTGACAAACCTCAAGGCACAAAGCCTGCAGACCTCACCAGCCCCTCTCTCCCTGTGGCTGCAAGAGAGCTGATAAAGTTGGTCTGGCTGCAGTTTTCCTGACTGATGGGGAGTTCAGCCAACATCACCTCGATCCTGCTCCATCCAAGCAGGTACAGGTGCTCAGTATTCTTTTCCTCTTCAAATCTATGGCTAGATTCCAGGTAGCACTGGCCTGCCAGGTTCTAGGGCAGCCCCTCGAGGTCTCAAAGCCCAAGGCCCCCTGCTCTAGCATAAGAGCTTCCTGTTATTCACACACAGCTCTGTCTTACGTAAACTCAGCAAACAAACCTCCCGCCCACCATTTCCCCATGTAACAGGCTCACCTGTCACCATTGGCAGATATGGCATCAAACTTGGCTTTCTTCTTTGGGATTTCGTTCTGAATGGAAGACGTGGATAAGGTTTTCTGGCTAGAAAAAGGAGGAAATTGTATGTCAGAACCTGAATGACTTTCAGTCTAAGACAGAGAGGCAGATAAATATTCCCACCCACTTTGATCCTATTAAAACAGTATTTCCCAGTGCTAAAACGATAAAAAGATCATTCCTTGAAGAGTAGCTGGAGACTAAAAATAAACAGAAAACAATGAGTCAGAGCAGCATGTAGGTGAAGAACTCCTGCTCAAAATCTGCATTTTAATCATTAAATTTTACAAATGCAACTTCGCTTTCATGGTGTACAAGTTCAGTAAGGTGGATCACTAAGAAGCACAAGGCTGTACCAGCACAGTGAGGTTTGCAAACAAGCAAAGCGTGACTTAGCCAGACTGTCCTGAACTCAGACCCTGCCCAAGCCCTCCCAAGGTTACCTGTTATAGTGGCTGCCACTGCTGAGCCTACTGAACTGCTCCTTCTCCTGCAGGCTGCCTCGGGAAGAACTGCTCAGGTGTTTGCACTGCTCTTTGGTCTTCTGCAGGACTCGCTTATAGGACAGTGTGCACAACCAGCACAGCAGCTTTCCATCCACCTGGAAGGGGAGACAGAAAAAAGGTTTTGGTCTTTCTTCCTGCTCACAAAGCAAATACAGAAAAGACAAGAAGCACTTCCACGCTTAGGGTTACATATGGACAAGCAGGGACTCGAATCCTCTGAATGGACAGGCAGTCACTGGAGACCAAAACAGCCCAGGTGTCTGCTCCAGGAGGCTCAGCAGGGCCCCGAGTATGGCTGCAGCATTCCAAACAACACATGTTTACAGTTTGCCTGGAGAAGACACACCTCCTACACAGCACTCAGGGTGTTTGGGCAAAGCGTGTGCAGAAGCCATGGAAGGGCTTTCCTGGTGGAGTGTGACACTTGTGGCTCCTCAGGCTGTGGAACAAATACCAATCCCCATCCCTCTCCCCAGACAACACCTCACACTTTGTTCAGAGGCCTCTGCTCCTCTGCCAGCTCCTGGGCCAAATTCAAGAGATCTTTCTTAGAAGATCTGGCAGAAGCACACAGGGGTTCAAAGATTAAACAGCTGTAAACCAGAGCAAAGCTCAACTCTGGAAAACACTTCATAACCAAGAGACATGGATCATGGAATGGTTTGGGTTGAAAGGGACCTCACAGTCCACCCAGTGCCACCCCTGCCATGGCAGAGACACCTCCCAGTGTCCCAGGTGCTCCCAGCCCTGTCCAGCCTGGCCTCGGGCACTGCCAGGGATGCAGGGGCAGCCCCAGCTGCTCTGGCACCCTGTGCCAGGCCTGCCCACCCTCACAGGGAGGAATTTCCTCCAGAATTCCATCTAACCCTGCCTCTGGCAGTGGAAGCCATTCCCCATGTCCTGTGAGAAATGCTGCAGGAGATGTAAAGAAGATGGACAGAGGATCACTGTGATCAGCCCTTTTACCTTTTCAGCCCTCTCTCACACAAACACTGACCTTCTTCCTGTCGTCCTTCCGGTCGAATGCACACTGCTGCTTGCACTGCTCACACGAGTGAGGAGGGCCATACTTCTTCTCTGAGTTGGTGCAACGCTGGCACTTGTTTCCAATAAATGCTGCTATGATGTTGCAGTACTGGCAGGGTTTTGGCTGTAAAAAATAACAACAACTGCTACAGCCTTCCAACTGCAATAGTACACTGCTCGTTCCCATTCTCCCCGTAATTTCAGACTTTTATTTCCTCATTCTACCCAGGGTATAATGCTGATCCACGAGACAAAACTCCATTTGGATCCCTGGTCTCCAGCTAAGTGTATTTAGCCATGGCACTCTGATCATTTATCAAGTGCTGTGAAATCTTTAGAAAAAACAACAAAACAGAACCAATCAAAATCTCTATTTCAGATTTCAGACAAGCAGGAAACAAAGATTTATCACTGCTTCCTGCAGCAATCTCAGTGTGTGTAAGCACAGTCTTGTTTCTACTGGGTATCAAACAGATCATTTCCTGGCCTCAAATGATGCAAAGCTCTTTTTTGTGCTAAAAGAATAGAAGAAGTCAAAGCTTTATGCTTGAGTGACCCATATTATTGATCAGGCATGCTCTTACAGCTGGGCCAGTGCATAAACTGCCCTGAGATTTCAGCAGCATAAAGACAAGAGAGATGAAAGGAAGGGAGGCTGGGCCCCCTCACTTACTGTGCCATAGAGCTTCACGTTCTGAGCACACTTCTTGCATATGGTGTTGGTTTTGCTGTGGAGAAGGACAGATCATTAACACATTAACATCTCTTAACACATTCCAACAGAAATGAAATCTCTGTGCTTGGGATGCCTGGCTCAGATCCAGGATCCCTGCCTGGGTTCCCAGCCTCTGTCTCTGGTGATGAGGCTGGACTCAACCTCTCAGCGACTCAGACACCAAAATGCTTTTCCTCTCCCCATCTGGAGAGGAGAAATGGCCAAAAATTACTAGGAGGTGCATTTTAATTAAGGCATCCCCAGATGACACCCTGTTTTTGTCCATACAAAGACAGGATTTGATCACGGACTGACTGGCAGCGTGATTCAGCAGCAGGGCAGGCTCCACTCTGCAGGTCACGGCAGGAGAGGGCAGAGGTATATTTGTGCAGCAAACACAGGAAGGAACACCTCACACAGCGGCCACACACAGCTCTGGGTTTACCAGTCCTCCCTCGGACAGCTGCACGACTTGTCAAAAGGCAAAAAGACACGAGCCCAGCTAAAGGACACGCAGTAGGAAATAAATGTTGGACACCAGACATCAGGCAAGAGCAAACCTCATGGGAAGATGCATCTGATTGACAAAAAACCCCAAGCCAAGGGTGCAATCCAAGTGCACTACAGACACTCCAACTCGCCCAGCAGATCTGTGGAGGGGGCCAAAGGTCTCCCAAGTCCTCAACGATCTACAGGTTAAGGCTCAGTCACGGAAGGTGTGGAAGCATTACAGCTCCCGAGGTGTGCTCATTCTGCCTGAGACCTGGATCTCCCCCGTTCAGCAAGCATTTACCTTTCCTGCTGGAATTCAGTCCTGCAGTAAGTGCATTTAACAATGGGATGAGCAATCCGGCACTCCTGCAACAACAGAGGTGTTCCATGAGGTGCAGTGCTGCTCCCCAAACCCCAGACCTCCTGCTGCCCTGCGCTCCCACCACTTCCACACACTTGCCAACACTCCCTCCCTGCACAGTCACGCCGAGAGAAGAGGAAGGAAGGGTGCTGGGCCTGCCATGTGTCACAGGTGAGCCAGGCATGAGCCGGGCTCGGGGCTCAGGTGTGCCTCACACCCACGGGGCAGGGCCACGGGGCCCAGGGCAGGAACACACGGCTCTGCCTCAGCTATTCGCCAGTGTCCTGTCATCCTGTCTCCTCTCATCCCAGCTTCCCCCACGTTCACCTGCGCTGTCCCAGCCTCAGTGACCCGAGGCTACTCCAGCTCCTGCCCCGTGCTCCCTATTTCAGCCCGATCCTGTTCTTCCCCACCCTGCCTGGCTGTCTCCAAAGCCCACCTCGCTCCTTTCAGGACACCATCAGACCTAGAGGCGCCCAGATCCTCCCAGGCCTTTGCCCAGGAACAGCTCCCACCTCCCCCCTACTCCCCACAACAACCTCTTGACTTCCCCTCCAGCACCCGCAAACTGCCTTCCGTGCCCTCAGGTCCCCCGAAAACAGCTCCCCTAACACACACCCCCTAACACACCCCCACAGCCCCCAGCCCAGGCTGCAGCCCTCAGAACGCCCCACCCGGCCCTCACCTACACCCCACACAGACACCTCAAGGTCCCAGTGTTCATAAACACTCCCAGGATCTCCCCACATCAGCCCCCGGTTATCCTCAGTTCCTCTAAGAGCCTCCAGACCCCTTGAAAACACTCCCTCGCTTGCTCTCCCTCACAATCAATGCTCCAGCAGGCCCTTTACCCCTCCGACCCCCCAAAACCGCTCACAGACCGCCTCCTCAAGTCTCCTCACAGATCACCCCCCGCTTCCCTCACAGCGCCCCTCAGACTGCTCTCCCCCCAGCCTCCTCCCACAGGAGCCCCCACAAGCTCCCTCGCAGACCTTCCCGCACAGCCCCGGCACGGCCCGCCCCAGCCCCTGTCCTGGACCTTGCAGAGCTGCTGGCCCTGGCTGAGCGCCTCGAAGGGGAAGCGCTGGTGGCACTTGGTGCAGGCGTACAGCGCCGCCATCCCGCCGCCCCGCTGACAGGCGCGGCCCGCCCGCCCTCCCGCCCGGCCCGCGCGGCCCGCCCCCCGCCGCCGCCCATTGGCCGCGCGCCGCATCAGTCACGCCGCGACCGCTTCTCATTGGTGCATGTGCCGTCGCTCAGAGCTGCGGGGCGGGGCGCGCCCGGGAAGCGTTAACGTCACGGGGGGCGCGGTGACGCAGCCTCTCGGCCCCGCGTGACGCGGCGCGCGGGGGAGGTCGCGCGAGATCGCGAGTGGAGAAGGGGCGGGGACTGGAGAAAGGGGCGGGGCATGGGCGGGGCCGGGGAGACCGGGATGGACCGGGATGGACCGGGATAGGGATGGACCGGGATGGACAGGGATCCTGGGATGGACAGGGATGGACAGGGATGGACAGGGATCCTGAGATGGACAGGGATGGATAGGGATGGACAGGGATAGGGATGGACAGAGATGGACAGGGATGGACGGAGATGGACAGGGATGGACGGGGATGGACGGGGATGGACGGGGATGGACAGGGATGGACCGGGATGGACAGGGATGGAAAGGGATGGACGGGGATGGACATGGACTGGGATGGACAGGGATCCTGAGATGGACAGGGATGGATAGGGATGGACAGGGATAGGGATGGACGGAGATGGACAGGGATGGACGGAGATGGACAGGGATGGACGGGGATGGACGGGGATGGACGGGGATGGACCGGGATGGACAGGGATGGAAAGGGATGGACGGGGATGGACATGGACTGGGATGGACAGGGATCCTGAGATGGACAGGGATGGATAGGGATGGACAGGGATAGGGATGGACAGAGATGGACAGGGATGGACGGAGATGGACAGGGATGGACGGGGATGGACGGGGATGGACAGGGATGGACAGGGATGGACCGGGATGGACAGGGATGGAAAGGGATGGACGGGGATGGACATGGACTGGGATGGACAGGGACAGGGATCCTGGGATGGACATGGACATGGACAGGGTGTGACAGGGCCGGATATGGCTGGAGAGCCTGGGCTGGACAGGGCTGGAAAGCCTGGGAAGGTCTCTCTGGAGGTGGCTGAAGCAGGGTCAGCCCTGCAGGAAGGAAGAGAGGAACGTGGGGAGGAGGAGGAGGAGGAGGCGTCTCCACCTTGAGATGGAGGAGAGGAGCAGAGCCCCCGCTGCAGGGAGGGCTGGGGACAGCAGCAGGGCAGGGCAGTGGGGATGCTGCTGCTGGAGGCTCGGGAGGGGCAGGAGGCTGAGTGTGCCGGGAAAGGAAACCCTTCACGAGGATTCCCCAGTGACTCCAGCAGCTGCGGCCGCTCGGGGCCCGGGCACAGCCCGGCTGGTGCCCGGCTGGCTCTGCCCCTCGCGGGCAGCAGGGCCGGAGCGCACCGCCCTCGCCGCGCTCGCACCCAGCCTGGGGCGGCTCCCGGAGGGGCAGGGAAGAGCCTCGGCCGCGTTTGACGGTGGAAGGAGGCTGGACGGGGGCTGCTGCAGCGAGGACAGCTCACACGCTGCTCCTTGTGCCCCGAGCAGGTGCCATTCTGTACGGCGTGACACAGAACAGGGGCTTGCAGGAATGGGGGGATTAAGGCGTTTTGGTGTTAAAAGTTCATTCTGAACCCAAGGTGGAATGAGCAAAAGGCAGCGACTACTCGCAGCTGTGGGATCTGCTCCATTTGCTGATGCTCCTGTGCTCCTACACCCTTCCCTCTTTCTCAGACCTTAAGGGATACCTTGAAATCTTTGGGAACTTCTGTCCTCACCTTTTCTCCTGCACCAGATGACAGAGTATTCCCGGTCCTGGCTGGTGCAAGCGGTGGAGCTGAAATCCGAGCTGCTCAGGCTTTCCCAGGAAGGACTGGGGGAGTGTCTTGGGTTTTTAGCTCGGCTGCGTGGGTGTGCATAATGAACCGGAATTCTGCTGTGCTTGGCTACCTCGGGGACTCGTTTTAATCACCGGGCAAATGTGCTGTGTGTAGGAGAAACACTTAATTTCAAGACACGAGTTGCATTGTGCTGGATGCTGGGCTGTGATTGGGAAATGTCCGTCGGTGGGAAGCAGGAGCAGCGCTCGGCAGCCTGAATGCCGGGAACAAACCCCTCCTCGCTGCTCAGGGGCTGCCGGGGAGGCTTCTGCGGGAGGAGGAGGAGGAGGAGGGCTGGGGATGCTCAGGTTTTGGGGTTTGACAGCGCTCCTGGAGACGGGCAACGCCTGCACACTTCAGAAATCACCGAGTCCGGGAATGGTGTGGGTGGGAAGGGGCCTCAGAGCCCACCCAGTGCCACCCGTGCCATGGCAGGGACACCTCCCACTGTCCCAGGTGCTCCAGCCCCATCCAGCCTGGCCCTGGGCACTGCCAGGGATGCAGGGGCAGCCCCAGCTGCTCTGGCACCCTGTGCCAGGGCCTCACCCCATCACAGCAAACAGTTTTCTCCTGATTTAAATCCAACGCCACCCTTTTTCAGTTTGAACCCATTCCCCCTTATCCTGTCCATGAAAAGCCGGAGGTCGGGGTGTGGGGGCATGCAGTGGCAAACAGCTGGGGCTGGAGGACAGGGAGGCTCGGCTGGAGAATGGGAGCAGCACGCCTGCCCGAGCAGCCGCGGTGCCAGGGGAGAAGCGTTTGGCTGAGGGAGAGAGTTTGTAGAGCTGCTACTGAAGGAAGTGTGAGAAGAAACGCTTGGAAAGCCGCTGCCTCGGTGATTTTCCAGCAGAGCCACACTGGCAGCAAAGCAGTTTCAAGCCTTCAAAGTTTAGCTGTTCAGATCTGTTGGATGCACCCTTTCACTGTGGAATGCTCTGGGCTGGAAGGAATTGTGAAGATTATCTCTCTCTAATGCCCTACCGTGGGCAGGGACATCTTCTCTTTGCGCCCCAGAAACCTCTGCTTACTGTGTGAGGCAGCAGAAGCCTCCCCTGATCCTGGTCTGTGCCATCCTAGGATCTCAGGGGTTCCTGCAAATCACGTCCTTCCCCTCTGTGGAGCACCCGAGGCCCCCGGGAGCCCCTTCCCCAGCACAGGAGTCCTCTGTGAGCTCTGCATCGCCCCTCTGGGTCGCCTGGGGCGTTTGGGAGCCACAGGGTTGCCAAAGCAAGTTGGATTCAGCTGCTGTTCCTTGACACCGTCTGTGGCTCTCTGTAAATCACTAACAGATAATAATTCCATACTCTGGCTCGGCGTATCCCCCGCCTGCTGAATAATTACCTTGTTTTGTGCAAGCCGTGAGAGGTTTTCACAGATAATTCATCCAGCAGGGAAAGGCAGCCAGATTTTGGGCTGGAGCACATTTTCTGGCCACCTGGCATTGCTGCACAGAGGTCTGCAGCTGCCTCCGGGGGGAAATGCCGTATCCAGGACAGCCGAGGGCAGGGCGAGAAACCAAACCCAGATGAAATCCCAGCCGCCCTTCCTCGGAGAGTCATTCAGCTTGGCAAACTCAGCCCACCCTGAGTTTCTGGATGTGTGGACGGATTGATCCCACAGATCTGGATGCTCTCGCTCACAGAGGAGCTGTTTCACTGAAACAGAGTTCCTCCCAGGAGCTGTTTGTGGTGGTGACCTTGCCTCGCCTCCCTCCCCCTGTCCTGCCTGGCCTCGGCTGGGTGGGTTGGAGCCCAGCGTGGAGCCGAGGTCCCCCCAAGGCTGCCATCCCCATCCCAGGGCTGAGTTGATGCAGGGCAGGAGGAGAAAGGATCCTCCCTGCGTCAGCTTTTCTCAGCAGCTTCCCAAAACACCCCCCGGACTAAGAAGGGTTCTCAAGGTGGGTCCCAAATCCTCTCAGCTCCCACTCTGAACAGTTCAACTCCCTTAAACACCAACCTCAGCTGATATTTTGCCACCAGTGTATCCAGTCTGGGGAGTTTCCTGCAAGGTGCCTCTCCCAAAGGAAACCTTCAATGCAGAAAGCTTCATGCCAGCCTTGCTCCCAATAAATAGCAGGGCTCAGAGTGCCTGTGCTTTGCTGTGCTCTGCAAAACTTGGAGCCACTCTGAGGTTTGGGTGTCCAGGGAAGTCTGGAGGTCACAGCTCGGCTGGGCTGGGAGCCAGAGCCTACATCTGGCTCTGCAAACAGCAAACCTCCCTTCAGGTATGTCCTTCCTAATTATTTTCCTTTTTCAAATATAATAAATAGATTTTTTTTAAGTTCCCAGCCATCTGAACTACCCACGCTCAGGACTGCGATATGCCTAATGCCATGAACGCAGAATTTCAGTCCATGCTTCCTGGGGATACAAAACTTCCAGCTCCCGGAGCCACCTCTGTGTTCAGCAGCAAATTCAGGACATCACCTATCCAAAGGGAGCCTGAAAGTCACGGTTCCCTGAAAGTCAAAGCATGTTTTATTGACTGCAGTCAAGAGAATCAAAGATCTGGAGACCCGGACTCCCCCAGAATAAAGCACATTATTCCTGTGCAGCGATCATTCCTCTCCCAGACATGAATTCCAGCCAGCCTCCCTGCTGGGAATGATTAAACACCCCTTCAACAATCAGCAAATTGTCAAATAAGCAGGTGAGCAAGTGAAAGAAAACAAGGGGATGTGATGACCTGCCACCACTGATGCGAGCAGTTGTGTCGGGGGGGAAGTGCAGCTCCCCGGGGGCTGCCGGTGGTTTGCTGTGCAGAACTGGGGTGTAGCCGTGGGGGATGTCACTGCTCAGCTATCAGAACCCCGTCTGGGGGAAGGTAGAGCCTGTGCAGACGCAGCCACAAGTCAGGGATGACATTTCCCTTCCTCAAGGTTCCCTTCCCAGCTGCTGCTGCTGCCTGGGCTCTGGAGTTGGGAAGTAGAGCCTGGCAGTGCCCGCAGCTCTCGCTGGGAGCCCTGGGCTGCCTCTGCAGCTGCCAACCCAGCTCTGTGCCCGGGCTGGGCATCGCCAGAACGGCACCAGAGCCCCACAATGAACCCCCAGAACTGGCCTGACCTGTGGCCTGGACACCCCAAGAGCAGCCCCAGACCCCGGGCTCGTGGCGAGGCTCCTCCATGGCTGTGGGGTTTTGGGGTGAAGCTCTGGAGCAAGAGAAGATGGAAGGGGCACGACAGCTCTGGGGTGTGACCAGCTCAGAGCACCCCAAAACTCCCTGTGCCCCCCACACAAGAAGGTGGGATGTTGTTTTGAATTTTTAAAATTTTCCAAACCCTCTGATGTTTACATTCTTGTAACAAACTTTCTCACACACTTGCTGTAAATAACTCATTGTTTGGAATTCTTTTATAAAAAAAGAGAAATTTGATGGACTGTTGGTTTGTCCAGTGTCATTGGAGAAGTGGCACCGTCACCCTCCATCCCACTGTCACTTTTGGAAAACTATAAATGTTGGAGTCAGAAAATAAACGTTCCCCCTTTTTTCTTCACCTTGAAACAGCAGTACCCGTGTCATTCATTGTGTGTCCTGTGGTAACAGTGGGAGACTGCCAGGATCAGGGCAGGGAGAGCTTCCCACCCTGTTTCAGTATCCCTGTGCCCTGATCCTGCTCCCCAGGATGGCCTGAGCCCCAAAGGAGAGCCCAGCCCAGGCACAGGCACGGAGCAGCCCCGGCGTGCCGGGGCCTGGCTGGTGGCACTGGCAAACGCCCGGTGACAAAGCCCCCTCCCGCAGCCACACTCCGGCAGTGGGGCACAGGGTGGAGGCCTTCCCCCTCCCCAGCACCCCACGCCAGGAATTTCTCATCCCAGCAGAAATCCCTGGGGTTGCTCGTGCTCCACCTCAGAGCTGGAGGAGCCGCTCCCCTCGCCCCGGTGTCTGGGACTGGCTCTGAGAGCCAGCTGGCTCTGCCAGGTGGGATTGTCCCCTCCCCAGGAGGCCCCTAGGGTCCCACAGGACCATGAAAACCAGGCTGGGGACAGGGATCTGCACAGGATGTGTCCCTGGAGCACAGGGGGCACAGCAGTGTGGGCAGCAATTGAGTCCCTCCTGTAGAAGCCATCCAGTGTTTTTCCAGTGTCTTTATTGGCAAGCCCAGAGCCGAGTCCCCGTCCTGCCCTGCGTCCAGCACTGAATGGGGCTGTCCCGTCGTGTCCCCAGCTTCCTGAGGTTCCACGGAAGGGCCTGCTCCAGGGCTGAGTGCTGAGAATGCCGCCCAGGGCTCTCCCTGCAGAGCCAGGGTGCTCAGGCCAGGATGGGGTAGGTGGCCTCGGTGGCCACCCCGCAGTTGTTGTCCTTCATGGCCATGAGGATGTAGCCGTCGTTGCCCCAGTAGGTGGACCAGGAGTTCTTGATGAGCCAGTAGGTCTCCCCCTGCAGCACCCCGTAGCCCACGGCCAGCACCGCGTGGTCCAGCGACCCCGGCGTGTTCTCTGCAGGGAAGGGGAGCGGCAGGGGACAGGGCTCACTCGAACAGCACCCGTCTGGTGAGCATCCTTGTCCAGAGAGACTCCCTTTCCAGACACCACTCCTCTCTGGAGGCCACCCCTGCCTGGAGAAGATCCCTGTCCAGCGTCCCTGCTCCCAGGGCTGCCCTCGGTGCCGCAGAGGACTGCGGGGCTCATCCCCTCCACCCCTCCCTGGGCCTAAAAGCTGGTTCCTCGGTGCTCTGGCATCCCCTTGGGCACCCAGGACCTCCCCTGCCCCGTGCTGCCCGTCTCACCGCACTTGGGCTCGTAGTAGATGCCGTTGGAGTAGAAGGAGAAGGTTTTGTGCGAGGCGTCGATGCTGACGGCCACGGGGCCGTGCTTGTAGATGGCAGCTTTGACTGCTGTGATGTTCCCCGAGGTGACGTTGACGTAGCCCGTGATCTTGGCCAGCATCTCAGACTGGTTGTAGTGGCACAAGCCATTCTGCACAGCCAGGGGACACACACTGTCATCAGGACCCCAGGATCCCTCGCTGGGACCCTGCCCCGGCCTGACCCTGCGGATGCAGGCAGTGATCTGGAATTTGGGCTGTGAGAGCATCCTGGCTGTGCCCCCGCTGTCCTCCCAAGCCCGGGGTGCTGGGGATGTTTTCCCTGTTGCTCGAGGCGGGCAGCTGGCTCTGCACCCAAAGCCCTGGAGGGCTGCTGCTGCCTCTTGCTGCCACATCCCCATCCCCAGGCAGCTTTGCTCCATCCCTGGGTGCCCCGGGCAGGGAGTGGCCCATGGCATCACGCACAGGTGGAGGAGCCTTGTCCCTGTTTTGCAAGAAGAGGAACTGAGGAACACAGTGACAAAGCAGCCTGGACGAGCCCTGGGGCTTGGCTTAGACAGCACTGTGAACCACGGAGGCCTGGTGCCTTGGGGACGAGGTGACATCCTCATCTCAAGAGCCTGGTAGTGCCTCTGATGCATCCAGGGGGGTCCCACCACGGCTTTAAAGCCCCAAGATGTTGGGAAGGCCACCAGGGACATGGGCCTCCTCACCTGGCCCTTGTAGGTGCCGTAGGACTCGGTGCTGGCGATGCCCCCGTGCTTTTTGATCCACTCGTACGCCCGCCACTCCTCGCCCCCGTCGCAGGCGAAGTTCCCAAAGCCCCAGGAGCAGTCAATGAGGACTTGCTGGGACAGGGGGGTCAGCACGCCGGTCTGGGGGGGGACACAGCCCAGGGGTGGGGACAGGGCCCCTGCAGGCGCCCATCCACACCGTGGGGCACAGCCCTGCTCCCACCTTGAGGAAGAGGGCACCTTCCATGGCTCCCGTTGTGGCAAAGCTCCAGCACGACCCACAGACAGCCTGGTCCTTCACGGGGGTGACAGCGCCTGGGGACAGCGGGGCAGGAGAAACTGGGTTGGCACCGAGGGATGGAGGCACGTGGAAGGGAAACTGAGGCAGGAGTTGAGGCCCAGAGGCAGCACAGCCAGATCTCAGTGCTAACTGAGAACGGGGGAAGTGCACTAGCAAACCTGGGACCCCCACCCGTGGCTAGGGGCAAGCTCTGGGGGTGTCACTCCCAGCTGATGGGGACATGGGGGAAGCCAGGTGTGGCTTCAGATGTCACACCTGTCCCTGGGGCACCAGAGCGAATTCAGGGCCAAGTGCTGGCCCAGCTGCCTTCAGTCATAGAAATGGTTTTGGTTGGCAGGGAGCTCAAACACCGTCTCGTTCCACCCCTGCCATGGGCAGGGACCCCTTCCACTGTCCCAGGCTGCTCCCAGCCCCGTCCACCCCGGCCTTGGACACCCTGGGTTCTCCGTACAGCCTGTTCCAGTGCCTCACCAGCCCCACAGATGTGCACCCCGAGGGACAGCACAGTCCCACAGGCTCCTCAGTGCAGTGATGGCGAGCAGGGGAGCTCAGGGGGCCTGAGCGCAGGCTGGGCGAGGAGCGCTCGCTCCCGCGCGCCCCGGTGTCCCCGAGTGCACACGTACCGTACATGCGCCAGTCGAGGCTCTCGGGCAGGATGATGCCATGGAGCTCGCTGGGGAAGGGCAGCCCGTTGTTGGGGGTCCCGCTGCGCCGGCGGCCCCGCAGGGCTGCCAGCTCCTGCGGCGTGCGGTCGGCCAGGTGGTTCAGGGCCAGCGTGTAGGAGAGCGCGGCGCGGTTCCGCGAGTGCACGAACCTGCCACCGCGGGGGACACAGCGCCAGCTGCCGCTGCCACCGCCCTCGCGGCGAGCAGCACCCCCGAGGGTCTCGTCCCCCCAGCTGCCCGTACCTCATGTTGTGCACGAAGATGCTCTGCCTGTGCTCCAGCTCCCGCGCCGAGCCGTAGCGCCGCCCCAGCTGCCGGCGGTAGTCGTGGAAAACGCGGTGTGCCCAGGGCCGGTGCTGGCCCACCAGGTCCTCCATGGGGTTTGCCAGCACGCGGTGCTCCGCCACATCCCCCGGCAGCACCCCGCACTTGGTCTCTGGGGACCCAGGAGAGGACATGGTCAGCCCCAGCCCCACGGACAGGACGGGGGGCCCCTCCCTGGCTCACCATTGATGGGGAGGTCGAAGACGGAGGGCGGGTAGCTGTTGTCGAAGTCAGAGTAGGCGATTTCGTACTTGTCGTAGTGGGAGCCCAGCAGGCTGTTGTAGCCCCGCATCTCATAGTGCACGGGGGCCACCCCGCAGCTGGAGTTGGTCACCCACAGCGTGTAGACGTTCTTCTTCTGCGCCCAGCGGGTGACGTTCTGCCACACGGCGCAGTAGCGGCCCTCGTAGTACTCCTCGCGCAGGAACTGGGGGGGACACGGCCTCAGGGAGGGGACCCAACCTCCCCCAGGCCGCCTGCTGCCCAGCCAGCCCCTCTGCTCAGCCAGTGCTCTCTGGCGGATCCAGTGGCGCCATGGCCATTAGCACACAGCCATGCCTGGGATGGAAACTGGGGCAAGGATATGGGGCGCAACACCGGGCAGACCCCCCCGTCTGGCTCAGCAGCGCCCTGGGGACGCTCCACTGAGCACAGCAAACTGTGCACACATAGCAGGGAGTCTGGCTGCACCATTTCTCCAAAAACCTGATCTCAGGTTTTTCCTGCATGTTTCCAAGCTCTCGCCATGCAGGCATTCATCCAGCTCAGTGACAACCTGCTGTCCCCACTGCTCACGTGCTGTGCCCAGCCCTGACTCAGGCTGGGGCCAGCAGGAGCTGAGCTGCCGTGCAGAGGCTTGCCCAAACCATGCCGAAATGCCAGGGTTTGTGTGGGATGTGACGCGTCCCAGCACGGCTGCTGGAGCTGGGAAAGGAGCCAGGAGTCCGGCCCCAGGGCAGGTGGGGAAGTGGCACGTCCTGGCCGGTCCCAGCAGCCTGCAGCCCTCGGACAGAGAGGAGCACCCCCCCTCCACAGCCTGGAGGTGCTCTGGGGGGCAGGTCGGGTCTAGGCTCTGAGGTTTCCCACCTTAAAGCCCCTCATGCTGGGGAAGACGCTCTGAGCCGTGACCACATCCTCCTTGGAGCCGGGCAGCTGGAAGCACTTCCTGGTGTTCACCTCCTTCTCAGTCGTCTCTGGCGTGATCTTGTACCTCATCCCATAGGGCTTCACCGCTGCCAGCTGGTAGGTTATCACCTGCCCTGTGCCAGGGAAGGGGAAACTGAGGCACAGGAGTCCTGCGGGTGCAGGGTGGGCGCAGCTGGGTGCCCACCTCTTACCTCCGTAGTACTGGATCCGGCTCTTGTTCCCCGTCAGGTTGTACCAGGCTTCAAAGGGCTCCTCGATCTCGGCGTAGGGCAGCTTAATGACCCCTGCACAGGAGCCCCGGCACAGGACACAGCTCAGCCCCAAAGCCTCAGCACCCCAACATCCCTCCCTGAGCCCCCCAGCGTCTGCAGACCCACAGCTGACCAGGACAGTGCCCCAAGGGTGATGGGTCAGGAAGAGGCAGCCGGCTGTGGGAGCCTGCCCCAGTTTGGCACTGGTCAGGCCAGTCTGACCCGGGCTGAGCACCCCCTGCTCCCCCCAGGGCGCGGGGGGTCCCGTTACCTCGGACATGGTAGATGGAGCCGAACTGAGGGGGTGGGCGGGAGAGCCCAGAGTCCTGTCCTGAAAGGCAGAGAGGGCAGGGTGAGGGGGCTGTGTGTGTCCCCCCCACCCGAGATGGGCATGGGGGGCTGCCAAGCCGGTGCCCCCCCTGCCCTGCAGCCTGGGGCTTCCCTCCCTGGCCAAAAGAGCTTCCTGAGCTCATCCAAAGGCACATCCAAGGGACGCTGAGGCACTGACCCCCCAGGGCCAGCACCCTGCCACAGCCTGCCGTGACGCTGCAGCAAGCCCTGCACGGTTGCACCCCAGGGAACCCCAGGTCCTGGGTCACTGTTGGGGTGATGCCCCAGCGTCACCCCCAGCACTGGTGGCCGTGGCCTGGGATATTTCCAAGGGGGGACCCAGCCAAGCTGGGCACACACAGGGCATGGCTGGGGGTGCCAGGCACCTTACCGGTTCTGCCTGGCATCTTCCAGTGACCTCCCCAGCCTCCCCCCGGGCTCCCGGCTTGTGCAACCCCACGCCAACACAACTGCTGGGAACGAGCCCTTCCCTCCCTCAGCATCCTCGCCGGGAGCGACCGGCAGCACCTGCCCGGACCCGGAGAGCGCCCGCCCAGCCCGGGAGAGCCGGGACAGCCCTGCCCCAGCCCGGGGGGAGCGGGGGACGAGCAGACCCCCATCTGCAGCCCAGGTTGTGCCATGGGTACCCTCACGGGGCATCTCGGGGCACCCACGGGCAGCAACGCGTGCAGCCACCTCCCAGCCCTGCTCGGCTTCACCAGCGCCCAGAAGAGGGGTCCCACGGGGACACGGCCGCCCTGCCACCCCTGTCCCCTCACACTTGGCTGTCCTGCCCGGTTGGGTTAAACCCCTCGGGTTAAAGCCTCAATTTAGTTTTATTTTCACGCCCCCAGCCCCACCGAGCCCTCAAGGCACATCCCCCCCAGCCCATCTCAGCTGTGTCTTGGAGGAACTGCAAATTTTGGGGCCCAACGAGCAGTAAAACCACTTCCCCAGACTCAACCCTCCCTGCAGCAGGAGATCTGCCGGGGTGTCCGCGCTCCCTCCCCCGCCCGGGGTGTCCCAGCGCCGGGCTGGGGGTCCCACTCACCGCGGACGGCGATGCAGAGCGCAGCGGCCCCGAGCCAGCGCAGAGCCCCCATCGCGGCCGCCCCGGCTCGCCCGGCACCGCCTCGGCAGCTTTAACCCGGAGCCGGCGGCGGCGAAACCCGGCGGAGCCAATGCAGAGGCCGGGCCCTCCCCGTGGAGGGAAGGAACCGGCTCCGGGTGGCGCCTGGCGGGGGAACGGGCACCCCGGGCTCGGCGTGTCCCGGCAGCGCCCCGCGGACGGGGATGGAGCAACGCCGAGCCCGGGGTGCGGGGCGAGCCCCAGAACGCCCCCAGCAGCATTCGGGTGGGTGCAGGGATGGATCTGCGGGGCACCCCCAAGCTGGGGTCAGCCCGGCCTCCTTCCCTCTCAGGATGAGTCAGGAGGTGACAGGTTAAGGGTGACAGCACCGGGGAGCGGGTCCCCAGCCGGCGCCACCCCCGGCGCCCCCAGGGTGACAGCGCTGCGGGGAGCAGTAAAGCCCCTCACGGTCACACGGGAACCAGGGCCAGCCCGTGAGGGCGAACTGCAGGCGAGCAGCAGCAGGAGGAGGAGGAGGAGGAAGGCTCTGGAGAGACGGGAAAGATCCCACTCCAGCCCAGCTGTGTGGGAGGACAGAGTGGCAGAGCCAGGACAGAGTCAGCTCCAGGGGGGATCGCACAGTGAGGGGGCTCAGGCAGTGCCGGGGAGGCTCTCAGAGGGAGCAGGGGGCTCAGGCAGGGTGCAGGGGCACTCAGACAGGGGTCTGCATGGTTTACCCCAATCCCAGAGCTCACTGAAGTTCGTGGCTTGGTGCGACCGATGCCAAATCTTGGGGTCATCCCACCAGCAACTTTATCAGGACAAGGGGTAATTAAGGGGTTTGATGTCCAGTGGGCAATCATAGACATAGGACTGGCTTGAGCTGCACCCCATCTTGAGGCACGTGTGGGACGCCCCTGGAACACAACCCAGAGCTGCCTGCCGTTCCCCCGGCATGGCGGGCTGCTCGCTGCCCCTCCAGGGGTCTGCCCTGCCCCTGGGAGCCTGTGCCAGCAGCACGGGTGGCTGCTGTGCGTGTCCTGCCACCGCACGGGCCCTTGCTCCTGTCCCTCGCCGGGCCACAGCGCTGCGTGCGCAGTTTGATGTCCCTGTGTCGCGCCCTGCCCGGGGACGCTCCCTCGGGGGTCCCAGGGGGGCTGTGCCAGGGCAGCCCCGCCGTGGCACGGGCCGGATCCGCGCACTGCCCCGCAAATCCCCGCAGGCAGAGCCTGGCAATCCACGCAGCGTCTCCCGGGGCTGCCGGGGAGCAGAGAGCCCCGGACGGCCGCTCCCCCCGCAGCGCCCCGGCGGGCGGGCTGCGGGTGCCGCGGCGGCCCGGACGGTGACCCGGAGGGCGATCCAGCAGCGGCGGGGCTGGCTGGTACAATGAACCACTGCTGCGAGCGCGGGGAGGAAGGGGGGGCGAGGGGAGGGGAAGCTCTTGCTCGGCTGCCAGAGCCGCCGAAGAGACAGGGGAAGCTCGGGGCCGGGCGCTCCCGCTCTCCCACGGCTGCCGCCCCGGCTCCCCCAGCGCTGCCCGGCCGGGGGTCCCGCCGGGAGCCCCGTGGAGCGGGGGGTCCATGCCAGCCGCAGCAGCAGGTATGTGTGCGCTGGGTGCTGCAGGGCGGGGGGGTCAGCCCTGTGACAGCGCGGGGGGCTCGATCCCCGGGCGGCGCTCTGCTGAGAGATGCCCCCTCCGTGTGTGGGGCGGCTCCGGGTCCCGGGGGAGGCGGCCACCGGGCGGTGGGGACAGAGCACACTGGTGGGGTGTGCCGGGGGCCTGCTCTCGCCGTGCCCTCACTGCTTCCCTAGGAAATGCCCCAGGGTGGGGGAGACCCCCGTCCTCGCCGTCCTGGGGGCAGCAGGTCAGCGGGGGGCTGCGGCGTGTGTGTGAAGGTCTGGGGGCCCCCGCCAGCTCCAGCTCACCGTCCCGGCACTAACTGGCGCTGACAGCACGTCGGGGAGCCTGCGGAGCGCATGGTGACCTCACCGTGGGGAGGACACAGGACACGGCACCCGGGGGGACACACACACCTGTGCCCTCCGGCCCTGCAGGTGCCCGCGGGGTCCCAGCCCAGTCAGCGCTCCGGGCGGTGGTGCAGGCTGAGCTGTCCATGGCTGAGCCTGGGGGAGCTGCAGGGGCTCAGGCCCGGGCCGGAGCGGATGCTCCCCCCGGTCCCCGCAGCTCTGCTTCGTCCCTGATCCTTGGTGTGTCCCAAGGAGGGACAGGAACTCGCTGCTTCCTGCCCTGCACAATTCCCTCCCCACCCCGCTCCTCCCGGGACATTGTATTTGGAGCCCTGGCTGGCTCCCTCCCTCCGCCCCTGCAGCCCCTTGGATCCGGGAATTGCTCTTCTTCCAGCGGAAATCCTGCTTTCCCAGCCAGCGATGGGGCTGGGAGCCGTGGGGAGGGGGGCTCCCTCTCCACTGAGCATCTTGTGCCAGGGAGGGGGCAGGGACCCCTCTGCCCTGGGTCTGGGGGCTGGCAGGTGGGCTTGCAGAGAAGATCGCTTTCGGGGGTTGGCAAGTCCTTCATTTTTCATCCCAGGGAGTAGCCCTGCTCGTGGGCATGCAGGGATGGGGGGCCGTTCCTCCTGGCACCCCGTGTTCTGGAGGAACCTGCTCCCACTGGGAGCCACAGGGGACTCACCAGGCACTGGGTGAACTGGGAGGACTCCAGCTGAACTGGGAGCAGGGCTCCATCTCCAGCTATCATCAGGGTGGCCTTGGGGCTGGGGGCAGTGGGGAAGGGGCAGGGACACGCCACCACCTCCCACACGGGTGGAACAAGGAGCAGACGGGGCAGGCAGATGTGGCCTCCTGTCCCCTCCCCGGGTCTGTGGGGCCTGGGTGTGGGACTGTGACACAGCTCCAGGTCCTGCGTCCTAGCGAGCCACCTTCCCCAGCTGCCTCATGCCCGAGTTTTCCTGCTGGGACCAGGGAGCTCCAGAGCCACAGGGTGACAGAGGAACCTCGGTGGCAGCAGGCTGGGCTGTGCAGCCCTCTCGGTTCCTCTTCCCAGGGAGCAGGAGCCGGGTCACCACGGAGCAGTGCAGGATGACAGTGTGGGACAAGGCAGGGAGGGGTCCAGGACACCAGGGGGCTGCAGCCCTGCTGTCATCCCCGCCTGACCCTCCCAGCTGTCACCATCCCCAGGGCACGAGGTCCTGCCTGTGGTCCCCTTGATGGCCACAGCACCATCCTCTTCCTCCCCCCGCCCCACACCGTGCTCCTGCTGCTTCCTCTTCCCGCTGCCTAGCTGCTCTGTGAGTTCCTCCGGCAGCCGCCTCCTGCCCAGGGCGCCGTGGCCCCTCAGCCCGGCAAATGCCACCGTGGCTTGTCCCCACGGCACGGGGAGTGACATTCCCAGCACCTCCACGTGGCTGCATCCCCCAGAGCCCGGCTTCTCCGCTGCTGTTATCCCACGAGGGGAGCGAATGCAGGGGATGGAGGTGACCCCAGGGGCACCTCAGCACTGTAGGTGACATCTGGGGTGGCACCTGGGTGTGCGGGGGATATTGTGCCCTGTCTAGCAGCTGGGGATGGGGCTGAGCTGCCCCGTGTCCCAGGGGCCGGGGGAACAGATGGACGGGCAGTCAGGGCTGTGGCTGCTCCGTGCCCAGCCGCGCCCGGCGGGACAGGGCCGATGGGTTGGCCGGGGCTCAGCGCGGGCGGGACCTGGCAGCTCGGCCGGGACTGGTGCCGGGGGAGCCAGGGCGGGAAGGGTTCAGTTGCCATCTGTTCCCCGGCTCCCAGCAGCTCCTTTTTGGGAGAGCCAGACAGCACCGTGCGGCCATCGGACACGACCCCAGCTGCGTCCCCTTCCCGCGGGCTCTGGGCCACCCGGGTGAGCTCAGGGGGCTCCTGGGTGCGCAGGGAAGGGGAAGCCTGGGGGCAATGCTGCTGCACATCCCCTAAACCCTTGATGTTGTGGCACGGGGGGTTCCACTTGCCTGGAAGATGCTCCTTGCCATCCCCGTCCCTGCTGGCACCTGTGGCAGCTCCACTGCTTGGCCAGCGCTGAAATTCAGCAAAATGGGAAGTTTCTGAATGTGGGGAGGGGGTGATTCCCACCCAGGGGGGACAGGGTTTGTGAGAGCCAGGGTTGCTCATCAGTTAAATAGCCACTAATTATCAGGAGTAAAGCCCCCAACCAGCCGAGTTTCCTCAGATTTGGCAACGCTGCCCTGTTGGCAATGGCCAGGGCCTTGCCACAGCCCCAGTGTGGAAAGCAGAGATGGAAGGGGAGGGCTGGGCTCTTTCCACCCCTACTGAGAGAGAGGAAAGGGAATCAATAACCATGATTGGGAAAATCTGCCTGAAACGTCTCCTCCACCCCAAACCTTTGTCTCCTCCTGCTCACTGGAGTGCAGAGGGCAGGACACCCTCCTGCTCCCTCCCTCTGCTCCCAGCTGGAGACAGAGGCACGCTGCAGACTGGAGAGCTCTGCTCGGTGCAAACTGGGCAGACTGGTGAGGGTGGTTGCCCAGCAGCCAGGGCACTAGCAGGGCTGGGGATGGACGTCTCCATAGCGCCATGACAGGAGAGGTCTGATTTCCCCCTCCTCCTCCTCCTCCTCTGTGACACCTTCTCGCCACATGTGGCCGGAAGAGCCTGTCCTGACCACAGCGATGTGAGCGGGGACCTTGCTCCCCGGAACACCCATCCCTCCAAGCAGAGGGTGTGTGTGGGGAGGGGGACGCTCTGGGGGCTCCGTCCCCCCGGGTCTGGCTCCCCTTCAGCCTCGGGGACACACGTGCCCTGAAAGGACGTGAGCAGTGTGGTGAGGACACAGTGAGAGAAAAACCCACTTGAGGATGTGGTTTCAGCCCACACCAGGGGTGTTGCAGCCCTCGGAGGAATGCTGCAGCTTTGTGGGGGTGTTGCAGATCATGCAGATCATTTTAGCTCGTGCAGGGGGGTTGCAGCCGGTGAAGGGATGCTGTAGCCCATGCAGGGCTGTTTGGCTCGTGCAGGGCTCTCACAGCCTGTGCACGGTGCTTCGCTCTGCGCAGGGTGTTGTAACTCAGGCAGGGGCGTTGCAGCCGATGCCAGTGGTGTTGCAGCCCATGTCGTTGGTGTTGCAGCCCGTGTAGAGGTGTTGTAGCCCAGAGCAGGGGTGTTGCATCCTGTCATGGGGTGTTTCAAGCTATTCAGAGGGATTTTAGCCCTCGGCAGAAGTGTTTCAGTGTGTGCAGGGGTGCAGCACATGGAAGGGGTGCTTCCGTCCGTGCAGAGGTGTTGCAGCATGTACAGGGGTATTTTATCCCACGGGGGTGTTACAGCCCACGGCAAGGGTGTTTGAGCCCCTGCAAGGGTGTTGCCCCCACCTGATGCCCTCCCTGGTGTCCACAGGCGACTCTTCTCCTCCCTGGAGTGGCATGGAGCTGCTGGAGTGACCTGAGGAGCCGTCGCAGTGAGTGTGGAGCACCCATGGGTGCCAGGGGCACTGTGGGTCCCCGGGCAGCACAGCCCTCCTTGCAGCAGCACCACTGGCCCCGTGGGGACCCTAGTTTCCCCCTGCTGTCCGGTGTGCTGAGCTGGGGGGTGGCAGGGGGCACCCGGTGCCTCTCCCCATGTGGCACCCGTGCCCGGGGGCGCGGGGCTCACGGACCCTCTGTCCCACAGGCGCTGCCCAGGATGGGCTGTGTGCCCTGCAAAGAGAGGGGGGCTGGCAAAGGGCAGGCAGGGGGCGAGGGGGGCTCCCTGCAGCCCCCTGCCTCCCAGTACGACCCCGACCCCACGCAGCCAGGGGCCATCTTCACCCGCATCCCCGACTTCAACAACTTCCAGGGGCCGGCGGCGCCCTTGGCCCCGTCCTTTGCGGAGCCGGGGGGCTTCACCCCCAGCGTGCTGCCAACGCGGAGCGGGGGCATCTCAGGTCAGCAGGGCGGCTCGACGCTGGGGAGGGGTCCCGGCACACCCCTGGGCTGCGATCTGGGGTCACCGTGGTCCCTTCCGTGTGCCACAGGCGGGGGCGTGACGCTCTTCATCGCCCTGTACGACTATGAGGCCAGGACGGAGGATGACTTGACTTTCCAGAAAGGGGAGAAATTCCACATCATCAACAACACGTGAGCCCCGGGACCTCCTGCCACCCTAGCACCCCCCTGCCGCCCCGGGGAGGTGCCTTTGTGCCTTGGGTAGCCCCCGCAGGACCCAGGCTGGGGACCCGAGCTCTGTCTGGGCTCCATCCCTCAGTCCCAGGGCCTCGTGTCGTGAGTTGAGTGGTCTCAGCAGAGACGGTGGGGAGAGCGGGGTCCGTGGTGCTGCGCACAGGGTGGGGAGGCACCCGGTGGCGGGGCTGTCCGTCTGTCCCTCCTCCTCCACGTTCTCTGCTTCCCTGCCCAGGGAGGGGGACTGGTGGGAGGCCAGGTCGCTGAGCTCGGGAGCCACGGGCTACATCCCCAGCAACTACGTGGCCCCTGTGGACTCCATCCAGGCAGAGGAGTGAGTAGCGGGGGAAAGGGACGGAGACACACCCCAAGCCCACCTGCCCGAGGCCCGGGTGTCCTTGCGAGCCCCGGCAGTGCCGCAGTGCTGGCACGGGGGCTCCGTGGCACCCTCCCGGCGCCCTCCCGGCGCTGAGCCCGTCCCCGTGGCAGGTGGTACTTTGGGAAGATCGGGCGCAAGGACGCGGAGCGGCAGCTCCTGTGCCACGGCAACTCCAGAGGCACCTTCCTCATTCGGGAGAGCGAGACCACCAAAGGTACAGGACAGGGCTGGGACCCCTGGGGCTGCGCCCCGCATCCCTCCTGACCCGTGTCCCCACGTAGGTGCCTACTCCCTCTCCATCCGGGACTGGGATGAGGCCAAGGGAGACCACGTGAAGCACTATAAGATTCGGAAGCTGGACAGCGGCGGGTACTACATCACCACCCGCGCCCAGTTCAGCACCGTCCAGCAGCTGGTCCAGCACTATATAGGTAGGGCGGGGTGGGGGTGCAAGGGGGGCAATAGCAGGGGTGGGGGAAGCTCAGGAGACCCTTTGGTAAGAGACTGGGCTGAGGGGGCGGGACTGGGGAAGGAGGGGGCTGTTCTGTTGGTGGCATTAGGGGGCTCCCTGAGTCTCCCTTTTCCGTGCCCAGGGCGCCGGCAGCTGCCGTTGTCTCTGGTGGGGGGGCATGACCGGTCCCCGGGTGCAGCTGGGGGGTCCAGCCCGGCCGAGGGGGTGCGGAGCCGTCCCTGGGGCAGGGGGAGGGGGTGCATTTCTGCGTTGGGGGTGATACAGGAGCCTCGGTGTGCCTGGGGCGGTGGGAGGGGAGCAGAGGGCTGGGGGGCCGTGCCCGCATTGACTCCTGTCCCCCTGCTCCCGTGCTGCAGAGCGGGCGGCCGGGCTGTGCTGCCGCCTGGCTGTGCCATGCCACAAGGGAACCCCCAAACTGGCCGACCTCTCAGTCAAAACCAAAGACGTGTGGGAGATCCCCCGCGAGTCCCTCCAGCTCCTCAAGAAGCTGGGAAATGGGCAGTTCGGGGAAGTCTGGATGGGTAGGGCCTGGTGGGCAAGCCAGGGCAGGAGGCAGGGGGGATGTGGGGGTACCCCCAGGCCTGGTGCCCCACTGGGAAAAGCTCGTGCCTGCCGGGACAGGCTGAGCGACACCGATTTGCTGGCATGAGGAGTTATCCCATGTCCTGCTCTGGGTTCACAACGGGTCCCCCAGGATGCCCCACGCCACCTCTGCATGGGCAAGCAGACCCCCACTGCAGATGGAACCGCAGGACCAGGCCGGGGGGTCCCACCTTCGTCATCCTCTTCCTCCAGCATCGCCTGCTTCCTCCACTCATGCATGCTGCCTTCATCCCATCACATCCCCTCCCTCCTCTTCCCTGCCTGCCCCCCGTCCCCCGCAGAGTACAATGACGGGTTGTGCCATCTGCTCACCCACCCGTGCCCTGCGGTGAAGCCCCAGACCCTGGGATTAGCTAAGGACGCCTGGGAGATAGCTCGGGAATCCGTCACCCTGGACAAGAAACTTGGCATGGGATGTTTCGGAGACGTGTGGATGGGTAAGGCTGGCCCAGCCGGCCGGGGGGAGCTCAGCGGGCAGGAGAAGCTTCCTTCTGTCCTGGCGCGGAGCATCGCAGGGTGCCAGGGGGTACCCGCCTGTGTGGGGGAGAGGGAAACTTGGCACGGAATCCATGAAGGGTTTGGGAATGGGGGGAGGTTGGTGCTGGGGTGAGGGGAGCTCCTTGTCCTGGGTGGGATGCAGTGGGATCACAATCCCTGCCCAGGGATCCCTTCCTTGCCCTGCCCTGATTCCTTATCCCCCCATCCACCCGTCCATCCGTCCATCCGTCCATCCACACAAGCATGCAAGCGTGCACCCGCACACTTCTCCATCCACGCAGCCCTGTCGCCTGGGCTGGCCGTCCCCGGGCTCACGTGACTCTGTGTCCCCCACGCAGGGACGTGGAATGGCACCACCAAGGTGGCAGTGAAGACGCTGAAGCCAGGCACCATGTCCCCTGAGGCCTTCCTGGAGGAGGCTCAGATCATGAAGCGGCTGCGGCACGACAAGCTGGTGCAGCTCTACGCCGTGGTGTCGGAGGAGCCCATCTACATCGTCACCGAGTTCATGAGCCAGGGTGAGCGCGGGCACCTGCCCGGGCACGGGGGCTCACGGGGCACCCTTGGCTTTTGGGGGTCTCTGAGGGCGACTCTTCTGCCTGCAGGCAGCTTGCTGGATTTCCTGAAGGATGGGGACGGCCGCTACCTGAAGCTGCCCCAGCTGGTGGACATGGCTGCCCAGGTACCGGGGGGCTCTACCGGGGGGTGGGCGCACCCCGGGGTGTGCTGGGGGGTCCTCACCGCCCCGTCCCCCCCAGATCGCGGCGGGCATGGCGTACATCGAGCGCATGAACTACATCCACCGGGACCTCCGCGCCGCCAACATCCTGGTGGGAGACAACCTCGTGTGCAAGATCGCCGACTTCGGCCTCGCCCGCCTCATCGAGGATGACGAGTACACGGCGCGGCAGGGTGGGAGCGCCCAGCACAGCAGTGTCCCCCGGCTGTGTCCCTCAGCCTGGGGATGGCCATCCCGCGGCTGGGTGACCCGGGCTTGGATGGCCCAAGTTGTGGTGCCAGGGAATGGGTGTGCTGGGTGATGGACACCCCAAATTTGTGGGTATTTTAGGAGATGGACACCTTGGAGAGGGTTCGTGGGTGGTGGGTGCCCCTAGGGCAGGGTGCCCCCGTTCAGGGCACCCCGGGGTGCAGGGCACTGTCAGCAGGGGCGGTTCAGTGACGGTGCCTCTGGTGCGGGATGTCCCAGGTGTGGGCTGTCCCCAGAGGGGGGTGCACCAGGTGCAGGGTGCTCTAGGTGTGGGTGCAGCCCCAGCCGTGGCTCACCCGTGTCCCATTGCAGGTGCCAAGTTCCCCATCAAGTGGACGGCTCCGGAGGCTGCACTTTTTGGGAGGTTCACCATCAAGTCAGACGTCTGGTCCTTTGGCATCCTCCTGACAGAGCTGGTGACCAAAGGCCGCGTGCCCTATCCAGGTATGGCCCACTGGGGCAGGCACACCCCTGGGGTGAGCCGGGCAGGGCACAGACCGGGGCCGAGCTCCTCGGCAAGGCTTGTCCCGTGCCTCAGTTTCCCCCTCACAGGGACCAGTGCTGAACTGGGCTCCTCCCCAAACCACAGGGCAGTGCCACTGTGTGCCTCAGTTTCCCCGCTGGCGCGTCCCGGGGGGTGCTGTCACTGAGCAGGATGGTCCTTGTCACGCAGGGATGAACAACCGAGAGGTGCTGGAGCAGGTGGAGCGGGGGTACCGCATGCAGTGCCCGGGCAGCTGCCCCCCCTCCCTGCACGAGGTGATGGTGCAGTGCTGGAAGAGGGAACCCGAGGAGCGCCCCACCTTCGAGTACCTCCAGTCCTTCCTCGAGGACTATTTCACTGCCACCGAGCCCCAGTACCAGCCCGGGGACAACCAGTGACCCGGTGCTGGCCCTCCCAGGAAGCCCTGGGGTGGCTTTGGGGTGAATCTCTTCTTTTCTTTAGAGTTCGTCGCTTCCTTTGTCTGTGCCCCCCCAAAATGCCTTTTGCGGGGTGCTCAGGGTGGACACAGGGCTTTGCACAAGGATGCTGGACTCAGAGAAGACAAAACTCTGTGCCCCAGCCCCCCTTCCCCCACTCCCTGCATTGCCTTCACACCCAGCTTTGAACCTGAGAAGGGCTTTGGCTGCAGGGGGGACTGCGGGGAGCCCCCGTGAACCCCCAGACCCCCCCAGAGCCACAGAGTAGCAGAGGGCTTGGGGGAGCTCCCCATGCCAGCCCCAATCTCTTCCAGGAGCACAGCTGGGTGGGGCTCAGCCCCCCTCAGTCCTGGCACCGACCTGCAGGAGGTCATCTCAACCCTCCCTCCCCTGGTATCTCCTTTAATTTATGAGGTTTTATACGCCCCCCCAAGCAGCCAGCGACCCCACCAAGGGATCCCAGCGCTGGGGGACCCCCTGTCCCCCGCCTTATCTCCTGTGCTTTGGTAGAGCCAAGTGCTGAAAGCCAGCACCCACCTCTGCTTGCACTGGGGGCCGGGGGGGCACAAGGAGTCCCGGGGGGGCCCAGGCGGGCTGGGGGCAGCTCTGCCCCAGGGGCTGTTCCCTCCTGCCCCGCGGGGGCAGGACGAGGGTACGGGGCGGGGGCAGCCCCGCAGCACTCGGGCAGCCCGTGGCTGCGGCTTGGCTCTGCCCTCTGCAGCAGGAACTGAGGGGGGCCTGGGGGGCCGTGTGCCAGTGTGAATGCAGGGTGCCACCCAGGCACCCCCATGTGGAGCGGGGTCCCAGGCCCGGGCGCCACGGCCAGTAACGCCCCGCAGCCCGGGGGCAGGGCTGTGGGTGGGCAGTGCCGGGGGGAGAGAAGGGCAGGGCGGGGATTTGTTGTTTATTTTTTTTTTAATGAAGTCTGTAAATACAGAGAAATAAAGCCTTTCTAACAAAGGGGGGGGGCAGCCCGGGTCCTTCTGCCCCAGGAGAGATGAGCTGCCCCAGAGGGGGTGCTTAGAGCGGGGGGCAGCACTGAGGCACAGCGCCGGGGTGGGAACACCCATCCCGGGGGGCGGGGGGCTTCCAGGATCAGCCAGGCCAGGAGTGAGCGATGCCCCCTCGCCCCCTCCAGCCCCAGGGCACAGGTTTGGGGGCCTCCCACAAGGGGGTGAGCAGAGGAAATCCCCCCCTGCCCCCAAGGCCCTGTGCGGAGGGGACACAGCAACTTCCCTTGCCAATAAAAGCCTGGAAAGGCTGGGTTGGGAATGGTTTGGGTTTGCAAAGCTGCCCCCACGCAGGGCACCCTGCAGCCCCCCAGCCCTGCCCAGGAGGGGACTGTCCCTCCTGCCAGCTGTGATAGGGAGGCTGGGGAGGAAGAGGTTAATTTTCCTTGTAGCTTGGCCTCCCCAGCAGGGCCCAGCTGTGCCGGTAATGAATTCCTCAGCACTGGTGGGAAGCAGGGACTGGCCCCCACCCCAGCCAGGGGGGCTCAGGCCATGGGGAAATGCTGGGCACATGGGGAGGGGGGCAGGGGGCCGATGCCGCTGGGTTTGGGGACATTCCAGGGGCTCTGGGGATGTGCCGGGGTGTTTGGGGACGTACCAGCAGGCTTGGGAACATGCCACCATCCCTGGGCACCGCCAGGCATCTTCACAGCTCCTGCTTCACCCCACCTCCTCCGAGGGCATTTGATGCACGTGGTGTGAGTGGAGCGGGGCTGGAGCTGCCCTGCTTCCCCACCCAGGGAGCAGCGGGCTGAGCGGCGCTTCTGGCCGGGCCTGGTGTGCCGAGCTGCAGCTGTGCCAGCCCCAGCTCCATCCCTGCTCCTGCCCACTCCTGCCCTTCTTTCCCTTTCCCGCTCGTGCCTCCAGAGGGGCTGATCCCACCGTGCTCTGCCCGGCTCCAGCTTGAACCGATGCCACCCTTCCACGCCCCCAGGCACGGCCCCTTGTCCCCGGCAGGGCCAGCGGCAGGCGGGGGTCGGGACCCGCGAGGATTTGGATTTGCCACGAGCTGTTGCACGCGTGCCGCGGTAACCCCAGTGCAGCCGCAGCGTGCCCCCCGTTCTGCTGTCATTGCTGTGGAAGCTCTCGGGGATGTGGGGCCCCAGACTGCAGGCACCTGTGTGAGGGGGGGACCCCGTCCTGCTCCCCATCCTCCCGTCCTCCCCCTGCCCCGGCAGGAGGGGTGAGGCGCCTAAAGGATTTTGCTGCGGGGTGACCGCGGGCTGGGCAGGGGAGGGCATCGATTTCATGTTAATGCTGAGCGGATCGAGCGGAGCAGAGGGGCCGCGGTGGGTGGGCACAGCCAGCCCCCGTGCCCGGGGTCACCCACCCCTCAGAGAGCTCCTGCAGCTCCCAGCAGGGCTCACCCGGGGCCAGAAGCCATGGGGAGGCGGGCAAGGAGGTTAGGGCCCCTCCAGAGGTGCTGCGGGCTTGTTTTGCTTCAGAGCTTGCGCTGGGGGCTGGAAGGGAAGAGCTCAGCTCAGAGCTGGGGACAGACAGCGCCATCCCCGGCCCTGCCCTGCGCCCGGGGTCCATCCAGCGCCGCCAGCTCTCCGCGATGCTCCGGGAGCCCCCTCCCCATGCTGGGAGCCGCGCTCGCCCCACTCCTGCCCGCGCACCGTGCCCAGCCCAGGGGGCCCGGCTGTGCCTGGCTGCTCGGCCAGCGCTGGGGGGTCTGCAGCCAGCACGGGGGGCTCTGGAGCCAGCGCTGGGGGGGTCTGCAGCCAGCGCTGGGGGGTCTGCAGCCAGCCCGGGGGGCTCTGGAGCCAGCGCTGGGGGTCTGCAGCCAGCCCGGGGGGCTCCGGAGCCAGGGCTGGGGGGGTCTGCAGCCAGCCCGAGGGGGTCTGCAGCCAGCACGGGGGGTCTGCAGCCAGGAGCCCCCCGGAGCCGGGCACAGGTGTGAGCCGCTGCAGATGGCCGGCGCTGCAGAGCCTGGCACCGGCCGCCGCAGCATTGCCGCCCTCCCCGGGGCCCCCGCGCCCCCAGATGCTGCTGGGGACCCCCGTGACCGGCAAGGAGCCGTCCCCCCCCACAGCAGGGCGGGGGCTCGTCCGTGTGCCCCCCGGCCCCTGCTCCCCAGGGACTGGCAGAGCCCGCAGAGTGCCGGGTCGTGGAGCGGAGCCACGTCTCCGCGGCAGCAATGGCCAGACAACAGTGGAAAATGGCCAAAAATGTGGGTTTAGGCTTGACCAGGCTTGAGCCTGCCGGTCCAGGCCTGCAGGCACTGTCCCCTCAGAGGGGAAACTGAGGCACAGCTGGATTTATCTGCAGTCACCCAAGAGCTCGGCGCCAGTCACTGTGAGGGGACACCTTTTTCCACGGAAAAACAACAGATAATTGGGAAGAGCTGTGCACTGACAGCAGCAGCATCTGTGACAGCAATCTGTGGGGGAGCAGCAGCATTTGGGGACGGAGGTTTTGTGGGCGTGGGAGTGGTCGGATGACAGAGCAAGCACAGGGACGGGGAGGGGCGCAGAGGAGCCTCGCTCCGCTGGCCGCGGGGCTGCTCGGAAAGGGTTTTATTGGGAGAATTCGGGAGAGGTTTTGCTGCTGCTCCAGGGCAGCGCGGCGCTGGAATTCGGGGATGAATTGGGCTTTTCTTCCGCAGTTGCCTTTATGGGGACAAAACCTGGCTGGCCACAACTCTCCACAGACGTTGGAGAGACCCCCCCCGTTACCCCCAAACCCCATCAGGGTCTCCGCACTGCGCTCCCCACGACAGCAACTCCTGATCCCAGCAGAGCACCAAATATCTTCCTGTGTCTCCTCGCCCTCCGTCCCCCCACAGATGTCCCCCCAGCACCCCACTGCCCCCCAACCCCCCGCTCCCACCCTGGTGGCTTTCGGGGTGACAGCTGCCACCCCCAGCCCAGCCCGGCGCAGCCCCCGGGGCCCAAGCGGGCAGCTCGCCCTGGCCCTGGGCACGGGGGGCTGCGCGGGGTGGGCAGGGGGTGGCTGGGGGGACGCGGAGCGAGCGGGGACAGCGGCGGCGGAGCAGCCGCTAGATGGTAGCGTAAGCCCACGCCAACGCTGCTGACACAGCACTTGGCTGCGAGAGCGCCCGGGTGACCCGGGCGGCCCCGGGGAGCCGCCTCCGCCACCCCCTCCCCAGCCAAAGAGAAATCCTGGCGGGGCTGAGCACTCGCGGAGCTGTGACACGAGTGCCACGGGCACAGCTCACCCGTGTCCGCTGCCATGGCTGCAGCCACCTGTGCCCACGGGGACAGGCGGGGGACCCGCTCCCAAAGCCACCTCTACCCCACGCTCAGGCTCCAAACACGGCCCCAGACCAGCCCGGGGCACCAGCCTGGGGGGGGGGATCAAACCCAGGCCTGGGGACGAGCAGGATGACCCCCAAGGCGGCCAGCTCAGTGTGGGGGTGTTGGGCACCCACGGGAGTCTGGGTGGGGGGCCCATCCCACTGCAAAGCCCCTCATTTAACTCCTCATCCTCCTCCAGCCCTGCCTGGGGCTCCATGCCAGACTGATATATATATTTTATGATAACTATAGAGATGCACTTCAAACCTGACAAAGGACTTTGACAGTTTTAAGCATCTCTTTGATTAATACATGACCTTTTAATGCTTTGGATTAAATTAATAAATCTTTTACATTCTAACCCATTCTGCTTGCAATGTCATGGGTTTTGCACGACCTCTCTCTCTTCCCTGCCCTGTCCCTCTGCCCCTCTCCCCCCGTCCCTGCACAGGCACAGTAACCCACAGCCTTGCAATATTCATGGGGCACAGAGCCCTGCAAAGCAAGAAGGGAGGGGATACTCCTCGGTGGTTTGTTTTTTATTTTTTTGAACCATCCCTAAAAATAGCAAGAAAATTCAAAGCTGACATTCAGGGCGAGGGGACGAGGAAGCCTGCAAAGTTGCTCACTCAGCCACCAGCAATTGCAGCGATCCTGTCTGCGTGTGCAGATTCCTCTGCTGACCGGGCTGGAGCCCAGGCCTGCACTCTGCTCCAGCCCAGGAGCGGCGCAGCCTGCTCCCACCCTGGCCCAGGCTGTGCAGGGCCCAGCCAGCCCCAAAGGCAGCCCCGAAGCCAGCCCCAAAGGCAGCCCCAAAGCCAGCCCCGAAGCCAGCCCGCTGATCCCGGGGGCGCACGGAGGGGACAGAGCCGACACCTTCCCAGTGGCATAGGTCCCAGCTGGAAGACAGCTCTCAGGCGTGACCCCAGCTCACCAGTTCATCCCAGTTTAGCCGTGAAGCTGGGGTGAGCAGCGTGTCTGGAGCTCAGGTTCCTGCCTCGCTGGCTGTTGATCCAAAAACCCGCGTGAAACCCCAGCGTGCCCCTCACAGGCGGGCAAAGGGCTGCTGTGGAGCCAGGTGCTGTGTCTCTCCCTGCACCCATGTGTTATTCCATCGATGACTCACGTGTTATTAGCAGCCAAGCAATATTCCTAATTCCCTGGAGTTAACCCTTCACTCGTCACTCACAAAACCACGGTGTCACAACAAACATCACCGGTATTATCTACTTTAATTATATTGTATCTACCCAGCTCCGGGAGCATTAGCAGCCACGGCGACTCGGTGCTGGGGGGATGCTCCACGGAGCTGTGGGGAGGGAGGCCATGCGGTGCTCGGGAAGTTGGGAGGCAGCTCCCTGCTCTGCCACCACCGTCCCGAGGGGCCTCGTTCACCCCCTTTCCTCCTGGCATTCCCTTTCTCACACGGCCAAGAGGGGACACAAAAAAATTGGAGGAGCAGGGTGTTAGCAAAGAGCAGGGATATCGCCAGGTCTCAGAGAGAGCTTTCGACTAAAAAAAAAAAAAAAAAAAAAAAAAAAGAGTTAAAAGTTGGGGGGCGAGGGGGGAAAGGAAAAAGGACTTGGTTGGCTCCATGGGCTTCATGGGCACACTGGCATCTGTGGCTGGCTCCACGGGCACACTCAGCTCCGTGGCTGGCTCCACGGGCACACTGGGCTCCACGGGGGTGTGTGAGGGCGCAGGGGTGCTGACCTGGGGGCAGCGATGGGCCCGTGCCCCCCAGACCGTGGGGAGGGCGGCTGCAGAGAGGGGGGTGTGTGCCCCAGTCCTGCATCCCGAAGGAGGGGGTGCGCAGTGCGGGTGCAACCCGGGAGAGGGCAGCAATGCCCCGCGCATCCCAGCGGGACCGCGGGCAGCGGGGGCAGCCGGGGGGGTGCCCTGCCCCCGGGGTGTCCCCCCCGAAGTATCCCCTCTCTGTGGGTCTCCCCCCCTCCCGGAGCGGCGCTCGGCGGCCGCGCTCCCGTTCGCGCCCCTCCCTGCGCGCTTCGCAGCGACTGGGAGGAGAAAAAAGCGGGGGGGAAGGAAGGAGGGGGAAAAAAAGAGGGGGGGGAAAGGAAGGACTACAAGGCCCGGCATGCCCCGGCGGTGCTGCACGGCTCCCCGGGGTGCCGGATGCTGGCCGTGCCGCTGACAGCGGAGCGAAGCGGAGCCGCGGTCCCCGCCGCGCACGGAGAGAGCAGCGAGGGGCTGGGCGCGCCTGGCCGCCGGCTCTGCTCCCCCCCTTTTATCCCAGCCCCCACAAAGCCGGGAGCGGCAGAAGGCAAGAGAGAGGGAGGAGGTGGTGGTGGTGGAGGAGGAGGAGGAGGAGGAGGGAGGAGGAGGAGGAGGAGGAGGAGGAAGGGGGGAGGCAGCGGCAAGCCAGGGCTCTGCTGCGCTGTGTCTTTCTTTGCTTTCCGCAGGCGGCGAGCGGCGGAGGCGCAGAGGGGAGGTCGGTTCCCCTCCGCCTCCCGCTCCGCTGCCTTTTGTGTGTGTGTGAGAGGCGAAGGGGGGGGGAGAAAAAAAGAGGAGGAAAAAAAGGGGGAAAAAAAGGTGAAAAAAAAGGGGGAGAAAAAAAAAGGAAAAAAAGGGGAAAAAAATAAGCTAAGCGGTAGAGGGGAGAGAAAATCCCGGAAAAAATAAAATAGAGGGGTGGAGGGGGGGAGAGGGAAGGAGGAAAGAGCAGGCAGGGGACGGAGGAGGGGGCGGGCTGGCAGGAGCGGAGTTGCCTGGGGAGAATGTGAGCAGGAGGCGCTGGAAATGCTCTCGTTGAAGGTGGCGAGCGGTGCCGAGGGCTCCGGGACCCCCGCGGCCGGTCAGGACGCAGCCCCGGCGGGCGGCAGGAGCCTCCCCAAGCGGGCGGGCTCCGAGGGGCGCGGAGCGCAGGAGCCGGCGGGTGAGTACCGGGGACCCCCGCCTTTGTGTGGGGCTGGGAGGGGGGGAGGACACGCGGGACACCCCCTTTGGGCAGAGCGGGGGGGGGAGGAGGCGGCGTGTGGCGTGCATGTGTCCCCCCCCCCCGCGCCGTCCCCTCCGCTGAAGTTGCGCGGCGAGTTGGTGCCAAATTGCCGGAGTTTAATGGCACTTGTGGTGGGGAGGGGCGTGCGGGCGCGGGGGGCCCGGGGCGAGCCCCCCATTGCGCGGGGGCTGCCGCGGCCGGGAGTTCGGCCGCCTCCCCCCGGACACCCCCGGCTGTGCCCCCCCGGTGCGAGCGGTGAGTGACAGCTGTCAGAGCCGGCTCCGGCCGCTAGAAGGCAGAGCCTGTCAGCAGCGCGGGGGGCTCGGGGGGCTCCCCGGAGGACGGGGGGACCCCCCGGGGCACAGCCTGCCGCCCCCTTCCCCCGGCGGGCCGGCTCGGGGGAGCGGCGGGCTGCCCCGCGGGGGCACTCCCGGGAGGCTGCGGGGTGCGGGGCGTGCGGGAGGCTCCCCAGCCCCGTCGGTGAAGTTGCGTGGTCCGTGGCGCGGGGCTCGGCGAGCGGTTGTTACTCCCGTGCCTGTCATCCCCCCTCTGATTTGTTTTTATCGATCAGCTGATTTACCCCCCCCACCCCCCCGCGCGGCCCCTCGGTGCTTGCGACAGGGACCGCGGGGGACCGCGATGGCTTTGGCGGGGGCTGGAGTCACCCCACGGGGTCACGCTGACGCCAGACCCTCTGTGCTTGATGTCCCCGAGGCCGACGCAGGTGGAGACACCTGAGTCCCCGCTTGTTTATGCGCTGGGGGGACGCCGCGGCTGTGCCCACGACCAGGCGGCCTCGTGCGTGCAGCCCGCCTGCCCCAGGCTGCCGGGAGAGCCCCCCAAAAGCAGCGGGGTGAGCTCATTGTGTGCCACAGCGCGCCGTGGAGTCACTCCAGATTTATCCTGGCGTGACAGAGAGCAGAAGCGAGCCCCCAGGGCGCCGGGCTCGGATCCTGCCCCGCTCTCTCTCCCACCCTGCTGCCGGCGTGGCCTGGGTCGGGGGCGCGTGGTCCGAATTGGGGCCCCGTGGTCTGAATCGAGGCCCCCCTCCCAAGCCTCTCCCCCTTTCCTCGCCCCCCCAGGTGTCCCCTTACACTGGCTTCTCCTGCTGGGCTGTGGAATTTGCAGGGGAGGGTGGTGGTGGTGGTGGGGAGCGGGGGGTGGAAGAGGAGGGCGGAGGGGGGGGGCTGGAGAAGGGATGGCGCGGCGCCAAATTCCGCTCTGCCATGTCTCTGTAACCTGAATAGGCCAACTCCATCCCCGGTGCGAGTCCCCCGGGGCTCCGCCGCGCTCCGATGCAGGCGGGCGGGAGGTGGCTTTCGCTCGGCTCCCGGCGTGTCCCCGGCAGCCCGCAGCCCCGGCCCGGCGGTTCCCGCCCGGGCACCGGCCGCAGCCGCCGCCGGGAGGCGGCCGGGCAGGAGGTGGAGATGGTCTGGGGGAGAGGGGTTGGCACCGCGGCGGCGGCGGGGTAGCCAAGGACATCCCCGGAGCGGGGCGGCCGGCGGAGGAGAAGCCGTGGAAGCCCGTGGAAGGTTACGGGAAGCCTGGGGGGGCTGGCGCTGCCCTGGCCTCCTTAGAGGAGGCAGCAGAGACCCGGGGCAGGCTATTTCTGCTGAGATCCCGAGGAAAGCTCTGGGAGAATTGTGGGCTTCTATAAATAGTGTGTGTCAGCCGAGTGGAAACAGGGCCTTGAAATGCTCCTGCTATTCTCCCGAGTGCTTGGAACCAGCTCTTGGTAAACAGGGCAGCGGTGGGGAGGGCTGTTTCCTTCTTCCGGGCTCGGTAACAGGAGCGGGAGGGATGTGGGGGGGATTTTTGCCTGGTGATATGGCAGCGTTCCCCCCCTGGGGCCGGCCGGCTGGATGCTGGGCTGTGGCCGGGCTGCCCGGATGCGGGATGGCCCCTGAATGCGTCGCAGATGTGTGTCCTCCCCCACTGCCGTCCCCTCCCCGCCCCACTGCCCGCCAAACTTCGGGGCTGGGATGCTCCGCGCGGTCCGGCCATGGTCCTTGGGCAGCCCGTGATGCTGGGGGAGGTTTTTGGGATGTGAGGGCTCAACTGGCCAGGAGATGCTCAGCACACCCCCTCCTCTGGCTGGCATAGGGGTGCCCGGGGTCACAGCCCGGTTCCCTCCCTCCCATCCGTGTCCATCCGTCCGTCCCGGCTGGAGTTGTTCCCGCTCTGCCTCGGGGCACATGCTGAGCCATGCCTTGGCCCCGTGCTGGAGGGCAAGGATTTGATCCCATGGGGCCTTCCCAGGCATGTCTGGACACCATGGTGCTGGGGACCTCGTTCCTCAGGGGTTCTGCACGCAGTGGGGACATGGTGACATGTTCCCAGGGTGTTTGCTTGGCTCTGGGGCACATCCTGGCAGCCCCAGTGCTGTGGTGAGCGTTCAGCTTCCCACGAGGACCCGGCATCGTGCTCATTTGTCACCACCCCTCGCACCCACACCCCAATATTCACCTTGTGCTGCAGACAGTGGCTCCAAAGCTGCCTTGTTATTATTTTCCTTAAAAATAACACAAAAGGGAAATAACTGGGCTGTGCTTAGCTCCCCACTGGGAGTTTTTAGGGTGATGTACAGTGGGCTGAACAGTGGGAGGGATCCAGCGCACTTCTGGTGGGATTTGGTGCTGGATTCAGAGTTCACCAGGGTGTCTCGGGGCCGGGGGGCCCAGCCCATCCCCATGTGCAGCCTGCCCGGTGCTCGGTGCCGGCACAGCAGAGCGTGCTCACGGCGTGGGTGGGAAGGGGCGAGCGCCAGTCCGGTGGGGTTTTTTTTTCCCCTTCTCCATTTTTTTTTTTTCTCCTTTTTTCTTTCTTTTTTTTTTTCCCTCCCTCTCTGTGGGTTGAGCGTTGGGGCGACAGACAGGGAAAGTCTGAGCAATGGTCTCCGTGCTGGTGCTGTCTTCAATCACCGCGTCCCAGAATCCCTCGCTCTGGGCCTTCTAGGCACAAGGGCTTACAGCGAAAATCGGCAGCTGCAGCTGCGAGTGAAAGCACAAGAGCCCGGCTGGGTCTTTGGCATCGGCAGGAGAGCAAAAAAAAGCTGGGGGAGGCGAGGAGGGAAGGGAAAAGGCGGGGGGAAATGTGCCCTGTGGTTTTTTTCCAGGCTTGCCACCGAGGGTTGTGTTTCAGAGCATCGGTTCCCGGGCGCGGGAAGAGGCGGGAGGATGGGGGGTGCGGAGCGATGCCTCCGGGGAGCTCATTAAAATCTGTCGGCTCCCCCCTTTCGCCGGCCGAGAGAGGCTGGATGCGGAGGGAAGGAGGGAGGGACGTGCTGGGAAGGAACATGCCGGCAAACCGGCTGCCCGGTGGGGACAGTTGCCGGCCCAGGCAGGAACGCTGCCCCGGGGGCTCACCTGTCGGAGCACGTCGGCCGCGGCGTGCCAGCGAGGCCGTGACAGGGCTGGCGTGTGCCGGGGACTCCCTGGGGCTGCGAGAGCCCCCGGCCCGAGCCGGGCGCAGGGGCGGTGGGCTGTCCTGGTGCTGGTGTGGTTACCCGGTGATGGGCGCTCGGGGCGATGCCGGGGGTCACTGGGGGGCAGCAGGAAGGGGAGAGTGAGTGGGAGGCGTCAGCGCGTGCATGGGCAGCGTCAGAGAGTTGGCTGTGCAGGCAGGGTTTGGTGTGCAGGGAGGGTGTGTGGACAGGGTTTGGTGCACAGGCAAACACCGGCGGGCAGGAAGGGTTTGGTGTGCAGGTGGAGCTTGGTGTGCTGGCAGGAATGTGGTGTACGAGGCAGGGGGTGCCGGCAGGGATTGGTGTGCACGGGCAGAGTTGAGTTTGCAGGCAGGGTTTGGTACAGAGGCGGGTGTTGATGGTATGCACAGGCAGGGTTTGGTGTGCACGCAGAGATTGATGTGCAGGGATGAGGCTGGCTTGGAGATCCTGGGTGCTGAGGTGGGTCTGGGCAGGTGTTTGCAGGGGACACCACCCTGGCAAAAAAATGTCCTTCCCCTCCCCAGCAAAGGGGACTGACAGTGTGGGGGATCCCCCTTCCCATTCCAAATCCCATGACATGCTGGAGGGAGAGCGTTGGTGCAGCCTGGCCTGGCACCATGCGGGGAGACAGAGGAGAGGCAGAACGTGGTATTGATCCTCTCCGAGGGAGAGGGAAGCAGTTCTGGCATCTTCCAGCTCCAATCCTCTGCCCTTCCCACCGCTAAACCAGCTCCAGGCAGAGGGAGCACCATGCCATGCCATGCCATGCCATGCCATGCCATGCCATGCCATGCCATGCCATGCCATGCCATGCCATGCCATGCCATGCCATGCCATGCCATGCCATCCCATCCCATCCCATCCCATCCCATCCCATCCCATCCCTCAGCTGCTGCCTCCAGGGCCTCAAGCCCCACGCACACTCTCCCTTCTTCTCTCTTCCCTCTTTCCTCTTCCCTCTTCGCCTCCTGCTGACTTCAGCGCATCGGCTTGGGCTCAGCGCCTGAACATTCCTTGCAAAACCTGGGCCTAAAATATCTGGAGGAGGATGGAGCGCCTTGGGCGAGGGAGATGAGCTCCTCAGCTGCAGGAAAGAGGGAGGCTGCCGGGCTGGAGGCAGCAGGGACGCTCTGCTCCCTGCCAGCTGCCAGCCCCGCTGGCCCCCCGGGAAAACGCCAGGAATAAATCTTGCCTGGCGAAGGCGGCAGTTTGGTTTGGTTTGGTTTGGTTTGGTTTGGTTTGGTTTGGTTTGGTTTGGTTTGGTTTGGTTTGGTTTGGTTTGGTTTGGATGTACCCAGCAGAAGCAGGGGCACCAGCTCCCTGTGGAGCACCAGCTGAGTGGCACAGGGAGCGGGGGTGGCGTTGGGAGTGGGGTGGCAGGAGGGCAGGGTGGCATGGAGAGTGGTGACAACAAAACAGGGGGACAGGGAGTGTGGGGTCACAGGGAGCAGGGAATGGGGTGAAGGGGGAGCAGGAGAATGGGGTGACATGGGAGAGGGGTGGCAGAGGGCAGGGAGGCAGGGAACTGGGATGGCAGGGGAGCAGGGTGGCAGAGGAGCAGGGTGGCAGTGAAACGGGAAGGAAGGGTGACAAGAGAGCAGGGTGGCAGGAGAGTGAGCTGGGTTGGGGTGGCTGAGGAGGGACAATAACTGCTGGGAGGGAGGTGCTACGCGGGAGCTGTGTGAGAACCAGTTTGCGAGGTCCAGATTGGCAGCAGATCCTGAACCAGGAGGAGCTGAGCATCCATACGGCCCCTGCCGAGATCAGACGCGACGACAGCGACTCGGTTTGGGGGAAGAAATTGGAGGCGGGGGAAGCTTTTTTGCTGAAATGAAATTTGAACCCCAAAGTGGGAGGGAAGTGGAGGTGGGGGGCACGGCTCTCTCCACATGGTTATTACTGCTGTTTTCCACCCAGCTGAAAGGAGAATGTAGCTTAATATGGACCCGCGGGGAGGAGAAGCACTCGGGAGCGGGGATTTGGCAGGAGGGAGCTGGGAAACAGCGAGAGGAACGTAGAGGTGAGAGTGGCCAGGGCTTTGCCCAGGGAGGAGAGGACGGAGCCGGGCTGGAACAAGGCGCTATTGTTCTTGGCGAGCAGGGGGCCAGCCGCGGCCCCCCCAGACCCGCAGAGCTGGCGCGGATGTGGGGAAGGTTTTTGGGACCGGTTTTTCCCGGCGGATTGCTGGCTGGGAGTGAGAAGAGCTCACTGTGCTGGGGTGCACCAAAGGGAGCTCCCGAAACACCCAGAGAGGCAAAGGGACACTCTGGCGTTTGATGGGGAGGTGATGGCAGGTGAGAGGACAGGGGTGAGTCGGGGGAATTTCGGATCAGTGAGCGGGAGTGGGGGTGGTGGGGCCGGGACTTGGTGGCCAGAGGACGATGAGGGAATGGGGCAAAACCCGGTGTCCCTCATTCTGCCAGCGCAGCAGCTGCTCCTTGATGCACGTGTGGGGTGGGGGAGGTCAAAATGGAAAGCGTGGGGACCTTGCTGGCCTGGGGACCGCTGTCACCCCATGATTCACGTCCTGCCACAAACCCCTCTTGGCTGCTGGCACCTCTGCAGGGGTCCCCATCAAGCCCTGCTATCCCACATGTCCCTTGGTCCCTTGCCCCAGCACCTGACAGTGCCACCCTTGGCTCTTCCCTGCTGCTGTAGATGTCACGTGCCACGTTGCCAGAGCCACCAGCTGTCCCCTAGGCCATGACAGTGCTTGGGGACACCCGAGGGTGCCAGTGGGCAGGAATGTGGGGAGCCAGCGAGGCTCATGGGGCTGTTGGAGGAGGCGGAGAATGGAGGGATGTGCAGTCCCACGGGCTCTGTGAGCTGTGGCCAGGGAGGGGGCAATGAGGCAGGGGCCAGGCTCAGGGCAAAGCTGAGCTTACCCCAGCCTTTCCTGGGCTCCTGTGCCTTGGTCCTCCCAGCACAGCTGGAAAAGAAAGACCCCCCTGCAGCACATCCCTGGCGTTTGCTCCCCATCCCCCCAGTTCCCACCTCTCCCATGCTTCCAACGCAGCGATGCCCTAAAGGCAGCAGAAGCACCTTCGCAAGTGCACACTAAATATTGGAACACGCTTGGGTGGCTCTGGCACCACTGCTGCTCTCACCCTTCCGCATCCTCTTCCCCGGCCTCCCTGGACTCCCCCAGTTTAGTGGGTACCCCTACTTTCCTTTAGTGGGTGCTGCTCCTTTGCTTCCAGAGATGGGTGTGACATTTGCTCAGCAGCTCTTGCCCAGAATGATTTGCTCCAGCCGAGGCAGTGCTTGGCATCACCGTGTCACCCCGGGTGTGTGTCATGGCGCGTCCCCCCCTCCCCAGCCCACCCGCTGCCAGCCCCGGCTGCACGTGGTGGCACCACGGCATCCGCGCGACGCCCGCCTCCCCGTCCTTCATCCCTCCTCTTCCTCCCAGCCTCAGCACCCTGCAGCCGGGCTGGGCGCCCAGCGGGGCGGGAAGGCGGGGAGCAGTGTTCCCCTCCCCTCCCCGGCATTCCTTGGGAGTGAAACACAAGAGCTGGCAGGGCACTCCTGCTTTCTCTGGCCTCCGCTCCTCCGGTGCCTGAACAAAGCCCTCCTGCCTCTCCCAGGAACCTGGGGTTTGAAACAGGAGAGAAGGCTGGTGCTGCGTGGCAATGCCCTCCTCAGGCATATTTTGGGTTCTGTGGTGGGTGGGGGACGGAGGTGGGCTCAGTCCCCCGGGGGGGCAGCTCTGGACAGGGTACCCCAGGGTACCCACAAGCACTAAGCCTGCCTCAAGGACTGTTGGCATCCTCCCCAGCCTGGGTTTTGCGTCCCCACCATCTCACTGCCATCATATTGCCATGGAAACTGAGCCCTCAAGAGTACCAGTTCAATTCCAGTTTGCCCCCAGTTTGACAGTAGTTTGGCCCCGGCTCTCTCACGACAACACGGGTTGGTGCATCCCTCATCCCATGACCCAGGATGATGCATCCCACAGGGAATGTGCACTGTGTGCCCCTTCCCAATGTCCAACAGCCCCCTGCTCACCAAACAAAGCCCCCCCACCCTCCCCACCACCCCCGGTGAAGCAGGCCCCTGTCGGAGCGCAGTCCCCGACAGCGAAGGTTATTTTAATGGATGCATTACTTTAAACGAACCCTCCGCCATCTGTTCCACCCCCTAATTACGCATGCAAAAAAAAGCCCATCTCACAGCCAGCGCAGGAGAAAGTAAAGATATAAGTGATTTAAATGCATGTATCCGCAGCTCCGCCAGCAGCTGGGCTGGGCTGCGCTCCTCAGCTGCCTGGTGAGCTGGGCAACTTGGAGGCAAGGAGGCGAAAGGGATGGCTCTCCTGGGTCCGGCCGCGCCAACGCCTCGGGAAGGCGCTGGGTGGATGGTCGGTGCAGCAGGCTTTGGCGCACGGTGGCTGCATCCGTCCATCCCTCCATCCGTCCATCCCTCCATCCGTCCCTCCGTCCGTCCCTCCGTCCGTGCCTCCATCCCGCCATGGCCTCTCCCATCACCCCCTGAAGGTTAGCTCTGCCCGCCGGCTGCCAGCCTCGGTGCGGCGGCGGCCGAGCCTTCGAAGCGCGGGGACACGCCACCGTCCCCAGGCTGCCGCGGTGCATGGCGGGGCTTGGGGGGGAGAGCCCCCAGCCTGGCCGGGCTCCTCGTCCTGGCGCTGTCCGGAGGCGGCTGAACGGGCAGGGCGGCCCAGGGGATGAGGACGGGCGTGGGTGGCCTCCGGGGCACACCGGGTGCTTGTCCTGTGGCTGAGGAGGGGAGGCTTTTCCCCGAGCTGCTTTTCCCAAGCAGCAGCTCTGTTTCTGATGGGCCATCCCAAGATCCAGGGAATCCTGAGCCCTGAATGCTCCCAGAGGGTGTTCGACCCTGGGAGTGTCCTTTGGGACAGCGGAAGGTGAGAGTGGGCCGGGGGGCTGAGTGAGACCTGCTTGGAGAGGCAGAGCTCATAGCTGATGGAAAAACCCCATTTTTACATCAATCTCCTGCTTTGGGGAGTCCCAGCAGGGACAGGGAGGTGACAGCAGTTTAGGGGGCTGTGTCCATCCCCTAAATGGAAGCAGGGGGAAACAGGGGGGAACCCTGCATCCAGGGCTGCCCCACGCTGACTCAGTTTCCCCCATCCCCAGTACAAGCCACCCACAGGGATGGGATGGGTGACTGGCATGGCTTTGGGTGACCCCACGGTGACAACGCAGGACCACGGCCACCATAGCAGGGCCACCGCCTGGCGCCGGAGCCGACGGCGGTGCTGGGTGCCCGTCATCCCCCCCTCTCCCTCCGTCTCCTTCTCTCCGTGCCTGACTGCAGCAGATGCGCCAGCTCTGCAGGAAGAGGGAATTAAGTTGGGCTGGAGGAATTTTAAAGATTGCTGCAGGCCTGAGGGTCTTAGATCCCCCCGCGGAGATGGGCAGTCATGCAGAATTAATCCTATCGGCAGCCTGGCTCGGCTTCAGCCGGTGCAGAGCTCCGGGAGAGCGCGCGGGAGCGCGGGGGGCGATGCTGGGGGCGGCTCAGAGAGCCCCGGTGCCTCTCGGCGTCGATGGGAAATTAATAATGAAAAATTAAAAGCCCCAATTCAGCCTTTCACCCCCCTCCTTCCTTCTCCCCATCAGCCTGGAGGTGGGACTCGTAGGGGGGGAGGAGGTGGGTGGATTCTGCAAAGCTTAAGGAAAACCTGTTTGCCGTAGCCAACAGAGCCCGTGGTGGGAGAAAATGCTGGGGCCACATCCTCCTCGCGGTGCTCGCCCGTGTGCCGGGGGGCTGGCACGGGGACACCCCTTGGCTGCCACCACCAGCTCCATCTGCAGTGGGGCCGTGCGGGGCAGGAGCGGGCCGGGGCGGCAGCGGGCGGGCTGGGGTGACAAGAGGGAGGTTGAGGTGGCAAGAGGGAGGTCGCGGGAGGAGCAGGTCGGAGTGGCAGCAGGAAGGCTGAGGTGGCAGGAGGCAGGCTGGGTTGGTTCAGAGCAGGTTGAAGTGGCAGGAGGCAGGCTGGGGTGCAGTGCCAGTGCAGGGGACACAGGGACACGCCAGACATCCCCACGTGCTGCCCCAGCCGCCCGTACCATCCAAGGGGACGCCAGGGTGACATCTGGGTGCCCCGTGGCTCTGCCAGCCCCACGGGCAGCCTTGTCCCTGTCGTGCCTCCTGGCTGCCGGGGCTGCGGTGCCACCGTGCCGGTGGGCTGGGTGGCTGCGTGACGCCGGGCAGGGTGGCCCGAAGGGCTCTGCAGCTGCTGCCGAACCCTCTGCTCCTCCAGTTTATAAATAATGCAGCGCCGAGGCGTGCTGGCAGTGCCCGCGCCCGCCTGCAGCCCCGGCGTGGCGGCGGCGCTTTGGGGGTGAGCGGGGGTGCTGTCACCCGGGCACGGTGACACCGAGCCGTGCCACCCCGGCGGGGAGGTGGCCAGCCCTGGTGTGTCCCTGCTCCCCACATGCCCCCCACACGCCCGGGGCGGGGGGTGGCGGGTGCCCGCGGTGACCCCACGCGTGGGGACGTCCCCAAGCCTCGCGACAGTGGCGCGGATGGCGACGCGCAGCTTGCAGCGTTGCCATGGCGATGTGCTGGCGCTAACGAACCCGAGTAAACATTAACGAGGGACAGCCCCACGCGGGTGCTGCGAGCGAGGGGACCCGGCCGTGCTGCGGGGCTGGCTGCTGGCGTGGGGACGCATCGCGCCCGCGTGGGGTGCCCCGGCAGGTTCCCCCCCGTGGTCCCCTCCCAGCGCTGCGTGAGGCTGTGGTTCGCTGGCCGGACTGGGAGCTCTGGGGGCTGGGTGAGGCCCTTGGGGGCAGGATGTCAGTCCCCTTTTCAGTCCAGGGGCACCCAGAGTGGGAAGGTGCCCACCCTGAGGTTCCAGAGGTCCTGTCGTGCCCCGGCGCTGCTGTCCCGCTCTGTCGCGGTCACCCTCTCTGTGCAGCGCCCGTGGGTGCTGGCTTGGAGGGGGGATGAGTCCCCAGGGTGTCCCCGGGCGCTGCTGGGGACCTCGGGGTGTCCCTGGCAGCAGCTGCCACTGCCGTTGCAGTTGTCACCGTGACTCAACTCGCCACGTTCCTCCCTTCCCATGGCGAGGGGACAGGGCACAGGGACCCGCACCCTGCTTTGGGTGGGGGTCGGGGTGGGGGCAGCCCCCGCGCCAGCACCCCCACCGTGCCCGAGGTCCCCTGCAACGTGTAACGGTGCTGCAGCTCATTAAACGGAGGTGCAGGTGCCCCCGGTTCCTTCATCCTCCCGGAGGGCTCTTAATGAGCGGCTGCTAACGAGCGCCGGGCTCCCCTTGCAGCCCCGGCAAGAGGCTGATTGGCGACAGGCACCCGGAGCCACGCGTGGGCTCCTCGCGGGGGCTTCGAGGGGTCCAGCACCCCTTTGCCGTGCTGCAGATGAGGCCTTTGCACCGTGCATGAGGGTCCCGTGTCACCGAAACCGCGCCAGTGTCACTCCAGTCACCAGTGTCACACCAGTCACCAGTGTCACTCCAGTCACCAGTGTCTCTGAAGCTGTCTCCAGCTTCAGTGTGTGTGTCGTGGGCACCTGGTGCCTCAGTTTCCCCCTTCACCCCCGCTCGGGGACACAGGGCCCTGGGGTGGGCAGCGGTGTTCACAGACGTGCAGAGGCGTGGGTTGAGGCTCCTGTTGGTCTTCCCAGCCCCGTTGCTGTCCCCAGAGTCACACTCTGCAAAGCCACGCGACCCCTGGCAGGGTGACCTGCTCGGGTCTGTCTGCACGGGGGGCTGCAGGGGGTTTGGCAGAGGGGCCGTGCGGGTCCCATGCACCCCAGAAAACCCAGTGGCACTGGTGCCGTGCAGGGTGCAGGGCAGTGGGTGCCCAGAGGAGGTCAGCTGGAGGATGCCTGGCTCGGGGGGCTCTTGAGCCTGTGGCCCTCTTTTGGGGGCTGTAGTGGGGACACCCTGTCCTGCAAAGAGCCACCGGCCCACACCAGGGCTGGGTCCCCCAGCTCCCACCGAAGGGAGCCCTAATCCTCGGTGACACGGTGCCCAGCTCCACGGTGGCTAATTGCAGTGTCCCCAGCTGAGGATTACAGCTTAAAGCAGGAAAGGAGCAGCAGGAGCAGATGAGCTCCTGAGCAACAAAGCTCCTGTTCCCCTGCAAAACGACTTTTATTAGGGGTATAATTAAAAGCTGACAGGAGGCGAAAATCATGGGGATGGTCAGGGTGAGGGATGAAGCCACCTGAAGGTCCGTGTGTCCCCCCAGGTGTCCCACCCGCCAGCTTCCCACTCCAACCACAGCCTTGCTGGCAGGGCAGGAGGGAGCGAGGTGCTGGGCTGGCAGAGGAAATCCAAACTCAGCCCCAATGAAAGGGGCTTTGTGTGCCCGAGAAGGAGCACACTCCTCCTTCTCCTCCTCCTCCTCCTTCTCCTCCTCCTTCTCCTCCTCCTCCTCCTCCTCTTCTGCTGGCCGCAGGGTCACTTTCCTGCCTGGGGGTGGCTTCAGCGTGGGTGCCAGAGGGAAAATGAAGCACAGAGCAGCATGGCAACCCTGTGGCCTCCTGCCCTGCCCAGACTCCTGAGATTTTCCCTGTGACTTGTACCCATGGCTGTGGATGAGGCAGTCCCTGGGGAAGTGCTGGGGTCTCCCACGGGTGCCCCCACTGGTGCCATCCCTGCAGAGTCCCTGGGATGGGTCCTCTGTGCCAAGCCTGGCCAAGGCACTTGCAGTAGAGAAGGAGCAGCAGGGACAGAAAGACACAAGGACAGAGGGACATTTTCCCCTGTCCCCTTCATGCCACCTGGATCGCCCTCTCCCAAAACTGCCACCTGCCTCAGTTTCCCTTTCCCCCCTCATGAGTGCTGTGCCTGTGTCCAGCAGGACGGGAGCCCAGATCACCCTGGCGGAGCTCAACCCTCCCTGGTGACCCCAGCTGCCCCCGGCGACGTGGCTGGTGTCCCCTGGGAAGGGAGCGCTCTGCAGCACCCAGTGTTGGGCTCCTTTCTGGGTCTGCGCTCGCAGGAGCATCGCTCCAGTGCCGGCCTGGCCCCGTGGCAGGGAGGAGGGTGGGCGCAGGCAGGGACCCCCAGCTGGGAGCTGGGCACTGGCCACCTTGGCCTGGCCCAGCCCCAGCCCCAGCGGGCAGTGGAGGGCTTGTTCTTTGCCTGGACAGGAAGACGAATGAATTCCATTATGGGATCGCGATTTTATTCCACGTGTCAGGGAGCCCGAGATTAACTTGCTCACCGGGCTGTGACAGACCCAGACACCCGCGTGCACGCGCTCCAGCGTGGGGCTTCGCACCGGGCACGGAGCTGCTGAGACCCTGCCGTGCCCACCCGGGGTAGGCAGGGCCCTGCTCATCCACACTGGTTCCAGCGGGAGCCCCCCGCACCTGGGGAGCTGGCAAGGACCAAGGCCAGGGGTCTGGCGCTGCCACCGTGCTGTCCCGTGTCCTAAAGGTCCTTCGGCCGCCCGAGGACTCGCGTCTGGCAGACAGAAGCACGATCCCAGCACGGCTCTGGGAGGCCATGTGCTGCCAAATAACAGGCTGGGAGGAAGGGAGGAAGTGGGACATGGGGGCCTGGGGACCTTGACGATAGCTGATGACACTGGGGACTTGACAAGACCAATGTGCTGCTCTTATCTCGCCTCAGCCAGGTGGTTGCCCACTTTGGGAGGACATCAGGGCCGTGCAGTTGTGTCGGGGCTGTGCCGTGCCGTGCTGTGCCGTGCCGTGCGGGGCCGGCTGCTCTCCCCTCGCCACCCCCCCTGCGCGGGCGCAGGCAGCTGGCTCTGTTTGCTGGAGGCTTTGCGCATTCCAGTTCGTGGGTCACTCGCCTTCGAAACCTCTCCGGGGACAGCGGCAGTTGGGAGCCGTAACAAACAACCCAAGGGCTCCAGTGACGCCCGCGCCCGGCGCTGCCTGCCAGCTCTGGGGTGGGGGGGCTTGGAGAGGGCCCCCTGCTCCCCTGGGCTGCTGGAAGGGAGCTCTGGGCTGGTGCTGGGAGGTCCCAGGACAAGTAACCAGGGAGGACAGACATGCCGAGCAGGTTTCCGTGCAGGAGGCAGGAGTGATCGCTTTTTGGGGAGCAGGGAAGAGTGCAGGAGGAATGCTGTGGTCACTTGTGCACTGGGGACAGGGTGCAGAGAGGGGCACTGGCGGGGGGCGTCATCCATGATCCGTGTGGGAAGGGGTGGTGGAGTTGGCCAGGCACGGTACGGGAAGGGGACAGCGTGGGCAGCGAGTATGAGGCGGCTCGGTGTCCTGGTGTCCTGGAATGTGGGTCGGGGCCATCCCGAGGAGTTCCTGGGTCCGGCGGGTGGTGGGAGAGCGGCGGGAGCGCGACGCGGCTTGGGGAGGCTGGGCGGTGCAGGGAAGGTCAGCCTTGGCCAGATGCAGCCACTCCACCCTCCTCCAGTGCTTTGCACATTAATGCAAATGCACTGGCCTGAGTGGTTCATTAGCAGCATGTGGAATGGAATAATGCATCCGCATCCCATTAGCCTAATGAAAAAAAGGGAGCCGGCACCTGGAACAAAGCTGCCGACTCTTGGCTAGTGCTCTGGCTCGGCCATGCTGGGCCGTGGGGCCCCCCCTCCCTTCCCCTCCCTTCCCCTCCCTTCCCCTCCCTCCCCTCCCTCCCCTCGGAGCATCCCTGTGCCCTGCGCTGCGGAAGGGGACCCCATCCCCAGGGTGTCGCCACGGCAGGGTGCAGTCCCAGGAGGACTTCAGGGTGGTCCCAGCCTCACCCCTCAGCATCCCAGGGTGGGAGAGGGATGCAAGCCAGTGGAGGCACCGGCTGGGTGTTGAGATGTCTCCGTGTCCCTGGGGCTGGGAGTGCAGAGTCTCGGAGGATTCGGGGGCACCCCAGGGTGGGCAGAGCCGGTCGCAGCATCATCCTTCTGCATCCGCGAGCGGGAGGGGGTCCAAGCTGGGAGTGCCGCAGTGGCGCTGGCCGGGTGTCGAGATGTCCCCATGTCCCTGGGGCCGGGAGCGCGGAGCCTGAAGGATTAGAGGAAACATTGCCAAACAAACCAGGCTGTGCCGGAACCAATTAGCCTCCAGCAGGCAGAGTTTCAGATGCTGTTATTTCTGCCTCTTCTCTTTTCTCTCCCTCCTTCTGTCTCCCCCTTTCCCCCTCCCCGGCCCTCCCCAGCCCCTCCTGCCCGCCCCCAGCATCCCTGCTCTCGCCATTCCTCTCCGTGTCGGAGCTTGTTTTGGGCACTGGCTCTGGAGTGAGTCATGCCGCGCGTAGGGGATTTTAAAAGCTTTCTGCTGTCGCTGGGAAGCCGGTTTGGGCTGCTCCGACACTGGGGGTGGAGCGCCATGCCTCGCAGACAACCCTCGTCTGGGGAACCCAAAAAAATCCCCCACCCCGATGCCCCGAACCCCTGGGATCCCAGGGCCCCCCCTTTGCGGGGTCGGCTCCGTCACCCCAGCCAGCGGTTGAGTCACAGGCGAAACTTTCGAGCCGTTGGAGCTTCCTCCGCCGGGCCCCTCTCCGAGGAAGTGGTCTGCCGGGGCGTCGAGCCCGGCGGGGCGGTTGCCCCGTCCCGGTGGGTGCAGCACGCAGGCGCTGGAGCTCGAAGCGTGGGAGACTTTTTTTTTATTTTTCCACCCCCCCTTTTCCCTCCCTCCTTCCCTCCACTGCCGCCTCCGCCGGCCCCGCTGCCAAACCCGGGGTGGGGGCCCTCCGGCACGACCCTCCCGCCAGTCCGCAGCTGGCCGCGGTCCCCCCCTTCATCCTCCTCCTCCTCCTCCTTGCCTTGAGCTGTGCTGCTGAGGGACTGCAGCTCCCGTGGATCAGGAGGAGATTTAGGTCAAGCGCTCGACTGAGTCGAAACAGCCATCTGTGTGCGGAGGAAACCGGCCACCCAGAGCCCCCGGCGCGGCTGGCCCGGCATCGCCGCGGGGTCCCGGCACCGCCGGCACCCCCGGACCCCGCGCCCGGGCACACAGCCTGCCTTTGTCTCCAGCGAGGGAAAAAACCCACCCAACGAATAAACAAACGGGGGAAAAATCCCCCTTCCCGCCGAGCCGTCACCCCCGGCTGTGCCGTGGGCATCGCCGCCGAGTTTGGCACGGAGCGGCCGCGGCCGCGCTCCAAGGTCGCGCTGACACGGGGGGAAGGTGTGTGCCGGCGGGCAGGGATGCGGGGCCGGGGCCGGAGCAGGCAGGGCGGGCGGTGCAGGCAGGAGGGAGGCCCTGGCTGCCTGCCCGGAGCCCGGACTCCCGGGTTCCTGCAGGAACAGGGTGGAGCGGGAGGAGGATGGGGAGCTGGTGTCATCCCGGCCGCGGCGGGGGGGAGCGCTCCCCTCCCCGGGAGGGCGAGGGGCTCCGCGCGAAGCCGCGGCCGCCGTGCCTCAGTTTCCCCGGGTGATGAAGTAGAGCAGCCCGGTGGTGGCAGCGCAGCCGGGCACCCCAGCGAGGTGGGGACCCCCAGATGCCCCTTGGCACCCCGCACCGGGGCGGAGGTGACCGCGGCCCCTCCTGCTCTCCACCTGCCAGCTTAGTCTTGCTTTCTCCATTTCCTTCCGGAGCCTTTTCTCGCCCGCCGGTGTCTGTGCCGCTGCGCCTGTGCGCACGCCGGGCGCAGGGAGAGGAAACGCCGCCTCGGCCGTGGGAGGGCTGGCGCCGGATGGGCCTCCCAGCCCGGGGCGGTTTGGCACGGCCCAGCGTGTGACGAGCCGTGCCCGGTGTCAGGCCGGAGCCCGGCGGGCGCGGGGATGCTCCCCGGCCCCGCGCCCCGTCCGCTGCCCGCCCGGAGCCGGGCCCGCGCCCCGCCGGGCCCCCCGGCAGCCCCTGGAGCCCGCCGAGCCTGGTAAGGAGCTTTGTCCGGCCGGTTTGCACGGTAATCCCGCCTTGGCCGGGGGATTATGCGTGGGGAGAGCTGTGGGGGGCCCGGAGCGCCCCGGCAGATGGGGCTTGGAGGGCAAGGTTTCCCTCAGTGCAGTGGGCTCTGGCCAGGAGGGTGACGGGGACATCCTTGTGCTCGAGCAGGTCACGCAGGGACCACAAGGTTTGCCCCCAGCCACCGGGCGAGACCGGCGGTGCCCGGGCAGAGCCCTGTGTCCGGCCAAGCCAGAGCTGGGGCCGGGGCCTCCCACTGGGATGGTGCGGAGCATCCCTGCATCCCTCTCCAGCGTCCTTCCGTCCCGGTGTGGCAGCAGCAGGCATGTGCAGGCAGCTGCGAGGCAAGAGCTGCCAGGAGGTGCGGGTCCCAGCCCGGGGCCCTGGCCAAGGTCCCATCCCGGGTCCCATCCCGGCTTCCCCGCAGCCCCGCGTCCCCGGGCGGGCTCGGAGGGGGCTGGCGGATGCTGGGAGCTCAGCGGTTCTTTATGGTCTCAGAGGGCTCCATTAATTCTTTAAATATCCAGCCTTTCCAGGTGGGTTTTGTTGAAAATTAATTTCCGGAGCTATTTTAATTTTGCTGTATTTAATTTGGTGTTTATTTTAATTAATTAACGTCGGGAAAATCTCTTCTCCCCAGCATCCTGCAGCCGTCTGGGGTGGCTGCACCCGGGAGGTGAGAGCAAGGGGGTGTCATGGGTGTGAGGGGCGCTGGCAGGGAGGGTGCCCAGCCCCCACGGTGCCCACCTGGCTCCATCTCACCTGCCCCAGGTGACAGGGTTGGCATGGGGAGGCAGCGAGCCGGGTCTCTTGCCACCACCCCTGCTCCAGGCCTCATCCCAGCGTTTGCTGCTGGCTCCCTGGCACGTTTGTCCCATCTCCTGGTGGGAGATGGCTCAGGCAGCGCTTGCAGCCACCTTTCTCCTCCTCCTCCCAGCGATGGCTGGGCACCTGAGGGTGTGCATCCAGGGGGACACCGTGCCGTGCTGTGCCGTGCTGTGCCAAGCGGGAGAGTCCTGGCTGAGCAGCCCAGCCCGGGGCTCTTGGGAGCCACACCCACAGCGAGGGATGCTCAGCCCAGCCTCCGCTCCGTCCCCGCGTCCCTCCTGGTGCTCCGTCCTCGCTGCTGGCCAGGGGGTCCCTGTGGGGCGGCGGGCGAGGGCTGGGGGAAGGGATGGAGCCGCCTTCCTCCAGATCAAGGCCTCTGGTCTCTCACATGTCTAGACGCTGCCACGCACACCTAATGTGGTTCTTGGCAGGAGCCACCGCTGCTCTCTTGAGGTTAATTGCTGCGCACGGAGCTCTGCAGACAGATAACCCGGCTCCACACTGCCCCGGACCCCCGCCTCGCCCAGCCTGCCCCGGCTGCAGCCCCCGAGGGAGGAGCAGACGGGGGTGCCGGGCAGTGACGCTGTGCCCAGGGCGCGGTTTGGGGCGCAGCCCCACATGAGGGGGGTCTCCCGGGTTTGGGGACAGGCAGGGGCGGAGGAGAGGTGCTGGCAGGGCTTGGCAGGGGGTGACATGGCCGCAGGGGCTTTGGGGCAGGAGGAGGAGGAGGAGGAGGAGAGGAGGGCCCCAGCAGGCCGGGGCTGCCGCCGGCCTCTGCCGGCTCTTGGCTGGAGCCGATGATAAGGGCAGCGGCGGGGGAGCCGGACAAAGGCTCGGCCTCGTCCAGCCTGCGTGCCTGGATCCCGGCTCGGAACGGGAGCTGCGCAGAGATGCGGCGGGGACTGGGGTGGGAAGAGCTGTTTCATCCTCCAGCCCCAACATCTGGTGGGAAGAGGGGATGGGAGGAGAGAATGCTGGGCAGGCTGCAGGGGTGAGCCCCGGGGCTTGGCCACATCCGGACTCCCTGGGATGGGCTGGATGAGGCTATTCCCAGCAACTGCTCTTGCAAAGCACCTTCCTGGGAGCAAACGCTGCTCTAATGATGTGCCTGGAGCCACTGGCCCCCCAGCCCTGGCCCCTGCTTGGCCCCATCCATAGGGACCGGTTTCCCTTTGGACAAATCTGTGCTTTGTCAGGCCTGGTGCTGGCTGCCGGGTGCCATCACCAAGGCAGGGTGGTGTAGACCAGGGCTGGGAAGTGGTACATTCCAAGGCTGGAATTACATCAGGTCCCTGGAGGGATCCCCAAAGCACAGCATCCCCTCACCTCCCGCAGGGCTGGGGCTGGCCATGAGGTCTGGGCTCTGTCCTGAGTCCCAGGGCTGTGTGGGGGTGATCCCAGCCCTGGGACCAGCCCCCCATGGGATCCACGGGGAAGGTTTCAGTCCGAGCTGTGTTTTGGTTTGGGGTTTCGTCATGATTTCATGGCAGGGAATTTCCGTTCGTAACCAAAGACGAGAACAAAAAAAAAAAAAAGGAAAAAGCCGAAACCAAAGAAAAAAACCCCAACCCTGCCTTGAATTTTTGCCAACAAAATGGGATGTTTCCATTCTTGTTTTGGCTTTTGGCAGCCCCAAACTGCAGCCAGTGGAAGAAAATATCCATGTGGAAACGCTGCTGGCCTCCTCCAGCAGAGCAATGGCCGGGCTGGAGCTCCTGCCCCGCAGCCGTGCTGTGCTGGGGGGACAAGGAGCACGGCCCCTCCGGAGCGTGTCACCGTGCTCCCTTCCCTGTGCTCTTTGGAGAGGACATTGCCATGAGAACGGGCTTGTTGTTTCGTGGGGAGCATCGAGACAGAGCAGCGAGCGTTTGCAAGGACACCGGTGGCACGCCGAGCTCGCGCTTCCCACTTGTCCTTGCAGCGGGTCGCTCTCTCCTCCCCAGCTGGCAGCAGAGCCCTGTTCAGCTCCAGTGTGTGCTGTGCCACGCCAGCCTCCCTCTGGGCATTGCCTTCCCTCCTGGCATCACCCAGCCTCTCCCCACTCCACCTCTCGGGTTTTGGGGAACCCTCTGTGGGGCTGCGGTGCTGGGGAAGGAGGAGCAGCCACTGCAATGCTTACATGAGCTTGGGTTTTTCTCCACACATCCCCCCCTCCATCCATGCTGGGAAGAATTACAGTCGCCCAGGCATCTGTTCTGGCAGAGTCGAGCTAAAGAGCTTGTCCTGGGCTTGGCAAACCAGCCGGCGCAGCCGACAGCTTTTCCAAGGGCAGCCTTGGATGTGGAGCAGCAGGTTGACATTGCAGGGAGAGGAGCCTTGTGCTGCAGGCACCAGTGCTGTGCCCCTCAGCTCCTGACTGGATGGGATTTGGCAGGGAGCTCTGCAGGCAAGATGCTGCAAACCCCCTTCCCAAAAAGCAGCATCCTCTAGTAGGTCTTTGTTTGGAGCCAGGAAGAGGGCAAATGGTGCCAGCACATCCCAGGGCCCTTGTCCTTGCACAAAGAGGACAGCAAGTGTCACCCTGCAAGGGAGCACTGCCAAAAAAACCCTGCTAAATTCTCCTTGAAGCTGGAGAGGCTCCTCTGTGCCCCTGGGCTGTGCAGCATCCCCGTCTCTGCCACGTCTCTGCATTGGCCACCCCATGGTTGTCACCCCCAGTCCTCCAGAACGGCGTGGGAGGGTACAGTGGTGGCACCAGGAGACGCCAGGAGCACGGCTGCCCCCTGTGCCAGCAGCAGCATGCACGGGCCCTGTGCCGTCAGCAGTCGAGGCAGGGGGAGGCGAGCTGGAGCGGCTTGGCAGGGAGGTGTGGGAGCCCTGCCGGAATGCTGGGCTCGGAGCTGGAGCGTGTCAGGCACAGATGGGATCGTTAGTGGTGGTAAAAATTATCCAGCCCCTCTTAAAAACCCAGGCGCAGCAACCTGACCCCGCAGCTCCAGTGGTGGCAATTCCCACCGGAGCGGGGTCGGTGTTCGCTTCCCCTGCCATCACCATCCCTCCCTGGGATCTGGGGCCGCAGCTGCCCATCACATGCCACACAGTCCCCTCTGCAGTGCCGAGGTGAGGGGTCTCTCCTCCCTGCCCCAGGGACGGGCACCCTGAGCCAGCACCCACCCCAGCGCCAGCGCTGCTGGGCAAACCCCATCCCTGCGGGTGCTCCCACCCTTTGTGCTATTTTCTATTTCTTTTTTAATGCACCCAAGTCTCCTGTTTGCTTTTTTAACTGCAGTAACCACAAGAGGGAAGTTTCAGAGCGGTACGAGCCCGTCTTGGCGAGGAAGGGAGAGGCAGCACCACTCTGTGCCCATCGCCGCAGCACCGTGCCCGGGGGCCCTGCCGCCATGGTCCAGCGCCTGGTGGCTGCTGTGCTTTCCATCCCCCTCTTCCTGCCGCTCATCCCCGGCTCCTTTTCTCTTGGAAGTGAGGAATTTGAGGCTGGTCTGGCGTTGCCAAAGGGCCTCAGGCCCCCCCAGCGCCGATCGATCGCTCTGCGCGCTCCTGCTCCCTGTTTTTTCTGTTTGTTTGCAGCCGCTTGAGGGCTCTTGTGATGAATCCAGCCTGGACAGAATTCAACAACAGCTGAAACGCAGCCCGGGGTGGGGGCGGGAGTGAGAGGGCAGCGGGGCCGGCCCACACTGGAATGCGAAATGGGGCAGCGGGCAGTGCTGGGACGGCGAGATGGGACTGCGCCAGATCCCTCTCCAGGGTGCGGAGGGACAGGAGCGCCGCCGGCGCCGCCCCAAAGCTGCGGCTGCTGTGGGGTGGCAGCGCGGGGACCTGCTCGCTTGAGCGGGGCGAGCATTTGGGGCGTCTCCCTGCGTCTCCCTGCTGCCCTTGGCTGCTGCTGAGGGCTGGGCAGCAGCGAGAGGGGCTGGTTCCACTGGCTGGGCTGCAGGGTCACAGCTGCGAGGGGACAGGAGCCCCCCCTGTGCCAGCTCCGCCGCCCACCCCGCCGTGCCAGGTGCCGTCCATCCCTGAGCATCCGCAGGGACTGGCTGCCCAGCCTACCTGCCATCACTGTAAGATGGCGGATTTCAATTAAAAAGGAAACACTCCCCAAAACCCCAGTGCGAGGAGGGGGGCGAGCAGCACCCTGTGCCCCCAGCCTGCTGCTGCCCGCTTCGCCAGGGGCAGCATGGAGCAAAGTGGGGGGCACGGGCACTCGGGGGGCACAGGAGGGGTGGCGGGGTCTCAGAGGGAAGGCTCCCGGCCAGGCAGTGCCTGTTGGTGTGGCTGCCTGGTGCTCATGCCGGGGCTGGCTGCGATTCTGCAGCTGTGGCTCCGGGAGGGAGCAGGACGCGGCTGCGCCGGCGTGCGAGGGTGCGCGCAGGCGGGAGGGATAATTAGTTCCTACTATAGCACTTCTCAGTCAAAGTGCTTTTTAAAAGCCTCCATTCATTAGTCTTCACGGCTCCCCCGAGGTGTCGTGTCCTGGTTCTCTTCCCCCCTCCAACTCCCCACCTTCCCTGGAGCAGTTGGGGATCCTGAGCTGGGGAAGGGCAGGATGATGTTGCTGTCGAGGCTGGGTGCGTGTAAAACCCCAAATGGGGTGTCGGTGGTGGGGACAGTCTCAGTGTCCCCTGTCCCAGTGGGGCCGGTGGGGTGTCGTGGCCACATGAGCATTGTTGGGAAGTTCCCATGGAGGCCGAGCTGTGCCATGTTTGGAGCACCAGGGAAGAGAGCGGGAGGGCAGGGCAGGGCCGTGGGTGCAGCGGGTGCCACGGCCAGCTCGCTGCCCTGAGCAGCACGCCAGGGAGCGGCATGGTGGCTCCAGTTCCCAAATCACCCAGTGTGTGCCGGGCTCCCAGGGGTCACCAGGTGGAAGGACGGAGGGTGCTGGAAGATGCCGGGGGGTGCTGGCTCAGCCCCCCGACCTGAGCGTCATGTGGGTACAGGCATGGATGGGGGTACCCGGGCACGTGCCCCGGTGAGGCAGCAGGGCCGCAGGGGCGCAGAGGCAGGCAGGCTGGCAGTGGGCCTCCACTGCAAACCCTAACCTTATTTTCCCAGGTCCGACGCCAGTTTCCATGGAAACAGCCGGGAGCAGAAACGGGAACCAGAATCCAGAAATGCGAAGCTTTGAGCTCCAGTTCGCCTTCCTGGATTCCTGCTCCCCGTGACCCCAGCTGGGTGCTGGCACCCACACTGCTCCCGCTGTGTGTTGGGGGGCAGGGCTGCCCCGCCTGGGCACCCCCTGGGCCTGGGGTGCTCTCTGTCCATGCGCGCTGCAGCATCCTGGGCACGGCGTGTGGGGATGGCGCGGTGTCCCGGCAGGGATGTGCGGGGGGTTTTGTGGCAACGGGACACTGCGGGCAGGGACGTGGCTGGCTGGGGACGCTGCTGGCAGCCCCACGTTCAAACAACACCTGCACACATCTGTGTCAGGGTGGTGCACAGGGGTGTGGGATGTGCGTGCCCGTGTGCTCTTGCATGCACATCTGCTTTGTGGGTGTAAGGGGGGTGCAGGCACACTATGGATCGGTTTGTGGTCTCTACACTGCTGGTTAGCCCTGGGAAGACCCCGCTCCCAGGCTGTTTACCTGCCCTGGTGTCTCCGTGCCCAGGATGCAGAGGGGACCCCAGAGCCTGGAGCGGGGCAGCACCAGCTGCCGTTGCATGCAGGGGCCCGGGTGCTGCCCCAGTTCTGGGTGTGCGTGTGTGACCCGGGGGGGCCCTGCTCAGCCTCCTGGGGCTGGGAGCCCCCTGGGCTCTTCTGGGCATCTCCTGCCAAGGTGGAGCCTCTTGGGACACATCTGTGTCCTGCAGAGTCAAGCTCTGAGCTCCGTGCTGCGTCCATCTGTCCAGCCCGTGCCGTGTCCATCCCACCCGTGCCGTGTCCATCCCACCCGTGCCGTGCGATGCTGGTCTCTCCTGCACCTTCCCCGCTGCCCACCTGCCTCCTGCAGTCCCTCGGGTGCGCAGCGACCCGTCCCATTGCTTTGTGAGTTCGAGGCAGCCAGCGTCAGTGTCCGCAGCTCGGGACATCGGTGTCCCCCGGCAGCTCCTGGCCAGCGGCAGGGATCGCTCAGTGCCACCCCAGTGCCAGCTGGCCCCATCCTCCCTGCAGCACCCCGCTGCTCCCCGCACGCCCGCGTCACCAAGCTGCCGGCAGGCTGGGACACTCCGGCCGCTCGTGGCTACCAGATTCCACGCCCGCCCCTCTGTCCTGTGCCCCATCCCCGTGGCACTCCTCAGGGGCGATGGTGGCACCGCCGCCCCGCCCGTCCCCCCTCGGCGGCGCGCGGAGCCGCGGGGAGCGCTCCGCGATACATCATTTACCCACGGACAGGTATTAAGATACATTATGGATAACTCACGGAGAGAGACGCTATTAATAATACAGACACATACAGAGGGAAGAAAGTGCACACTTGATTTCCATGTTGCTACCAGGAGTTGTGAGGCTGGCTCTGGCTGCCTCTTCCCACACGTGACTGCAACACAGTGGGTAGCTGACAGCCCAGAGAGCCTGGCTTGGGGCCAGGAAAAAGCAGAAAACACAATGTCTGTGCATATCCTCTCTCTTAAAATAACACTCCAACACCGTCTGAGACGAATTAAAATAAGATCAGGAGCGGTCTCGCGAAGAGAGGAAGACGAAGAGGGAAAAGCCAGGCAGGGGAATGGCCGGAGCTGGGCGGCTTCAGCCCTCGGCGCAGATGGAGAGGGGGAGTTCTGCGGGGTTAGAGTTGAGAATCATTGAAGGGAAAAAGCCACAGGAGAAGGAGAAGGCGAAGGGAGAGCAGGGAACGCCGTTTCTGGGAGGGAGCGATGGCGGCGGCGCTGGCTGTCCGGCACATGGCTGTCCTTTGGAGGGGAGCCGGGCAGGGCGGGGGATGCAAGCACAGGCTGCATGATGGAGAGCATCAGGAATTTCCTGCAGCTGAGGAACACACCAAATACCAGAATGCAAGAGCGAGCGGAGGAGAGCAGGGTGCCGGGAGGGAATGGGGAGGAGGAGGAGGGGGGATGCAGAGGGCTGGAAATAACCGGCGGGGAGAGCAGGGAGGGCAGGGGGCAGCGTGTGGGGGTGACCTGGGGCTTTGGGGCTTCTTCCAGCTGTTTCCATGGATTTTTTTTTTTCCTGCTTTTCTACACCCCATGGTGCCTCATGTGCCTGAATGGGGCTTTGGGATATTTTGTGAGTTTTATGTCTTCCCTCCCTTCTTTCCTCCCTCTTCCCCCCGGTTATCTGTGATCAGTGGTAGCCAGACACAGGGGTCCCACAGACCCCTGCCTGCCCCGGGGCAGGATCCGGGCTTGGGGAGCCAAGAGCAGCCTGGGGAGTGAGCACATCCCTGCAGAACAGTGTCCCAAGGACAGCGGGGGCCCTTTCGGGGGACCCTCCGTGTAGGCAGCGAGGTCAAAGGCTGCCCCAGGAGCCTCGGCAGCACCTCCCACACGTGCAGCGGGTTTGCCAGGCTCTCTCTGACCATGCTCCTGCTTTTCCCTGGGCCAGGCTGGATTAAACACAACAACCCAAGCCTCCTGAGGCTGGTCTTGCATCCAGGTGCAGCCCGACCTCTCCCTCCTCCTCCTCCTCCTCCTCGGCCACCCCTAGCTTCCCCCTGCATCCCGCTCCTGGCTGCATCCAGCCCTGGCTCCCCCGGGGATGCTGGGGGGCCGGAGGGGAGGGGGGATCAGAGAGGGCATCTTGCAGTGCCGGATCCAGGTAGCCAGAAGGTCGCTCTGAAAATCTGGAAGTGGAGTTTGGAGCTCAGCAGAGCGGTGAAATCCGTCTGGCTTTAGGGCAGAGAGGAGAAGGGAGAAGGTGGGGGATGCAGTGGAGGGAGCGGGAAGGAGAGGGGCTGTGTCCCCTCCTCTGGGGGTGCGGGGTGTCCCCAGGTTGGTGCCGTGTCCCAGCTGGGGCTGTGCCAAGCATCACTGCGGGGCAGGCTGGGGACATCTGGGAGACAGAGGGTGATGAAGAGGAGACAGAAGAGCCCGAGCCAGTGCTGGCGCCCACCCCGCCGATGCTGAAGGCTTTGCAGCCCCTCAGCAGGCGCCTCCCGATTCCACCAATCCAGACCGCAGGGTCCCTGAGCGCTGACCCACACCTGCCGGGGCCGGGGTGCTGGGAAAGGGCCGAGCTCATTAGCAGTTTCCAACCTCCCCGCACAGGGGGTCAGGGAGCAGCAGCCGGGGGCACAGGAGAGGCTGGAGGGGCTTTGTGTGGGCTGGCAACCCCCACCATCCTGCTCAAAGGACCCCGGGAGCCGTTCCAGCCCCCGGGCGCTGGGGGTGCAGCACTGCCAGAAGGGGATCTGACAGGAGGGTGCTGGGGGCTCCCCCCACCCAGTGCTGCTCCCTCTGTGTTTGTTCCTTCCCCTCCCTGCCAAATCACCCCGTGGCTTTGGCTGCAGACCAGGAGCCTTGTTCTGGTGCAGGGGTGCCTGTCCCTCCCTGCCCGCCTGCAGCAGGGTCTCCGCATGCCAGGAATCCCGGCAGCAGCCCTTTGATCTCCAGCCTGGAGGGGCGAGAGGGCCCGAGGGATCCTGCCGAGGTGCAGAGGGACAGGGCTGCAGCCGAGGGGGGTCAGGCAGCCTGGGACCCCTCCCTGGGAACCTGGGGACAAGGGGCTGCCCTGCCCAGAGCCAGCCTGCCTGGGCGGGAGGCGCGGAGCCTGCGCTCCCCCTGGAGCTGGGTCATTTCCTCCCAGGCATCAGCTAATTGCCCTCTCTGCGATCGGGGTGGTGGGGCCGGGGGATGATCCTTTCCCCAGATGTGTCCCCCAAATCTCCCAGCTGTGCCTGCCTGGCCGGGGCAGGGTCCCCCGTCATTTTGGGGGGGTGCTCACATGGCACCCACACTTGCACCGCGGGGTCCAGGGCTGGGGAACCAGGGGCTCCAGGTCTGCCTTGGCAAGGGGCACTGGGGGTGCTGGCACCTCGGGATGGGGACAAGGCGGCCTTTCACCCCCAGCAGATCGCGGGGTGCCCCAGTGCCCCAGCTGCCCCTGCCCAGCGTGCCCCCCCCGCGCATGCCTTTGCGTGGGGGCTGGAGGCAGGCAGTCGGGGGGTGGGAATACTGGCTGGAGCGAGTCTGAACCTGGCATCTGTCGAATGTCACCTTACCCAGACAGTCTGTGCTTCCCTGTCTCCATATCAACCGTTCTGCTCCAGCCACCTGCGGGGGGGTGGCAGGGAGCGTCTTTGGGAGGAGGAGATCTCGCCGCTCCCCTCTCTCCCCGCAGCCTCCCTTTCCTCCCCTGCTGCCCCCCGGATGCCAGACCCCGGGCTGTAAATCATGGGCGATGCTCCTCCAGCCTGGGAGCTGGGGGTGACCCCGGCGCCCGCGGCTTCGTGACCCCGCATCGCACTGTCTGGCTCCACCGTGCCTCAGTTTCCCTTCCCCGGCGCAGCTGTGGCGCTGGAGGGATGCTGGGGCTTGTTCCACCCCAGCCGCGGCGGTGAGGGCCTCTTCCAGGAGCTCGGCATTTTTCCCTGGACTTGTCCCTGTTCCCTGCGAGCAGATGTTCTCACCCTCCTCCCGCAGCAGGGTCCCGGCCAGAGCCGCGCCTGCCCCGCACCTGGACAGCGCCCGGGGCAGGGACAAGGGGACAAGGGACACTCACAGCGTCCTCGCTGGCTGTGTCCCGGCTCCCAGGCCCGGCTGGGAGGGAGGGCCAGCCCTTCCCACCCCCGCTGAGCTGTGGCAGCCCCAAAGGCAGCGGGGAGCCGAGCCCAGAGTGGGGCAGGGGGTGGTGGTGTCTGGGCTGGGTGTTGTGGGGGTGCTGGAGCCTTCTGGGGGTGCTGGAATGTTTGGGGAGGTGCTGGAGCTTTTGGGGAGGTGCTGGAGCTTTTGGGGTGAGCAGTTTGGGCAGATGCTAGAGCGTTTACAGAGACGCTGGAGCATTTGCCGTGGGGGTGCTGGAGCATATGGGGGGAACACTTGGGGTGTACTTGGGGTGGGGATACTCAAGTGTTGGGTGGATGCTCGAGGACTTGGAGAAGTGCTGGAGCACTGAGGGGACTGCTGGCACATTTGGAGCGTGGGGGCAGTGCTGGAGCGTTTCAGGGGGTGCTGCAGCACTTGGGGAGGTGTTGGGGGACGTGGGGAGATGCTGGAGCACTGAGGCCAGGACTGGGCATCTGTGGGCATGCAGGGCCCTGGCGGGAGCGGAGGCACGGGCTGGGCTGCTGGGATGCATGGGTGGCACTGGTGGGGCCACACGGGTGCCGCCCTGGGGCTCGTGGGTGCCACCCCGGGGCTCGTGGGTGCCACCCTGGGGCTCGTGGGTGCCACCCCGGGGCTCATGGGAGTGCTGCCCGGGGTCGGGGTGCCTGGGAAGGCTCCGGGCACGCAGCAGGCGGGGCGGACACACGGACGGCGAGGACGGACACAGGCACAGCTCCCTCCTCTCCCAGCCATGCGCAGCGGCTCCTGCAAGTGTGTAATTTCACCACAGTGCCTAAACGAGGGACAGAAGTAAATTGACCTTTTCACCCGTTTTCCTACCAGGGGGATTATAGCCTGTTTCCTGTTAAATCTCTCCAAGAACTGGCTCCATCCTGCTCATGGAGTGGGGCGGGGAGGGGGGGACAGACACCCACCCAAAGTGGGGGCTTTAATTTCCCTCCTCATCCCACTGCACCCTGCCTCTTCCACCCCATCCCATCGCTCCACCACCTCTCATCTCATTAAAGTCTTCGGGGTGATTTCACCAACCCCGGGCAAAACCAACGTGGAAAAAATTGCTGGGAGGAAGGAACCGAAGGCGGAGAGTGATAAATATTGAAAGGGTGGGATTTCGATGTAGGCTGCAACAGCTGTGCCGGTTACAGTGTCACACTATCTCTCCACAGGTTTACTGACCCATTTCCATTCACACGGCTGCCAGTATCTTAGCAACTGCAACAGTCCCCCAAGAACAGGCATATTGCCTGCTATTAGTGACTGCTGCAACTGTGTCAAGGTTAGCTCTCTCCCTCCAAGCCCTGCCGGGTTTGTTTTTTGCCCAAAGCCAGCACAGTCTGTTCGGTGACATGTCCCCCGGCAGCCATCCTGGGTGCTGGGTGTTCATCTCTGCCGTGGGAAATCCAGAGGGACTGGTGGTGGGGTGGTGGTTGTGGGGTTGGGTGGTGGGTGGGATGAGGGTTTAGGTGATGGGATGGTCCAGGGTGTGGGTTTGGGTGCTGGGATGGGGCAGGATGCGGGGTAGGGTGCCCTGGGAGGTGCTGCAGGGTGTTGGTGATGGGGTGGGGTGCAAAGTGTGTCCCCAAAAATAGGACCATTGCCATCTAGTTGGATGTCACTCTCACCCCTGTGCAACTCTGCGCCCTGAGGACCTGGAGAGGGCTGGGGGCTGCGCTGATCTCACTTGGATTGATCCTGTCCATGAGAAATGTCAGCAGGGCTGGAGTGGTTGGCGGGATGGTGATGGATGGGATGTGGAGCCGTGTGGTGGGATGGTGCAGGCTGCAGGGTTGGGTGGTGGGATGGTGCAGGCTGCAGGGTTGGGTGGTGGGATGGTGCAGGACACACCATTAGATGGTGGGATGGTGCAGGATGCAGTGGGATGGGATGGTGCAGGCTGCAGGGTTGGGTGGTGCAGTGGGGCGGGATGCACCTTGGCTAGTAGGATGGATGAGGATGCCCTGCTGGAGGGTGGGATGGAGCAGGAGGTGGGGCTGGGAGGTGCTGCGGGGCGCTCAGGAGCCGTGGGGTGTGTAATGCACCCCAAAGCAGGAGCGTTGCCATCCAGCCGGGTGTCAGCATCATCCCAGCCTCACAGGTCACCTGCACTGGGGCCTGTGCTGATCCCACTCGGGTGTCACAGGCTGGACTGGCCTCGTCCTGCGCCCCCGGTGCTCAGCACTCGGCTGGGCACGGGCAGGGGGTGGCGTGTCCCCGGGTCCGCGGTGGCACCAGGGGCGCGGAGGACAGGGCACGTTCCCAGGCAGCTCCACACACCAGGCTGGGACAGCGGCGCCACGTGGGTGACATCCGCTGTCACCTGGCCTTGAGGGGAGGAGCGAGAGAAGGGACCTGCGGTCCCTCGGTGTCCCCAAAACCTCTGCGATATTGGGGTGACTGAACCCACACAGCAGGGAGAAGGAGAGCAGCTGGTGCAGCCCCAAAACACCCCACGCAGGGAGGGAAACTGAGGCACGGGGCCCCTTCCCCGTTGGGCAGAGCCCCCCTCACACGCTCCCGGGGCCCAGGGGCAGCGGGGCGGCTGCTGGGGTGGGCTGGGTGCGTCCCGACCGCCCCATCCCGGCCGCGTTCCCGGCAGCGCTGCAGACAGCAGGCTCCACACCGGCACGGCCGCGGGGACGGCTGCGAGGGAAGCCACAAAAATGATTTAAGGGGCTGGCGGGATTGATTTATTAAGAACAATTAAAAGCGCTAAATACGCTTAGCTCAGCCAGACACCGAGCAGGGAGCCTGGGGGGAGAGACCTGTCTGCCGGATCCGGAGGGCGCGGCCGGCAGCAGGAGGCTGGTGGCAGTGCTGGGGGACAGAGCCACGCTGGGCTGGGCTGGGGCAGCTGGGCAAGGAGAGGGGCTGGTGGAAAGGCAGCGGAATGGAGTGCGGCACCCTGGGGCTGGATTTGCATCCAGGGTGGATTTGGGCCCAGGGATGAGCTTGCATCTAGGGATAAATTATCGCTCCAGGATGGATTTTCACCCAGGTGTGCCTTTGCACCCTGTAGTGGGGTGAATTTTCACCCAGGGATGTGTTTGCACCCAGGGATGGGTTTGTGTCTAGGGGTGGGTTTGTATCTGGAGATGGATTTGTTTCCCGGGGAGGGGTTCACCCAGCTGTGGCTTTGCACCCTGCAGCGGGATGGATTTGCATCCAGGGGAGTGTTTGCACTCCAGCTGGAAGGGATGGAAGGAATGTCAGGGAGCAGGAGGCCCCCAGGCAGGGCAGGCTGAGGAGCTGTTTGGGGGCAGTGCCAGCTGCAGGGTGCCCCGCAGGAGCAGCAAGCCACACCGGGCAGGGTGTTGCTGTGCCAGTCTGACAGTGCTGCCCTGGGAGCCTTGGCAAAAGCATTCCCCACCAATGGCACTCCCGAGGCTGATGCGAGTGTGGGTCCAAGGAGCTCATGGAGCAGAAATCCCAGAGTGTTGTGACATCTGCAAACCTGCATCCCTCACAGGAAATCCCAGCCGAAAGTCCTTGGAGGATGGGAGAGTCCTTGGACGAGTACAGACCTGCCCAGCCCGGCTCCTCCCAGGCACCGGCGGCGGCTGTGGGGGGACGGGGAGAGCTGGGCTGTCTCCTGGGGAGAGAGAGCCGTCCCCATGTCCTCCTGCCGTCCCCGTGCCCGATGAGCTTCAGCCAGCACTTCTGTGTCCCTGTGTGCTGCCGGGGTGTTGGGGTACCAGGAGGGGGGGCAGAGGGCTGTGCCCCGCATTTTTCCAGTCCCAGTGGCTGCCTGCAGCGGGAGCACTGGTTTTGTACACATTTTCTATGCCGTGCAGGATCCATGCCCTTCACTGAGCTCACCAGGCCGGCTGTACTTTGGCACGGGCTCCAGGGGCTGCCCCGGGACCCTGGGATGCCGAGCCGCGCTGCCTTCCTGCCCTTAACCCCCCCAGGGCTGTCAGGGAGGTGGGCATCGGGTTTTTAGGTTTGGGTTGAGAGCCCCCACAACCTCCTTCAGTCCCCTCACCTTGCGGCTGGGTGTGCCCCCGTCCCCTTCACCGTTTGGGTCCCTGTGCCACGAGCCGCGCTGGGCACATCCTGCTCACCAAAACCCCCAGCAGCGGAGGGGGCCCTGCCCTGGCCCCCCGGGCAGGAGCCCCGGCAGCCAGGAGGTGCTGGCAAAGGTGCGGAATGGGAACAAAAGGTGCGCGGAACGGCTGGCAGGGGCGAGCGGAGCCGGAGGCGTTCTGCTGACCCTGCTCGGCCGGCCCCTGCCCCGGCCTCTCCCCGCTCCTGCGGACGGCAGCGCTTCCCGGCAGCGCTCCCCGGTCTACCTGGGGCTGCCGGAGGCGGAGAAGCCATTTCTGCCTCTGCCCCGCTGCTCCCGCCCGTGCCAGCCCCGGCCGCGGCCTCCCGGGGCAGGGCGGGGGCTCCTGCCTTGTGCCCAGGCGTCACCGTGGGGTCGTGTGTCCTTTCCCGGGAGGACGGAGCCGTGCTCAGGTGTGGAGTGTGCTGTCAGCCGGTGGGGCCGTGGCGGGTGCCGGTGCCTCCGCGCACCCCGCTGCGCTCGCCGGGTGTGCCTGTGGGGACAGCGGCTGGGAGCAGGGGCGGATCGAGGCGCCAGGGGTGGAGGAAGAGGAGGTGACCAGGACTGGAAGTGGCCGGGGGTGGAGGTGACCCCGCTCAGCGGCCCTGGCACAGCCTTTGCCTCTGTGCTCCTGCTTGCCCACGTGCGGCACAGCCACGGCGATGGGGACAAAACCAGAGCCCGTGGGACAAGGGCGCTGCCCGCGGCCACCGGCTGGGACACGCTGGTGTCCCGGCAGCGCCGCCGGGGCCGGGTGGGCGCAGTGACGCTCCCAGGGCCGTGCTGGCTGCGCTGGCACCGGCGGCGCGGCCCCGGGACCCTCGGCCCTGGGTGCCCGAGTGCCCCCGGCCCCGCCAGCGCTCCCGCCGCCGGCTGCCCAAGGGTTAACGAGAGTTTGCTGCTCCTGCAGACAATTAGTGACATCTTTGCTGACAACGCCACACTGAGCCTCTGCCGCTTCCCCGGCAGCACCAGCCCGGCCGCCCCCGCGCCCCCTCTGCGCCGCCCGCCCTCGGCACCGCGGTCCAGCCGGCACCGCGCCCCGGCACCGCGCCCCGACACCTCGCCCGGCGGCGCTCGGCAGCGGCGGCAGGATTGCAATCCCAAGCGGAGCAGCCGGCTCCCCTCGCTGCCCTCTGACCCGCTGTTGCTGTGGAAACTGCATCCCACGTAGGATTATGGAGCCGGAATCTGCAGGCTCCAAACCCCTCCAAATCCAGACGGTCACTGGGGTCCCCCCGCCCGCGGCGCCTGCGGGGTGCCCACAGGGTGCCTGATATCCCCGCTGGGGTGGCATCTGGGTACTGGAGGAGGTGGCAGCAGCGCTCCTGCGTCCCCTGGTTTGCACCCACTGCCTGGTGGCACTGCTGGAGATGTCACGGTCACCGCGAGGCCATCAGTGACCCCTGGCCCATCTGCTCCCTTGTGCCATGGCCCGAGTGTCTCTCCCTGTGTGCCATCCCTGCATCTCGGGGGAGAGGGTGGTGCGCTAGCAGGACCCTCACCCTCAAACAGCAGCCCGGGAATGCGGGTCCACACCAAGGAGCCATCCCCAGCACCTCTGAGGCAGCAGCAGGAGCTGGACACCCACCAGAGACCCCCACACCCGCAGGGAGCGGCAGCGTGGGTCCCCCAGGGGGGAAGGGGTGGGCACAGGGGAGAGCAGAGCCTGTTCGGGGAGCTCTGTGGGCTGCGCTTGTGTCTCAGCATCTCTCCTGCCACCCGAGGAGGTAGGAGCTGAATTAATCGCGATCAATTAGTGCTGCTTGCAGTCCCTGGCTCCCTCCCTGCACCAGCTTTGTGCCGTCGCACCCAGCGAGGGGGGCCCCGGTGTCCCCCGCAGCACCCGTGTGCCGTGGGGGACCGCAGCCCCTCGGGACCTCCAGAGGGGGACAGGGAACAAGCAGGGTGTCCCCCAGCCCCTGTGGCCACGAGAAACGTTCCTGCTGTAGAATTTGGTGGAGGGGATGAGGAGGGGGTCCCTGGAGGTCCCTGCGCCAGGCTGGGGCAGGGTGCTGGGCTGTCCGGAGCGAGTGTCCGGATCCTGCAGGATACTGCAGCAAATGCCCTGCAATCTGCAGCCGGATGAATCCCACCTTCCTTCCCCCGCAACGTGCTGCCCTGGGCTACAGCTAATCTATTGTGCGCTGGGCTGCAGCCAGCACAAGCTGCAATACAGTAAATCCTTCTGCAGTATCCTGCAAGGGGACCGAGCCCAGCCGCAGCCGCCCGCCGCCGCCAGACAAAGACGGGGGGCCCCCGCGGGGATGGGGCGCAGGGGATGGGGGCACCAGAGGGTGGCAGGACCCCTGGTGTCGTGCCGGCCAAGATGGGAGAATGAAGCCCTTGAGCAGGGTGGGAAGTTCTCCAGGGAGTTTTGGGTGGTGCTGTGCATTCTCCTGGCCCCCCAAATCTGCGGGTAGGGAGATGCTCGATCCCCTGAGTTTGGGTTTTCCCTAAATGTTGTCACCGCCGTATTCCCCTTCAGGGTCCCGATGTGATGCAGGGGTTTCCATGCCCGCCCTTTCCATGTGCGTGGTGCATCCTTCCTTGTGCCTCAGTTTCCCCGCCAGTACAGGGCCCCTCAGCCCCCTCCCTCAAGCGGGCTCCATCACATGTGAGTCCCACTGCCCTTTTCCGGGGGATTTTGCTTGGATACTGTCATTATGGTTATTATTACTGTTATTATTATTATTGGGATGTTGGTGGGGCTCTGCGGCTCTGCCGGACCCGTCTTTGGCGAGCGAGGCATCCTTCAAAGGGAAGGCGCTCCGTCACCGCCCCACAGCAGCTGCGTTCTCCTCAATTAGAAGAGGTAATGAAGCAATTTATGGGCATCTACAAAGTGATGTGTGAGTGACAGGCTGTGTACGATCCGCGCCGGGGCTCTGCCGGCAAGTTGTGTTCTTCCAATTTTAATGGAGAGCTCCCCGGCGAGGGGGGAGAGCAAACATTGGTGTGTCTGTAGGTGTGTGTGTGCTCCGAGGGGCTGGGTCGGGGCTGCCGGGGCGGCGTGGGTGGGTGCAGAGGGACCTGGGTGCTCCAATCCCCTCCCTGGGGAGCCTGAGCCGCGGTGTAACCGGAGATGGGGGCAGCTGGGGGGGAGCCGAGCCTGGGGCTGGGGCACCACAGGACCTCTGCAACAGTTGGCTGCAGCTCCCTGTTCCCATCAGCACCCCTGGCACTGCCCACCCTGCTCCTGCCTCAGTTTCCCCGTCGCTATCCATGTCCCCGCTGCGTGGCACTGGCAGACCCCTTCTTCACAGCCCCAGATTTTGGGGGGCCACCGTGGCCTCTCGGGGGGGAGGGTGAATTGTGTTTTGGGGTCAAAGCCCAGCGGCTCCCCCTGCCAGCTGCAGGGTATGGGATGGGGCTGTGCAGTGCTGTCCTGCTGTGCTGGGGGCCTGGGGGGTCCCTGCAGCTGGTGTGTGCTGCCGTGGGGCGTTGTGCCTCCAGGCAGGTGTGATCCTGTGTCCACAGAGGCGGGTGCAGCACCTCCAGGCGCCGGCACACCCGTCTGTGTACCTGCAGCACAGGTGTGCACGCATCGGTGCGCTCAGCAGCGCCTGTGCGTGTTCCTGGGCCTGTCTGGGTGTACCTGACATGCTTGGCACACGTGTGACCCACCCGCGTGCACCTTGGCCGCACCTGTGTGCGCCCCCAGCTGCGGGCGTGTGCGGGTGCACCTGTACGAGGCCTGTCTGCACACGCGTGTGCAAATCCTGCCCCGTGCGCGTACCTGTGCACGCACCTGCATGTGCACGACCATCTTGTGCACATTCAGGCCTGTTAGTGGGTGCACCACCTCCATACCCACATATTTTGGGGTGCCAGGCTGCCGGTGTGAGGGGGCAGGGGGTGCCCCCCCCTCCCCACGCCCCTGCCCCACCACCCCAGGGTTGGCATCGTCCCCGGTGGCTCCCACACCCCAGCTCAGCCCCAGCCGGCCGCATCTCCCAGGAAACAGGATCCACAGCCAGGAGTTTCCGCTCAACTCGTGTGTGCCTCCCACAAAAAAAAAAAAAAAAAAAAAAAAAAAAAAAAGAGAGAGAGAGAGGAAAAAAAGGAAAAAAAAAAAAGGAAAAAACCCACCCTGACACCAGCACGGCCGTTAATCCTGCCCGGCTCATTCTGCTTTTCTTGTCTAGCCAGTTTCTAAAATTGGCCAAGGGAGGCAACTGGCTGCTCTGCCCCCACCCAGACCCCCCCTCGGTCCCCACCTGGTCCCCCCGGCGCGGTGGCAGCACCTGGACCCCGTCACCCCGTTGCCTGCGGGCCGGGGCTGCGCTCGGGCGGCTCCGGGGCCCGGCGCGGGGTGTGGGTGGGCACCGGCGGAGCCAGGGCCCCGGTGGGCGCATCGTCAGCATCCTCCCATCCCGGCGGGCGCCCCTGTGCTGCCCCGGGCAGCCCCCCAGCCCCAGCGCCGGGGGAGCGCGGCTGTGCCGAGCGAGCTTTCGGCACGGGCACGCGTCCATCTGGCGCCTTCCAAATGTTACTGGCCTCGCAGGATCCCGGCTCCGCTCGGCGTTAACCCGCAGCGCCCCGGCGGCGAGCGGGGCAGCCGGCCATCGCCGCTGAGACCCCCGGGGGGCTCCAGCACGGTGTCGGGGGGCTGTGCGGCCGCCCAGGGTGCCGGGGCTGGGGCTGGGGGGTGGCGTGGGCGGCCAGCGGAGCCCCCTCCGCGCCAGCGCGGCCGCGGGTGTTACATGACCCGGCGTGGCCGGCGCTGGGCAGGGACACACCGGGGCTGTGACTCATGCTGTGGCTATAACAGGGAGCCCGGCGAGGGGGGCCGCGGCCATCTGCGCAGCCTCAGGGCTGCCAGCGGGCTGCGGGGGCCCGGGGCGCGCTCCCCTCGCCGGGCACAGCAGCCCTGGCACCGCGCACGGAGACGCGCGGGCGAACGCAGCCGGCGCCCCGGGGAGAGCCCGGTACCCCGAGCCGGCACCCCGAGGGACGAGTGCCGGTGTGTCCCGCATCCTCCCGCAGGCAGGGAGAGGGCAGGGGAGGGGGCCCGGAGGCTGCTCGCCTCCCGCGCCGGCTCGACGGGGCGGGGGAACAAAGCTGGCACCGAGGGAAGAGCTAAATTTAGCCCGTTTCCCTGCTAGCTCTGAACTGCGGCGCTGGGCTCCAGCCGGCCGAGGTGCCACCATCGCTGCCGTCCATCTGTCGAGCCGTTCCCCCGCCCTCTCGAGCCCCCCCAGCCAGGGAGGGGGATCAGACCCCTCCACGACCAGGGGAGCTGGGGGCTGCATCCATGCTGGGCGATGCCACGGGGGTCACCTGAGCACCCCCAGCAGCCGGGGGCAGAGGGGTACCCACTATTGGGTGGTACGGGAGGGTCCTTGCACGGGGGAAGGGGCTCCTGACTGGCGGGGTGGGGATTGGTGTGGGGAGATGGTTCCTTGCGGGGGAGATGGCGTTTCAGGGAGATGGTCTTTGAGGGGTAATAGTCATTGGAGGGGAGATGGTCATTAGGGGGAGATGGTGGTCCTTGCAGGGAAGATGGTTGTGGCAGGAGAGATGGTCCTTGCAGGGAAGATGGTGCTTGAAGGCCACGTGGTTCTTGCAGGGCAGAGTCCTTGCAGGGCAGAGGGCTTGTGGGGAAATGGCCATTGCAAGAGAGATGGTCCTTGCAGGGGAGATGGTCAGTGGCCATTGCAGGTGAGGTGGCTGCTTAGGGGAGATGGCTTCCTGCGGGGAAGATGGCCCTTGCATGGAAGGTGGTCGTTTCAGGATAGATCATTTCTCCTGAGGGAGATGGTCCTTCCAGGGGAGATGGTTTCCCCTGAGGGAGATGGTCCTTGCAGGGGAGATGGTTTCCCCTGAGGGAGATGGTCCTTGCAGGGGAGATGGTTTCTTGCAGCAGCAGGAATAGGAGCCTGACCAGGCCTCCCCACCCCTGCCCACCTCAAGGGCCCCGTGCCACGTTCTGGAGCTGAGGGCTGAGCCTATCCAGGGTGCCACATCCCCAGGCCTGCAGGATGCCAGCAGCCAGGTGGGGTGCGCTCCAGGAGACCCCGGTGGCACATCCAGAGCCAGGCCCGGGAGAAGGGCCACGTCCCCTGACTCAGCACCTCAGCATGGGGGTGTCCCTGTGGCCAGGACCAGGGGGGTTGCAGGGAAATGAACTCCCCAGGCACCTTCCTGCAGCTCCGGGCTGTGAGGAGATGTCAAGGCCTTTGGCACCCCTTGTTTACAGCCCCCTAGACCCTGCTCCGGTGCCGGGGCCTGCCCTGGGGATGTGACACCTGGGGTGATGTGACAGGGCAGAGCCCGGGCGTGCTCGCCCTGCGTGCCAGCCAAGCCCCTCCTGGCACTGCGGTCCCTGCAGCATCCCCGCAGTGACCTGGAGGGACAGGGCCCCTCACCAGCTCCCCACTCGGGGGGCACCCCAAAAAAAACCTCTCCTCGCCCCACAAAGGGAGCTGGCGGCCAAGCAGCTCGTCTGGACCCGTTACCTAAGATGAAACCCAGGCGCCATCTGCTCCATCTCCTAATTAAGAGCATGGCAGAGGAGTCAGGGCAGCGGGAGGACGTGGTGGCAGCAGGGGGGCTGTGACAGCGGGGTTCCAGCCGCGGGGTGACGGCTGAAGGAAGGGTCAGGGCTGCCTGCAGGCACTGTATGCCCCAGCACCCATCTGCGCCCACCCTTCGGAACCCCCAACCCCGGTCCCAGGGTGGTGGGTGCCCAGGGTGGGTGGGTGCTCTGGGAGCTGCCAGTGGGACCCAGAGAGGACCCCAAACACCCCTGGCGCTGATGGGTGCCGCACTTCAGAGGAGGGCAGGGTGCTGGCAGGGGATGAGGTGTGGGGAGGAGGAGGAGGGAGCACCCCGCGTGCTTTGGGGTCCGTGACGCTGAATTAGAGGGGATGTGGAGGTCGGGCGGAGGGGTGAAGGCGGAGGGACCCCCCGCGTGGCGCGGGGAGGAGGTGGCCACTGGGGGCTGGCTGGGGAACACGGAAACCCTGGGCGAGCGCCTGCCAGGAAGCTGTCACTGGAGGGGATTTTCCATTGGTGTCAGCAGGCGCAGGACGGGCTGGGGGAACTCGTGGGGCGGGGGTTGGGGGCGCCTGGGAGGGGACCGGGGGGTGCTAGGGCCGGGGCGCGGAGGGGACAGGCTCCCCGATGGCCCGGGGGTGGGGGGGTTGGTGCCACGGGGAGCTGCACCCCCGTGGTGCCCCCGGATGGGCGGGAACAGGGCAGGAAAACCACCACGGTGTGCGAGTGTGCGAGGGAGAGGCGGCGCCACGGCGTCCCCGTGTGCGACACGAGGGGACACCCCCCGTGCCACTCGGGGGGGGCGGGTAGGGCACCCCTGCAGTGGAAGGGCAGCTGTGCCCACGGGCCACGGGTGACAGCGGGAGCCGGACACGTCCCCAGGCCCGTGTGGGGGGACTTAGGGCCACCCCAAACCTTGGCAGCGCCCCGCGGTGCCCGAGGAGCCCCGAGGCGGTGGGGCAGCAGGGAGGACGCCCCGTCCCCAGCGCCGCCGCCGCGGGCGGCTGGGCACGGCGCCCCGGCGGGGTGGGAGGCGTCGGGCCAGCGTGTCCCCATCTGTGTGGCGGCTGTGTCCCTGCCGCCTGCCTGTCTCCCGGTGGCATCTCCGGCCCCACCCTGACGTCTGGGTGGCCTCGGAGCCGGGCACCAAACCACGTCCGTGTCCTGCGGGGCCATCCCTCCATCCCCCCGCCGCCACGCCGATGCCAAGACGGCCCCTCCGCGCCCGCCCTGTGCCAGCGCTGCGGGTCGGGGCTGGGTGCCAGCAGCCTCGGGGAGCTATGGGGGGCTTGGGGCGCCTGCAGCCCCCTGCGCGCTCATGCTGCCGCCCCACGGCACCCTTCCCAGCAAAGGGGAGCCCTGTCTGGGGGGAGTGGGGGAGGTGGGAGGGCATCCTGCCGGGCTGGACGGAGCAGCCGGCGCCGGTGGAAGGTGTCCCTGCCCGTGGCAGGGGGCTGGAAGGAGATGAGCTTTAAGGTCCCTTCCAACCCAAACCATTCCATGATTCTGATTCCTCTCGCCGCCAACCTCCGTCAAGCCTGAAACCGTTAAACTAATTAAAGCTTTGCAGCAGCAGGATTAAGCCCGGGCAGGGGAGGTGGGAGCCCAGGTAGTCGATTAGTTCACCAGGCGAGGATATTGGATTTCTGCGAGGCGAGTCAGCAGTCTTCGGGGGCTGTTATCTTTGCAGGGCTGCGGGGTCAGGAGGTGGGAAGCGGAGGTGACTGCAATCTCGCCCGCTTCATCCCCCCGCTCTTCATCCTCACCCCCCCGGCCTCGCCGCAGCACCCGGTCTGGCCGGCTCCCCCCCGCCCGCGGCGCCCATCTCTATCTCTCCTTCTCCCTCCGTCCCTCCTCGCTTGTGTGGTCTCGGCTGGTGTTTTGTAACCAGGGAGGAGAAAAAAAAAATTAAAAGAAATTAAAAAAAAAAAAAGAGGGGAAAATAAAAAAATAAGGAAAAAGGCCCTACCCCTGGCGAGGAAGCCAGGAATGGCGAGGTCCGGAGAGCCTAATGGGAAACATGTGGCGGCTGCCTGGGGCTGAGCGGGGAGGTGAAAGTGAGCGCGGCGGCGCGGCGAACATCCCGGTGCGCCCCGGAGCCCCCCCGCCGCTCCCCCCGCCCCGGAGCCCCCGTCCCGGAGCCCCCTCCCCGGAGCCCCCTCCCCGGCCCTGCCGGCTCCACCTGCGCTCCCCACGCGGTGTGTGGGTGCCGGGGGTGCAGGTGGTCCCCGCTCTGCGGGGCGGTTCGCGCGGGGCGAGGGCGGAGTTGCGGCGCCCGGAGTGTCCCCCGCGTGTCCCGGGACGCGTGTCCCCCGTGGCGCCGGGGGCAGGAGCCGGACACCGGTGCCGTGGGGTCAGAGCCGCGACGGGGGCAGCCTGCGGCAGCCGGGGTGAAGGTGGGCGAGGGCGCCCGCGCGGAACGGGGGCGATGGCGTGTCCAGAGACCCCCACAGCCCGGCGGGGACCCACGGGCGTCCCGCAGGGTTTGCCGAAGCAGCCGCAGCTCCGTGCGCCACGGGGGACGGCGGCGCAGAGCTGGGGGTGGCATCCCGACACCCCCGGACACCCCCGGACACCCCCGGACACCCCTGGACACCCCGAGCCTCCCCTGGAGCCGCGCGCAGCCCCTGCAGCGGGACCAGCTCTCGGCGGCTGTTCTGGAAAACCTCCCGTTTGTTTCCTTCCTGCCTGCCTCCCCTCCGACAGCTCCCTGGGCACACCAGCAGCCTCAGCGGAGACGAGACCGGTCTTTCTAGCACATATTTTCCTGCTCCACATAGCCCTTGGTGTAACTTTACACCGAGGTGCCCGCAGCTCCGCGGTGCCAGCGCTGCGCCCAAAGGCTGGCGGGGAGACGGGGAAAGGGGGGGATGCGGATGGACTGACAGGTTTGAATTCTCTTCCCCTGCCTTGTTGATAAGTTGTCACGCTAATCCAGACACCGGGAAGAGCCTGGATCACGCCGAGCGGCTGCGTGTGTGTGTCTGCGGGTGTGTGCTGGGGGAGGGAGCCAACCGGCAGGGATTCACACGCGGCGCTGGGGAGGGAAAACAGGCGGACGCGCTGGCACGGGGGGATCGGAGGGGCTGAGGGGCTCCACCGCGCACCCTGTGCCACACGGGCAGCGGCTGGGGGCGCCTCTGCAGGACAGCGGGGGGCCAGAGCTCTCTGCACACGCGTGTGCCATGTGCACATCCATGCGGATGAGCCTTCAGCCCGGTGCGGAGATGCTCCCCTTCGTACGGGCAGCCCCCGCTTCAAGGCATGGACACGGTGGGGAGGAAAGGGTTGTCCTGCCCCAAAACGCCACCCCGGGCATCCCGTGATGGGGCTCAGGGCACAGCGGGGGTGTCCCCGTGGGCTGTGGCTTCGAGGAGGAGGCGTCAAGGGGAGGCCCGCGTTGTGCCCAGCCCCGCGGCCACCCGCGGCAGCGGGCCCGGGGTGCTCCCAGGGGAGGGGCCGCTGGGCTGACGTGCGGGGGTCTCTCTCGAGCAGATGGGAGCTCGGTCGGCTGCCAGCCCCTCGCACTGGAGAACGGTGCCAGCCCGCCAGCCGAGTGGTTCCCGCGTGCCCAGGGCTCCGGCCCCCGCCAGCCCGGCAGCGACGGCGTCAGCAGGAGCTTCCGAGTGAACCTGCACTGCAAACACCCCCGGAACAGGTACCTGGGGGCCTCCCCCCAAAAAGGGGGCGCGGCACCAAGGCGGGCTGGCGGCGCATCTTGCTGCCCATGTTCCGTCTGTCCCTGTCCGGGAGATGCAGGGCGAGGGGGATCCCCGGCTCTGCGCAGCCTCCCGGCTTGGGATTTTGGGGTGAACAGAGGGGCTGCAGCCCCTGTGCAGTGGGCACGGGGTGCTCGGCACCCATCCGTGAGTGCCCGAGCCACCCCACCACAACTCTCGCTGTACTCCCTTCCCAAGAGGGGAAACTGAGGCAGGCGCCGCCGAGGGGCGTCCCGGCGAGGGCAGGGGTGGCCCCGGGCAGTGTCCCCGCGGGTGGCGGCTGCAGCGGTGCTCGGGGTGGCCGCGGGAGGGTGGGAGCGGGGGGGATGTGGGGTGGGATGTGCTGAGCCCCTCCTCGGGCGAAGCCCCCCCGCGTGTCCGAGCGCGGCTCGCCGGGGACACCTAGTGGCAGCGCCACCGCAGGACCCCCGCCCCCCCGCCCCACGGAGGGGGTGCTGGGCATGGGGGGGGGGCGTAAACCTGTCCCCTCTGTCCCCCTCTTTGCCTCCCGCTCTTTGCCCGTGCCCCGCAGCCCCGACGCCACGGTGATGGGCGGCCGTGGGAGGATCAGCCCCCGTCCCGTGGAGGGACTGGCTCGGGGTGGTGGGCGCTTCAGTGAGCCCCCCCCGTGTGGGGCTGACCCGCACACCCCTTCCTTTGCAGAGAGCTCAAGTGCAATAGCAGGAGCAGCAGCAAAGCCGAGGGTAAGTTCCAGCCCCAGGCCTCCCCGCAGACACCCCAACTCTGCCCCCAGGGTGGGGTGGGAAAAGCCAGACCGGGACCCTCGCCCCTCTTCACCGGGGAGGGGGAGCGTGCCTGAGTCTGGCACGAGTGGTCCTGGTGTGGGGAGGACACCCAGCCCCCTGCTGCTGAGCTGGGGAAGGCATCCAGTCCCCCCAAGGCCCCGTTCTCCCAGCTGCGAGCAGGGCTGTCACGTTCCTGCGGTGCCAGTCGGGTCCTTGCTGCTGACAGGGCAGAGGGAGCTGGGGGATGGATATGGGGACCTCATCCCTGAGAACGGGGGGTTGGAGTGGGGCTCTGCTGCCCGTTCTTGGCTGGCAGTGCCTGTGGAGCCTCACTGTCCCCCTCTCTGCCGCCCGTAGGTCCTGGTGCCACCTTCCCTGACCCCCATGTCAGCAACTGCTCGGCCAAGCGGCACGCGGGGGAGGAGGAGGCCAGGATGCGCGTGAAGCCCCCGGGCCCAGTGGTAACGACCAGCGTTGTGCGTGGCTCGCCCGACTACGTCCGAGAGCCCAAATTCTACCCGCCGGGACACCCGGTGCAGCGGCCCCCCCGCCTGCCCGGCCGAGAAGGCGTTGTCCTGCAGCGTGCTCAGCTTCCCTGAGGGGTCGTGCCCCGCGCTCGGCCGGGAGCACCAGGCAGGCTCGCTGCTGCACGGCGACCCGGCCGACCGCTGCCAGAGCGTCCACGGGGGCACCAAGGCGGCCGAGGACCTGCTGGGCTGTGCCGGGGAGCCCCGGATCCTGGGGGGCAGCGCGGAGGAGGCATCTGCCCGCGATCGGGCGCCCAAAACCTTCCCCAACGCGACACTGGCCTCAGGCCGCTGCAACGTAGACAGCATCCTCGCCTTGCTCCGGAGCAAGTGCGGCAACGGGCACATCAACCTCCACCCTGTGGTGCAGCTCATCGACATCATGAAGGACCTCAACCGCCTCTCTGAGGACCTCAAGAACAGCGGGGTGCACCTGGACTGCGGCAGCCTCCGTGGCGGCGGCGGAGCTCACGAGGACAGCCGCCTCCTGCCCGCTGACCGTGACCTCCAGTACAGCTTCTTCTCCTCACCCTCCCTGGCCAACAGCATCCGCAGCCCCGAGGAGCGGGGCGTGCTCCTCAAGTCCGACCCGTCGCGGCACCCACGGCCCCCGGCGCGTGACGGGGAGGCCGACGGAGGCGGGGGGAGCACCCCGCAGCCCCCAGGACACAGTGTGGGTGTGGGGGATGTCTCCAAGGCTCCGGCGGATGAAGCTGGCTGCTCCCAGCCCGATGCCAGCGATTACTCGGAACTGGCCGAGGCGGACATCCTGAACGAGCTGGCCTCCCTGGCGTGCCCGGGGACGCAGCTGCTGGAGTCGCAGGCGATGGAGCCGCAGCCCCAGCTGCTGCCAGCCCAAGAGCTGGACTCCCAATCCCGGCTGTTGGATTCCCAGTCCCTGGAGTCACAGCCCCAGCTGCTTGATTCGCAGAGCCTGGAGCCGCTGCCAGAGTCGCTGGAGCTGCAAAACCTGGAGCCGTTGGGGCTGCAGTCACTGGAGCCGCTCTCTGAGTCTCTGGAGCTGCAGTCGCTGGAGCCTCTGTCCGAGTCGCTGGAGCTGCAGTCACTGGAGCCACTGGCGGAGCCTCTGGGGCTGCAGACCCTGGAGCCACTGCCCGGAGCCCTGGAGCCCCCACTGCTGCCCACCGAGCCCTCGCTGCTGGAGCCGCAGCCGCTGGGAACCGTCTCGGAGCTGCTGGAGGCGCAGCCGGGCACTGGGGACCCTCTGCGGCCCCACGGGCTGCAGCCCCGGCTCGGGGGGTGTCCCCTGAGCACTATGGTGAAGCGGGGCCCCTGTGGGGGCCGGGGGGCTGGGCGGTGTGGCGAAGACCACCGCAAGTACGCCCTGCGCCGGACTGATAAGCCAAAGATGCTGTGCCGCCGGAGGAGGGCGGGGCGAGGGCGCCGGGTGGACATCACCCCTGAGAGCCACGTCCTGTCCCCCCTCACCCTGCCCGCCGAGATGCCCCCCGGGCCCGAGGAGCCTGACACCCCAGTGCTGAGCCCCCCACCGCCACCGCCTCCCGCCACGCTGGACCCCAACGAGATGCCCAAAGCCCCCACAGCAGGGAAGAAGAGCAAGTGCCGGGGGGTGAGGAAGATGGTGGTGAAGATGGCCAAGATCCCCGTGTCCTTGGGGAGGAGGAACAAGACCACCTACAAGGTGTCATCGCTCAGCAGCAACTTGAACCTGGAGGGGAAGGAGCTGGCAGCCAGCAGCTCCATGGAGCCCACGCCGCTGCTCAAGATGAAGAACAATGGGCGCAACGTGGTCGTGGTGTTCCCCCCCGGCGAGATGCCCATTATCCTGAAGCGCAAGCGGGGCCGGCCTCCCAAAAACCTGCTGCTGGGCCAAGCCAAGCCCAAGGAGCCCACGCCGGAAGTGAAGAAGAGGAGGAGGAGGAAGCAGAAGCTGGCCTCACCCCAGCCCTCCTACATCGCGGACACCAATGACAGCAAAGCCGACTACTCGGACGTGTTGGCCAAGTTGGCCTTCCTGAACCGACAGAGCCAGTGCTCGGGGCGCTGCTCCCCGCCCCGCTGCTGGACCCCCAGCGAGCCCGAGTCCATCCACCAAGCCCCCGACACCCAGAGCATCTCCCACTTCCTGCACCGTGTCCAGGGCTTCCGCCGGCGCGGCGGCAAGGCGGGGGGCTTCGGTGGGCGCGGGGGGAGCCACGCCGCCCGCGCCGCACGCTGCTCCTTCAGCGATTTCTTTGAGGGCATCGGGAAGAAGAAGAAAGCCCCCACTGCCCTCCACGCTGACCCCGTGCACCCCCGCAAGCGCGGCCGGCTGGAGCCCGACCCCGTGGGCAAGCCCAAGCGGAAGCGACGGGCGCGCAAGAACGGGGCGCTGTTCCCCGAACCCAGCTCGGGGCAGAGCTTCGGGGACGGCCCCGCCGCAGAGTGGGGCGGGGGGGGAGAAGGGCAGCCCCTGGGCCCCCCACCACGGCCACCCGGGCGGCCAGGCTGGACGCAACGGTGGCTACCAAGGGGCCGAGGCGAGACCCTTCCATGCTGCGGGGCTGGAGTCGGGCTCCTCCGGCCGCCCCGGTTTCTACGCCAGCGGCGCGCCGTCCTCGCAGACAGAGGCCGGTCCGGAGCGGCACAGCCTCTTCACCGGCTACTTCCGCTCCTTGCTGGACTCGGATGACTCCTCCGACCTGCTGGACTTCGCCCTCTCCGCGTCCCGCTCTGAGTCCCGTAAATCGGCGGCTGCCTACACGGCGCCCCCGGCCGCGCTGCCCGGCCAGCGGGGCATGGCTGCCTACTCGGCCCGCGGTGGCAAAGTGGCGGCGGCCAACCCCGGCGCCGAAGCCTTCCATGCGGCCATGCAGGGCCGGCCAGCCTTCCCGCCCGGCCGCGCCTCCGGCGGCTACGGGGTGGCCCAAGGCTCGTCAGAGTGCCGGGGCACCGAGTCCTTCCCCAAGCTGGCCCCGCCGTCGGCCGTGTCCCGGTCACCCACGGCTCACCCGGCGGCCAGTGGCACCCCTGGCTACTCCCCGTACGGCAGCTACGGCAGCGCCGGGCAGAGCGTGGCGCCCGCCAGCGTGTTCCCACCGGGAAAGCAGTACCCATCGGCACAGGACTGCCCCAACAGCAAGGACTGCAGCTTCGCCTACGGCAGCGGCAGCAGCCTCCCGTCCTCGCCCAGCAGTGCCCACAGTGCCGGCTACGCGCCGCCGACAGCCGGTCCCAGTTTGCCGCTGGGAAAAGCCGCCTTCTTCAACAGTGCCGAGCAGGGGGGGCAGTTCTCCAGCGCCGCGCACACCCCCCTGCGCTGCGACAGCCGGGCCAGCACCGTCTCGCCTGGCGGCTACATGGTGCCCAAGGGGTCAGCATCCTTCCAGCCCTCACCCGAAAATTGCCGGCAGTTCCCCAGCGCCGCGCCGTGGGCCTTCCGGCAAGGCTACAGTGGGTTGGATTGGAGCTCAGAAGCCTTCAGCCAGCTCTACAACCCGGGCTTCGAGTGCCACCTCAATGAACCCAACGTCATCCTGGACATCTCCAACTACACCCCGCAGAAAGCCAAGCAGCAGACGGTCTCGGAGACCTTCTCGGAGTCCTCCTCTGACAGCACCCAGTTCAACCAGCCGGCTGGTTACCGGCGCGCCAACAGCGAGGCGTCCTCCAGCGAGGGCCAGTCCAGCCTCTCCAGCCTGGAGAAGCTGATGATGGACTGGAATGAGGCATCCTCTGCCCCTGGCTACAACTGGAACCAGAGCGTCCTCTTCCAGAGTAACTCCAAGCCTGGGCGAGGCCGACGGAAGAAGGTGGATATGTTCGACACCTCCCACCTGAGCTTCTCCTCCTCTTCCTCTTCTTCCTCCGTGTACCCCTCCAAGAGGAACACGGGACCCCGGCAGCCCCGGGGTTCCCGAGGGGCTTGTGCCTCCAAGAAGGAGAGGGGGACGGGCAAAGCCAAGTTCCCCACCAAGTCACAGGCGGTGAACCCCCTCTTCCAGGACAGCACGGACCTGGGCTTGGACTACTACAGCGGGGACAGCAGCATGTCCCCCCTGCCCTCCCAGTCCCGGGGCTTCGGGGTGGGGGAGCGGGACCCCTGTGACTACACCGGCCCCTACTCCATGAACCCCTCCACCCCCTCGGATGGGACCTTTGTCCAGGGGTTCCAGAGCGACTCCCCCGGTTTGGGGCAGCCAGATTTGGAGAGCAAGCACTTCCCTGCCCTCCCACACCAGCTGGCGGCCCCCGGCCAGCAGACTGTGTTCGAGGCCGGTTTGCAGAAAGCCTTCTCGCCCAACTGCTCCCCGACCTTGGCCTTCAAGGAGGACCTCCGGGCAGGCGGCATGCGAAAGCTGCCCGCCTGCGACTCGCTCAAACACAGCATGCAGGGGGGGGCCCTGCCACACGCCCCACACCTGGCTTGCCGCGACCTCCCCATGCCTCAAGCGCACTATGACTCCCCCAGTTGCAAAAACCCCCCGTACTGGTATTCCCCCAACGCCAGCACCCGCAGCCCTTCCTACGATGGCAAGGCGGGGGCTGGCATGCTGGTAGACTTCATGGGCAGGACGGACCCCCCGTGTCTGAACCCCCACTTGAGCAGCCCAAGCAGCACCCACCCCTCCAAGGGCGAGAAGGAGCCCTTGGAGATGTCCCGGGCTCACCACCGAGGACCCTACGCTTGTCCCTTGATCAATGACTTGAACATCTCCCCCGTACCGAGAGACTCAATGTTGCAGCTGCAGGACAACTACAGGTACCCCAGTTTTGCACCCCAAGGACACCCCGTCATGGCCCCCACCCAGAAGAGCGGGTTTTTGGGACCCATGGTAGAGCAACAACACCCTGAGGACACTTTTACGGTCACCTCATTGTAGTGTCTGCTGACGTGCCAACGGGACAACGAGGTTTTGTTACAGGGTAGGTGGGGGAGAACCTGGGAGTGAGGGTGGCAGAAGGGGACACAGGGGACCCTCAGGGCCCTTCTCATCGTGTCCCCCTCTCTCTCCATGTTGTGTTTCTCTTTCAGAGGTAATTTAGCCAGCACTTTTTTCTGGAACACTTTTCAAGTTCTGTATTTAACTGGGATTGGAACCGTTTGTTTGTTTTCTTAAAAAAAAAAAAAAAAAGAAAGAAAAAAAAAGAAAGAAAAAAATGAGAAAAAAAAGGAAAAAAAAAGGAGAAAAAAAAAGATAAAAAAAGATAAAAAATAAGTGAAACAAAAGGAAAAAATTAATAATAATGGATGAAGAGAGAAACCCCCCGTTTTTCCCCCTCCGCACTCAAACCCGCTCCGCCTGCCAACCTCCGGCTCTGCTTTCCGGACTGCCGCCCCCCGCGCCCCGCAGCAGGACAATCGGACGGACGGACGGACGGACAGAGCGCAGGCCCGGCGCAGGGGCGCGGGCAGGGAGGGCAGGAGGGGATCTGGGGGTCAGCGCTGGGAGCCCCCTGCCCGCAGCCCGGCCGGGGACCCCTGGGCCGCCCCGGGGGAGGCTGTTTGGGGATCCTTTTCTTTTCTTGTCCCTCCCCGCCCGCTGGAGGCCACGGGGCTGCTCTTGCCGGACGGACGGACGGACAGCGATGGGTGCTGGTGAAGCGCTGACCCCCACCAGGCTCCGGCAGCGTCGCCAGCGGGGCTCGGAGACGCCGCCGTCACCAGGTGAGTGCCAGGTGTGTTCCCCGCCCCGGCAGGGTGTGCCGGTGCTCCGTGCTCTGCTGACCCCCCTGCCCCCACCTCAGGGTGCCCCCGGCGCCTTCTGGACTGCGAGCACTTGGCCCGGGTGTTGTCCCACCCGGCGTCACCCTGGGGACCCTGTCTGGGGGTGGCTGGAGCCTGGGCGTGGGGTGCAGGAGCCAGGCTGTGCCCGGGGTGTGGGGTGCCCCAGAGCCCCTGTTCGGGTGCCATGTGGGGCCTGCAGGAGCCGGGAGCCCCAGGAGCCTGGGGGTGGGGTGCAGGAGCCAGGCTGTGCCGGGCTGGGGGTGTGGGGTGCCCCAGAGCCCCTGTTCGGGTGCCACATGGGGCCTGCAGGAGCCGGGAGCCCCAGGAGCCTGGGCGTGGGGTGCAGGAGCCAGGCTGTGCCCGGGGTGTGGGGTGCCCCAGAGCCCCTGTTCGGGTGCCACGTGGGGCCTGCAGGAGCCGGGAGCCCCAGGAGCCTGGGGGTGGGGTGCAGGAGCCAGGCTGTGCCGGGCTGGGGGTGTGGGGTGCCCCAGAGCCCCTGTTCGGGTGCCACGTGGGGCCTGCAGGAGCCGGGAGCCCCGGGCATGGGGGTGCCAGGCAAGGATGAGCAGGAGCCCAGACTGCAGGGCTGGGTGGGAAGGACCCGGATCCCCTGGGACATGGGTGCCACACTGGGGTGAGCAGGACTGAGACCCCCAAGCGCTGGGGTGCCACACTGGGGTGAACAGGACCTCAGAGCCCTGAGTGTTGGGGTGCCAGATTTGGGGAGCAGGACCCCGGTCCCTGGGTCTGGGGGTGCCAGAGCCCAGCTCGGGGGGTGCTGGTGGCCGGGGGTGGGCAGGCACCCCAGGGTGGGACCCTCACTCCTCTCTCCCTCTCCCCCCAGCCCCAGCACCCGCAGCCCTGCGCCCCCCGCCCGTCCCGGCCGCCGGAGCAGAGCAGAGGAGAGCAGAGCAGAGGAGAGGAGAGGAGGGGGCTGCCTCCAGAGGGGACCCCGCCCCGCCGCCCCCGCTTCGCCCCCGGCCCCGCCTCGGCCGTGGCGCCGGCGCCGCGTTCTCTCTCTCCTCCCAGCCAGAAGCAGAGGGACTCTTTTAAGTTTTATTTTTTATTTGATTAATTTTCATTTTCTGCACAAAACCAGCAATTGTAAATACTTTTGAAGAAAAGAAGTTAAAAAAAAAAATGTTTAAGGATAAAAAAAAAAAAATTTAAAAAGCTGAAAAATCACAAAAAAAAAAAAAAACAGAGAGAGAGAATCATGCACCGGAGGGAGAATCCAAAAACGACGGAGAACAGGCCTAGAGCATCCAGGAGGTGAATATGCAGCAGAAAAGAGCAAAAACCCCCCCAGTATGCACTGAGAAAAAATTTATTTACAGATTGAGCAACAAAAAAAAAAAAAAAAAAGAAAAAAGTGACAATAACCTATTTATTGTATATAATGTTTTATTATAAATCGTGTCTTGTATATTGCATTCTGTACATCTGCTGTGGTTTTGTGGTGTGCAACTTCCGCATGGGTTCCTTGGGTTTCCGTTGCCTTTTTTTTAATAATTCAATGATGATTTGAGTTTTATTTTTATTATTATTCTGAAGAACGAAGGCGGGTTTTTGATTTTTTTGTTGGGTTTTTTGGTTTGCTTTTTTTTTTCTTTTTTTTTTGGCAGTACACACCCAAAGATCCAAATTTGTATAAAAACAAAAAGGAGTTTAAAAAAAAAAAAAAAAAAAGAAGAAAAAAAAACTTTAAAAAAAAGGAAAAAAAATAAGGACTAAATCAATCACAGACCCTCTTGGTGGGGAGGGGGAGCAGGGGGCTGGGGTAAAGGGGGGTCCCTTTGCCAGGGTCCCCAAGGTGGTGGCGGTGGCGAGCTCAGGGTGTGGGTGCGTGTGTGGGTGCCAGGTGGGCTTTGGGGTCCTCTCCTCCCACAAATTCCCTGTGTGTCCCCCCCTCCCCGAGAGTTTGGCAGTCTCTGTACAGCTCTGTGGGTTGTGCAAAAAAAAAGAGAAAACACACACACACACACACACAAAGAGAAGAAAACCACCCCAAAATGGATAAAAAAGGCAAAATTCACAAAAAAAAAAAAGGAAAAAAAAAGGGAAAACTACCCAAATTTGGTCAAATACCCCCTCCTTCCCCCACCCCCCCAGCTGCCCTGTGCAGTGCTTGTGCTGCCCTGGCCAGAGGGGCCCCCCCGTGAGCCCCCCCGGCCCCCGCTTTGCCCCTCAAACGGTCTTTTTGTGTTATTTAGGAAGGAATTTTTAATAGGCACTTTTTTTATATTAAAAAGAAACCTATATATTGAGCGATGCCCGCTGCTTTCTTGCTTCTCTTTTTTGGGGGAGCGCGGCCTGGCTGTGCCGGGGTTGGAGGGACGCTGACCCTCCCTGGATTCCGGGGGGCACGCCAGGGTCTGCCCCCAGAGAGCTGAGTTTTGGCAGCGATCGGGATGCGGTGCCGCCCCGCCGCTGCTCCCCGGGGACGGGGGCACTGGCGGCCCGGGGGACGCTGCCAGGGCTCGGGGGCACTTTGGGGACCCACGGGGGCTGTGCGGGCAGGAGGGGTGCCCACCTGGCACCGGGGGGGACGGGGCACAGGGGCACAGGCGACTTCCAGGGGTGGAGGGGAGAGGAGCCAGCGCCGGGAAGGAGCAGAGAGAGGAGGAGAATAAGGAGCAAACAAACGCGATTCAGAAATGCACCAACCTCCCCTGGGCAGGGCAGGGCAGCAGCTCCGGGCGAGGAGAGGGGGCCGGGGGCGGTGGGGGGCGCAGGGAGCGCTGTGGGGAGAGGGGAGCGGTGCCAGCGGGGAGTTTGGGGGGCCGGGGAGCAGGGGTTGCCATGGAGAGGAACACGCGGCGCATACTGATGGGTGGGGCAGCGGGGGGGCCGGGCGAGATGCTGAGGGGGTGGGGGGACGCTGAGGGACCCCCTCTTTGCTGGGGTTGGCTGCTGGCGAGGGTGGGATGAGGGTTGTAGCCCCCTCCTTCCCACCGTCCCCGCACAGGGTGACAGGGCTGGGGGAAACGGGGCCCAGCAGGGGCACCCCGATGTTGTGCTTCCAGCCTGCTGGGCACCAAATGTGCCCTGACTGTGACAGAACGGGGGAAACTGAGGCACGGGAGCAGGCTGGGGGGGGTCCAGCCATCCGTGGTGCCGTGCCTGCATCCAGCACCCATCCCAAGGTGCTGAACCCCACTCTGGCTCCTCCATGAGCCCCCCAGCTGGTCTTTTGGGGGTCCATGACCCTCATTCCCTGCTTGGCTCCAGTATGGTGCTTCCCACGAGCATCAAATTCACTCTTTCCTGCCCCATTTTTCCTGTCTCCCATTTCAGTCGCAACAAGCAGCACCGAGGGACGATGAAAACTCCCCCAGCAGGTAAATCCCCCCAGGAAGCATCACCTGGCTCACCAGAGCCCCGCCGGGTATGACTGGCTGCGTGGACCACAGCTGGATTTCACTTATTTTATTATTTTTTGTCTTTTTTCAAAGCCTCAATTATATCTCTCAAGCAGCGTGAGCCTGAAAATCCTCGTGATGGGGCTGATTGTTGGGGATTGATCAGCACAGCCCAGCATCGCCTGGGTTTGCTGGGGGAAAGGAGGAAAGAGCTCAAAATTCGGGGGGAAATGATTGTTTTGCTATTTTCTTACTTGTTTCGCATGGATTTTTGGAAGGTTTCTGGGAGCTGCGTTTGGGAGCAGCCAGGGTGAGTCCGGCATGGCCGCGTGGTGCGCAGGGATGTGGGGTGAGCCAGGTCCTGGTGCCTGGCTGTGCCTCGGGATGGAAATGATGGTTTTAATTAAGCAGCTCTGCTGGGAGGAGGGTTCTGGCCTCTCAGGATGCTGCAGCTTGGAGACCAGGGATGCTGCAGGACCATGGGATGAGGGATGCTCCACGCCAGAGGGGTCCAGGGCTGGGCCAGCACGGAGCCAGAGCGCTGACCACTGCATCCATGGGGAAGAAGGATGCAGGGACGCTCGGAGGGCTGTGCCAGGATCCGGCCCCCACCTGGCAAAGGCAGCTCTGCCTCCATTGCCGCTGCCTCCATCCCCTTGGGCACACGGCAGGAATTCCCCCCTGCCCCTGCCTTGCCCCTGCCCATCCCCCGGGGCCGGAGCCGGGGGCATTCCCGCTGCCGGGATTGTGTGTGCGGGGCACGGCGCTGTGCACGGCTGCACACGTGTTGCGCACCCCCGTGCCCCATGGCCGGGCACGGGGAGCCCCTGGCCGGCGGGTGCGGGTGCCAGGCTCCCCGCCAGGGCCGCGTCCCCCGCGGCAGGCAGGGCAGCGGCGGGAGCCGCCCTCGCCCCGCGGGGCTGGAGCCGCCGGGAGCTGCGGACACCCCCTTCTCCTTCAAATTAATGGCTGTGCCGTGAAGAAAATTGAAGCCATTATTCTTCGCTCGCATCCTTTATACCCACCAACTTCAACCACTTGACATGCTAATCACAGCTAACGAGGGAGGGAGGCGATTTCCCACGTCAGACCCGCAATCCAGCGGAGCCGGCTCCGTGTCGGGGGCACCGGCACCCCCCGAGCGGCCCCTCCGCCCCGGCCCGGCCCTTCCCGCAGCCCCCCGCCGCCGGCAGCCCCTCCGGCCCCACGGAGCCCCCCGGGGCGGTGTCACCCCGGGCCGCTGCGGTCCCGCAGCCCGGCACCGCCGGGATGGGTGCGCGGTGCCGCCGGTGCTGCCCCGCCGCAGGACCGGCCCTGCGGGGCCCAGCTGGGGCTCCAGAGCGGCCCTGCCGTTCCCAGAGGAGCGGCCGGGCCCGTGGAAGGCGCTTGCGAGCCCCGGGTGCCCGTGCCCGCCGCCCTCCTGCCGCCCTGCCGGGTCCGGCCGAGCCCCTGCGCCCGCCTGCCCACCCGGGGCTGGATCCAGCCCAGCCTCCAGCCGGGCAGAAAGCTCTGGAGTCCATTAACATTCCCCGGAGCGATCTAATCCCCCTCTCTGCCCTGGCTCTGGCTTCCACTTGGGTTTTAATCAAGCCCAGCCTGGCGCCTCGGGAGCGGGGGCGGGTGGCACCCAGCGCGGCACATGGGTGCTGCTGGCCCCGGCGTGGCTGCCAGCGAGAGGGGCAGCCGGGGGCAGCCTGCTCGCAGGGGTCTCCACTCTCCGGTAATTTTAAAAGGCATTTTGGAGCCAGAGGAGCTGAGCTCAGCAGAGCCAGGGCCAGCAAAGCCAGGGAATAAAAGCACAGGCGGTTGCAGGGTTGTTATTAATATTTGCTGGATGGTGCTGGAGGGAGGGCTCGGCACCCGGGGGGAAATGGCAGGCTGGGGTCCCGGGGAGGGGAGTGGCATCTGGCAGCTGCGTGCACGGGCTCCTTCCCAGCCCCCCAGAGATGGGTGGGGGGCACAGGGTCCGTGCCAGCACTCCTGGGGACTCAGCTGGGGCTGAGGTGACGCTCCCCGCACCAACATCCCTAAAACAGGCACTGGGGCTCAGCTGGGGGGTCGTGGGGGCTGCAGGACCCCCAGGGTGCCTCCCTGGGGACAAGGAGGGTGCAGGGGGGACACCCCTGGCATTGTCCCTGGGCGGCTCAGGGGCACCTGGGGTGCTCAGCGAAGCCTCCTGGGGCTTTGCCACTTCCCTGCTGCGAAGGAGGTGGGAGCTGAGCGGGCAGAGCCTCCAGGGGCGCCTTGGGCTGAGTCTGGGGGCTCTGCAGGGTCACGATGGCCTCGCCGAGAGGGAAGGAGCCAGGAGCGGCGCTGGATCCTCCCAGGATGGCAGTGGGGCTGGACGGGGGGGTCTGGGGGTGGTGGGAGAGGCAGCACACGCGGTTTTGGGGGGCAAGGTGAGAGCCAAAGCGTTTGTTTTTCCGGGGGCCCCGGGTGTGAGTTATCAGCAGCGGCAGAAGCGCGGTGCTTCCCGGCCGGGAGTTCACGCGGCTCCTCGGGGAGGGATTAAGGGGATTATATTATTATTTGTTATCACTGAGGGGGGGAGGAAAAAGAAGAAACCTCCATGGCTGGGAACTCTGCCTAATCTGTGCACAGATTAGCTTCCTGCCTCCGACCGGCCGGGATGGGCTCCCCTGCGCCCGTCCCAGCGGCAGCGGGAGCCCCGTGGGGGGACACGGGGTCGTGGGGAGGGACACTGCCGCAGGGGTGACGAGAGCCACCCCAAAGGCTCTCAGTGAGGGTGAGCTCACGGCCGCAGCCGAGGTTTTCCATCTCCTCTGGCTGCGGTGAGGGGATCTTGGATGGTTTGGGGGGATCTTGGCAGGCTCAGAGGGAGCTGGAGCTGAGCTTGGCAGCACCGGCAGGGGATTTGTGCCTCCCTCAGCAGTGGGATGAGGGCAAGAGCCCCCAGTGCCATCCCAGCATCCCCAGAGGATGGGGACAAGCTCAGCCCTGCGCTGCTCCCTGCGCACCCTGAGCATCCCCTGCGCAGGGGTCTCTGGTGGCCTGGGGATGGAGATGCCCCTGGGCACCCGGTGCAGAGGGGTCCCTTGTCCTGCTCCATGGGTGCAGGCTGTCACACCACAAGGCAGGGGAGGTGTGGGGCCACCCTGGATGCTCTGGGAGCTGGTGCAGTCATCTCAGGAGATGCAGCTATTTCCTGCCCCCTCTTTCAGCCCCCATCTCTACCTGCAGGGCCGGGAGACCCCCAGGACAGCCGTACACACGCACATCTTGAATTTTCCTTCCCCAAACCCCAGTTCCCAGCAAGCAGGGGCCGAGCCAGGCTCGCACATGGGGTGCAGGCACTGGGACAGCCCCTCTCCAATTTTCCCTTGCCTGGAGCCTGCAGCCACCACCCCAGCACAAAAAGCCCATCATTAGAGCCCCTTCCACACACCCCATCCGCTGATGGACCCACGATTTCCTTTAGTCTTTTATTTACACTTTATTGCTCTTGTTTTTGCACTGGCAAAGCGCTGCTGGAGAGCACAGAAATCCTTCAGATCTCGGCTGGCAGCAGAGCTCTGCCTAATCATAGTCATTATCTGGAAGCAGGTAATGGGCATCTTTCCCATGTTAATTTGAAAACAGAATCAGCGAGAGCAGGACACCGGGGACGGAGCATGTTCCCAGCACCAGCCACTCCCTTTGGGTGGTTTTTGGGTGGCTTCGTGGACGTTGGGGTGTGGGTTTGGGATGGGGGAACACAGAAACCCAGGCAGAATCACATGCCAAGCCTCGTGGCTCAATAAATCAGGCAGGAAAGGGGCTGCTGGCCGGAATCCCGCATGAATGGAGCCTGTCCTTGCTGCCACAGCAATAAAATCCCCCGGCCTTGTTTTTTTGGCGGGGAGGAGGATGATGGTGGCTCTCCCTCCTCCCCGCGCCACCGTCAGAACTTGCCCCCGTGGCTGGGTCCCTCGCTAACAAGGACTCGTCCCTTTTATCCCCAGCGGCAGGAGGGGATGGGGATGGAGGTGAGAGGCGAGGATTTCTCCCGGGGCCGGGAGGGGAAGGCTGGGTGGCGTTGGAGTTTCTTTTGCTGAGATACCATTAACGAGTGAGCAAAGGTTGCGGAGTCTCCATGGAGACAAGACAGCAAGAGAAGGGAGCGGGTGTGCGCTGGGTGAGAGCTGATTAGTAAATGTCAGCGGCACAGCCACTGCCCGCGCCACGCTGGCGCAGGGACGCGCCGGGCACCCCACACCGGGCACCTCCTGAGGGTCCCGGGCACACCGGGCACCCCGGGCACCTCCTGAGTGCCCCGAGCATCCTGGGCACCTCCTCTGCATCCCAGACACTCCGGGCATCTCCTGAGTGTCCCCGGCATCTGGGACACACCAGGCACCTCCGGAGCATCCCGGACACCCCAGGGCATCCCACGCATCCCGTCCGTCCTGTGTGCCCGTCAGTCGCAGCACGGGTCTCCCGGGTATCCCACACACCCCTCCCATGCCATGGACCCAGGTGTCCTGTGCAGCACAGGTACTCCGTGGGAGCATCCCAGGCACCCCGTGTGCACCATTTCATCCTGGTGTTCCCCACATCCCGGGCATCCCGGGCACCCCAGGCACCCTGTGTGCACCATTTCATCCCGGTGTTCCCTGCATCCCCAGCACCCCGTGCATCCTGTGAGCCCCATTCCACCCTGTGTCCTAGTGCCCCCCAGGTCCGTGGGAATCAGGGATGCAGGAGCAGCCTTGGGAGCACGTTTCCAAAGCATCCTCACAGCTCTGGTGCTCACAGCCCTGGCTCCTTTCCCACAGGGAGCAGGGATGCAGCTGCGCCTGCTGGGATAGGGGCAGTTGGCCAGGGAAGAGACATCCAAGGCTTCAACAAGCTGCCATCTCCTCCCTCCCGTGGAGAATGTCCCCTTTCCCAGCTCCTGAAGCTCGCAGAGAAAGGATGAGGCTGGACCTCCTGGACCCCACCTGGTTCTCAGCAGAATCCAAGCCCACACTGAGGGAATCGGGGCTGGCATGAGGCACTGATTCGTGCCGGGGTCTGCCTGGGGTTATCGAGGGCTTGGACATGGCTGGAGGCCACCTGGGAGGGAGGTGGGAGGCAGGAGCAGCCTGGCTGCCCTTCCCCGTGCCCTGGAGCATCATTCAGCTCCAGCAGAACACAGCAAAGCACCGGGCAGGCAAGAGCACCAGGCACAAAAGTGTCGGGGGGCACGGCAGAGGAGGGGGGCTGGATCCTGCAGTTTAGCAGGTTTTATTCAGCAGCTATAAACAGAGCAGGAGAGATAAAGGTTGCAGTGCAGATACAGATTAGGTAGGTCCCTTGAGGCTGTGACACCTTGAGATAGAGGCAGATCTTCAAGGGAACGGCTCGCTGGCAGCTTGGAAAACACGGAGCTGAGCGGCCTCCAGCAGCACCTCAGCCCCTGGCCCGCAGCCACGGGGGAGAACCGGGGCTGCTGGGGCAGGGTGGGGGCAGAATCCCGGGTACCCCACCCGTCCCTCGTGCCCCACTGCATCCCGGGCACCCTGGGCATGCCGTGTGCCCCGTGCATCCCAGGCACCCCAGGTACCCATGCAGCCCAGGTGTCCTGTGCACCCCAGGTGCCCCAGGTACCCCATCCACCCCGTGTGTCCCATCTCATCCTGCCGGGACGCACACGGGGCAGCAGGGAGCAGCAGGAAGCGCTGACCATCCTGCAGAGCTGGGACTCACGGAGGAAAGGGATGCCAAAACCAGGCAAGGAAAGCTGTTTGGGTGTGTCTGTGTGTCCATCTGTCCCAGCAGGACGCGGAGGGACCCCGGGGCAGGCGCAGGCTGTGCCTCAGGGCGGAGGAGGCAGGGACACGAGGGACAGGCACGGCTCCCACCGGGGTGACCCCGGGTGCTGGCTCTGCCATCACTGGATTTGTTTGCTTCCTGGAGGTGATTTACTCCCTGTGGTTTGGTTTAAAGCAGGAGCAGAGCAGGGAAGAGATGGATGTCTGTGCCAGTGCCCTTCATCCCGCTCCCTCTTCCCCATCGAGCCCCCAGGCTCGGCTTGATCAGGCAGGAGGCAGGATCCAAGATCCAGGGGCACCAGCACAAGCATGGAATGCCAGGTGGGGGCATTTCTCATCGGATCTCTGCTCCTGCAGCTTCTGGAGGGCATCAGCATCCCCCCGGCTCTGCGAGGACCAGGATGGGTTGCAGGATGCTGGAAGTGCTCAGTGCCACACCGGGCAGGGCTCGCAGCACCCTGGGCTAGTCAAGGGTGTCCCAGCCCCTGAGCTTTCCCCAGGCCACGGCAGGGCTGTGCCTCTGCTGCGCTGGACACCGGGCAGGAACAGGGCTGTGACCCCACGTGCTGCCCTGTCCCTGTGGGCACGCAGCAGGGGCTGTTCCCGTGTCCCCAGCAGCGCCGTTCGCTCCTCCAGGCTCCTTTAATAATCTCTGACTCCTTCCCAGCCTCATCAAGCCATGGGGAGAAATCCCTGGGAGCAAAGCCAGCATCACCGGGGGTTCCAGCGGCCATCGCCCCTGCCTGGCCAGCCAGGAGGGCAGGGGGCTGTCCCCACGCCCGGCTCGGGGACCCCCGTGACGGGAACCTGCTTTGGGGGCTGGGGACACCCTCCCCGGCAGGGGCTGCAGGCGGGCCGGGGGCCCTGGAGTCGCGGCAGGACGGGCAGCTGCAGGCTCCGGTCCCAGTGCCAGCCCAGCACCGTCCCCGTCACCTGCACCCCCTGGCCAGCCCCTGCCTCTCCCCAGGGCCCCGGCCCTCCCGCCCTTCTCCTGCAGGCCTGGCCCCTGACCCCACACGCCTCGTCCCACAACTCCCACCCCGACCCCAAACCCCAGGGCCCAAACCCCAGAGCCCAGAGCCCAAATCCCAGAGCCGAAATCCCAGAGCCCAAACCCCAGAGCCCAGAGCCCAAATCCCAGAGCCCAAATCCCAGCTCCCAGATCCTACACTCCAAACCCCAGAGCCCAGACCCTAGACTCCAAATCTCAAATCCCAGACCCCAGACCCCAAATCCCACACTCCAGACCCCAAATCCCACACTCCAGACCCCAGACTCTAGACTCCAAATCTCAAATTCCAGACCCCAGACCCCAAATCCCACACTCCAGACCCCGCAGCCCGCAGCCCGCAGCCCGGCGCGGCCCGGCCCGCCGTGACACCCCCGCTCCCCCAGGTGGAACTTTCCTCGCGGGGCGGGAGACCATAGAGGCGAAAGGCTGCACTAAAGCGGAGTTCTCCGGGGGAGGTGCGGAAGTGACAGAGACCCCCTTTCCTCCGATGCCACTCGGAAGAATACCAAGTTCTGGCTTTCATAAACAAACAGAAATATTTTTAATGTGTCGTAATTGTGATTGGTGGCGCGGTTCTCCGCTTTGTTCTGCAATCTGTCCCCAGACAGCCCAGGGTTCTCCCCGTCCATTGTCCCTCATAGTACACTCCTAAATTACTCTTTTTGCGCGGCCGGCTTGGGTGCGGTTCTTCTGCTGCTCCAGCTCCGTACGAAAGTGGCGTAGGACGGTTTTGATGGACAGAGAGCCGCAGCCAATGGCGCGGCAGCATCTGCGGGCGGGCAGCCAATGGCGCGGCGGCGCGGCGGCCGACGGAGGCGGGGCGGGGGCCCGGCCGGGCAGGGAGGGGGAGCCGTGGAATGGCGGACGGGCGGGCCGGCCCGCCCTGGTGGTAGTGAGACCGGGGGCGCGGAGGGGACAGCCGCGGACAGGGTGAGTGCGAGAGGGGCGAGCGGGCCTCCCCAGCCCTCCCTCCGGGATGCTCTTCCCGGGAGAAGGCGGCAGAGACGCCGGAGTGGGCCGCAAGGCCCTTGCCAAATAGTGAATGATGCGGTTAAAGCGGGCGGTGTTTCCTGCCACATAGTGAGCCCGTGCCGCCGCGTCCCGGGCGGGGGTCCCGGGGCTCTGTCCCGCTCCGGGGCTCCGTCCCCGGCCTGGCACTGCCCCTGCCCCTCCCGGAGGCCGCGGTGCGGTGCGGGGTGTGTAGCCGGGCCGGGCTGCCCGGGGGGAATCGGGGCGTAGGGGCCGGCTGCCCGGGGATGCTCCGAGCCCCGTGCTGGGTCACGGAAAGGTCTGAGAGAGCCTGCGGGGCTCTGCCGGGGCCTGGCCGGTGTCTGCTGCCCTGGGACTGTCCTGCAGGCCTGGCCGGTGCCTGCTGTCCCGGGATTGTCCCGGGCTTGTCCTGGGATTGTCCCGAGGCCTGGCCGGTGCCTGCTGTCCCGGGATTGTCCCGGGGCCTGGCCGGTGCCTGCTGTCCCGGGATTGTCCCGGGCTTGTCCTGGGATTGTCCTGCAGGCCTGCCCAGCGGGGAGCGCTGGGGGTCCCAGGAAGCCAGGGGTGCTGCAGGGTCCCTTCGAGGGGGAGCAGCGGGGTCCCTCCCTTTCCTGACATTTGCTGCCTGAGTGTGACACTGGGACTGTGCAAGCCTGTCGTGTCCGTGTCCAGTCAGTCTGGGTGGCAGCTGGGTGCCTCATTGAGGGAAACCTCTGTGTCCTGCCTGGGCTGCAGCCCCACTGCTGGGTGCACCCCTCGATCTGTCTGGGGACACTTTGAGGTACGTGTGTCACCCCCTCGTCTGTGAACCATGCACAGCACATCAAATACAGAACTCCGTGAAGTGACGCCCTGTGGGTGCTGTAGCATGCTCGGGGAAATGAAATGGGCTGGTTGTTTTTTTTCCCCCCTGAAAGAACACTTGGGGTGTGGTTGGGTAGTTCGGGTTCGTGCACTGACCTCCTGGTGGCCTCGGACCGTGTTTCTTCTAGAGAAGAAATAAGTTACTGGGGAACGTCCTTGTGGTTGTGTTGGGGTTGCTTTGGGATACAGGTAGTCTGGAGAAAGGTGAGGGTGGCAGCTTCTCCCTCTAAGCTGTCACTTGACTTCAAGGACCTTCCTGTGGTAGGATTTTTTATTTCCCTGTCAGAATTTCACATTTGGCCTTGCTGTTTTGCTTTCTTTAGAAGCAACAACAGGATTGGGCACCTCTCCACAGGTCAGAGCACTGGTGGGGCTGAGGGATGTGCTAATGCTGGGAGTTCAGCACTAGCAAGCACGGAAAGCCTTAAATCTTTCAGCACTGCAGATGCTGGTGGACATGAGATTCTATTAATAATGATTAAAAAAACTTCTGTAAAATACATCAGCTGCAGGCAGAGTCGTAATTGATGGGGCCCTCTGTAACCCTCACACTTTTGTGTCCTTCCTGAAGACTCGTGAGAGGGAGGAGTTGAAATGAAAGGATGTTGGGAGCCAGCTGAGGGGTACGGATGTGCTTCCCTGAGACAAAACCGACGCAGTAATACTGCTTTTATGGAATCACGGAATGGTTTGGAGTGGAAGGCACCTTAAAGACTCTGATTCCACCCCTGCCACGGGCAGGGACACGTTCCCCAGGCTGGGAAGTCCCTCTCTGTGGGAAGCACCGAGCCTGGGTCACATGAGGAGGGGCAGGAGTTTTGTTTTCCACCCGTTTTCTGCATCTGCAGAATCAGTGGCTGCTGAACAGGAATCTGAGCTGCAGGAATCGGGAACGCTGCCTTGCGACACTTTTCGTTCTGATTTGTCCCTTCCTGACCTTGAGTGGGTTTTGCCATAGAAACCAGCTCGTGGTTGAGTCCCAGACTGAGTTAAAAACAAACCAGAGCCGACATCTCCCCACGAGGGCACGGCCAGCGTGTCCAGAGGGACTTGGAGTGCCCCTGGCCCCCAGAGCCGAGCAGGAGCCTTATCCCAGCCCTGGGGCAGAGCTCAGCACGCACACAGTCCTGGGCACCTGGGGGGTTTATTTCTTTTTAAGGAAGGTGCTTCAAAACGTGAAGTTTGAGTGGCAGAGCGTGGCCTGAGCCTGCCAGAGCTGCCTGGCACTGATCCTGGCTCGAGCTGCAGTTGTCACTGTTAATGTCCCTGGGTGTGTTGGTGGTGGTGGCACCGGACTTGCTGGGATTTACCTCCCAAAGCTGGATTTCTGCACCATTTAAAGCCTGGAGGAGTGGGTGTAACTGTTCCCTTGTAGCCCACCTGACACCAGGTGAAGGCTTGCTGTGCCTTCTAAGTGTGGGGTGTGAGAGGATAAGCTTCTAGGGGTGAACTCAGTGCAAACTTTTCCCTAAACTATATGTTTTCCACCGGTTTTAAAAAGAACTGTGGTATTTTTTTGTCTCGTCTGGTAATGAGATCAAAAAGTAAATGTCTCAGATTCCATTAATTTAAAGAAATAAAACCTTTCTGATGGCTCATGCCAGTATAAAATTGGTTTCCCTATGACTAATGTGACACAGCACACAGAAATGGTGTATTTTTGTGAGTTACAACTCAGAAGGTATTTGCAGACAGTGATTCATGACGGGGAATACAACCCTTCTGATCAGTCCCCACCCAGTTTCTCCGCGTGCTTTGAATGTATCTCATTCTTCAGGGCTGGTCTAGGAAAAGTTGATTTCATTCACCAATGTTAGATAATCACGGTGTGTGGGTGGAGGGGTTAAAACTTCAGTGATTGCCTCATGTGCATAAAGTTACAGCAACAAATCCCTTTCCTGGCTTTATTTTTTTGTATTTTTGTGGTGATAGAAGAACAAAGGTTGGTGGGATTAATGTTTTTCAAAAATCCAGGTTTTCTTTGACAGATCGTAATAAAGAAGATTTCAGCAAGTGTTAAGACTTGGCTTTAATCCTTCTAGATGGTTTCTCTCAGTGGGTTTTCTGGACTCAAAACATTTAATAACTTTAGATGCAAGGGTTTGGGTTTGCCTCTGTTTGGTTTGATGATAATACCGAGCCCTTGGTCGTTCAGCTGAGCAAAACACGTTGCTCATGAGTCAGTCACAAACCAGGAAAGGGGCTGAATAGCGATTGTGTTTGCATGTGCTGTGGATAAAGTTCCTGCTGTCCTCATGCAGAATGGGACACCAGGAAAAAACACTGCCAAAAGCTCCTTCTGAGGGTTCCAGCAGCCACAGCCAGCCCTGTCCGGTGGCTCAGCTCTGCCCTCGCTCCTTTGTGCAGCTTCTACAACAAATGCACAGGAAACAGCCCCAAAGTGACACGCTGTGAAAACCCAGGAAGGCAAAATGCAGCTATTTTCCCAGCCTGTCTTCTGGTGTGTTACTGTTTTCAACAACACTCTGGCTGAAATGGGATCTGTAGTAAGAAATTTGTGTATTTGAGTGTTTATTCTCACTGTGCAAGGATAAATATTTGTGAGATCAGGGCCTTAGTTACCGCAGATTAACATTTATTTAAATACTTTAGGTATTTATAAACACGGGATTAAAAAAGGCATGTAGCAATGGCTTCTGGGTAATAAGCAAATGACTGCTCAGAACAGAACCACCCTGGTGACATTTACTTCCTTTTGTATTTTGCAACTCTGTGTAATAAAAAGACATGTTGGTTCTTTTTTGAGGATGGGAGGCAGATCAGGCTCCACTGTGGAGGGAGTGCTCGGTAGAAGGTGATCAGATTCAGGCCTAATTCTCATTTATATGACATTTCTTTTTCCATCTGAAGGTTTGCAGGATATTTTTTTCCCTGCCTGGGAGGCAGTAGGAGGGGAGGTCCCTTCCCAGAAGAACTTAAATGTGAACTTCCACATTATTTTCTTGAGCAAGCAGCGTGAGCTGTTAATCACATTCTCCATCCCAGCTCTTTGCCCACAGTAATGGGCCTGGGAAATAGTTCATCTAGTCCTACCCTAATTCCTGAAATTGCAGGACAGCTCTCTGGTGCTGGGTTGCTGCTGGAGAAGTGGTGGAGCTCAGATATCTCAAGTATGCTTCTGCCAGGGCTTTGATGGAGGAATTCAGAGCACCAGGAAGCTCCTGGGATCTCTCACACATGGGTCAGGGGTGGCCTGCTCTGTTCCCTCAGTGCCTTCTCTGTCACCCCTCTTCCACTGCAGCTCCCCAGACCTTTCTGGGGAGAAGTGGTGCTTTGAGGGGTGCCGTGGTGAGAGAGGAAGGCGGGGGATGCCTGTGGGGCAGCAGCTCTTGGCGTTGGCTCTCCAGGGCTGGAAGCTCTGCCTGGGAGGCTGTTGCTGTGTCACTGCTCCAGGTGAGCTGTTCCCAGGTCACTGGTGGCTTGTTTGTGAGGTTTGGGTTCTCCTGCGTTGCTGTTGGAAGCAGTGCACAGTCCAGAATGGGTCAGACACAGAGCCAAGCATGGTCTCTTCTCCCTGCTGCTGTGAATCAAACCCAAACCATGAGCTGTTCCTTTGGTTCCTGCTGAAAGTGCTCGCTGAGAACTGAGCGCTCCTCTTGTGTTTGATCGTGGAACCCAGAACAGTTTGGGTTGGAAGGGACCTTGAAGCTCATCTCATTCCTGCCACAGCTTCCACAGGCCAGGTTGCTCCAAGGCCTTGAAGATGCAGCCTGCAGTCCCTCTGCTTGGAAGGGGTTTGTTTCATGTGAATGGTGACGAATTTATTTGAACAGCTCCTTTGTGAAGCAAAGCCACACACAGATTTGAGATTGAAATCCCCTAATTGTGAAGTGAAGGGCATAAAAGGAAGTGTCTTTTCACCTAACATAATAAATATGGGATTTGCTGCCCCATTATCTCATGGATGCATCAGTTAGGGAAGTGATCAGACAGTTTAGGGAAGTGAAATCCACGAAGGACGGTTAAATGATAGTGTTTGTTTCCACGTGGTCTTAAGGTGCAATGGGGTCCTGCAGCTTGGAAAAGTAGGGAGAACTCTGACTCTGTGCTGGCCTTGTTCCCATGCTCTTTTCGTGCTGCACCCGATGCCTGGCTGTGATAGAGAGAGTTCATGGGGTGTCTGGGGGCTGGGTGATCCAGCGTGGCTGTTCCAAAGTCCTGTGACTTCATTCACTGGTGTTCCCAGTGATGTTCCAGAGCAACCTGCCTCTTCCAAGCCTCCATTTCTCCCCGCTCATCAAACTGGGCTAATGACTCTGACCTTTTGTTTGTAAAGCAAAAGGAAAAGGATCAACAAAATACTGGAGCTTATTTACTATCATTACTGAAATGATGAGCAATGCCACTTTGCAGCACTTCAAAGAGGCTGTGCTCGTAAGATGCTGGAAATCCCTTGAGAGAGAAAATGTTTCAGATGGAGAAAGAGGAGCGGGAGTATTCCTCACATTTTCATTTCCTAAGTGCACTCCCCTGCAAGGCATGGAGCACTGTCCCCCTCCCAGCTGGGCACTTTACATCATGCTGACAAAATGTGCTGGTTTTGGTAAACTCCAAACTTGCTGGAGTCAGTGCTCCAAGTTCTGCATCAATTGTTCCCATGCTGTGGAGTTGTGCAAAGTCCTCTTGTTGACCTATTGTATTACCACTAATAAGATTGAATGTGGTTTTAATTTCTCATTTCCTCTTTCTCTGGATGCCCTTTTCCTACAGCTTAGAGTCTTCCTTCAGGTCTCTCTGTAGCAAAAGTCTCTTTCTGTGCTCAGAGAAGGAGCGATGCTTTGCTTTCAGAGCGCTCCGCACTGGAGGGCTTTAAGTGGCATTCAGAGGAGGCTATCAGCCACAATATCTGATGTATTGGTGTGGCTGCAGTTCATGCATGGAGTGCAAAAAATGGGATTTAATTGGGAGGGAGGGGGAATAGCGGCCTTGGCTGAATGGATGGGTGAAAGTTCCCCGACCACCCCTTAGCCCGGCGAATGCTTGAGTGCTTGCCAGAGCGGAAGCGAGTTCCCTTTCAGGCACCCTGCCTTTGTCACCGTAAGAAAAAGCACACACGCACTCGTATGGGTTTGGCCTTGCAGCTGCAAAAAAACCCAACCAGGCGAGAGAGAACCATGCCCACACCCAGATCCTGTTCTTTCAATACCAGCAGCTGCGGAGCCGGTGCTTTGCTGGAGGAAAGCACAGAGCTATAAACACAGCTTGTGGAAAACCTTTACCTTCTGTCTAGGGCAGCATGAAATCACTGGCCGCTTCCCTTCTGCAAGCTAAATTAAAAACGGCTGTAATTAACTTATACAAAATAGCCTTTTGGTTGCTATTGAGAATTCAATATTGTATCAGGGAGGTTACATCTAGGGGCTGGCTTCACATGAGAGGTTTCCATAAAGCAGCTTATTATAGACCTTGTGGTAAGCTTGGCTAGAATGGCCTGCATCCTTAGCATCCCTAATACGGTCTAATCTCTCTTTTCCCAAAAAGATCAGTTCAATAAAGTGATGATTCCCCCTGTACTCCGGTACCTGGTGTGTTGCATCCAGCTCTGGGCCCCCAACACAAGAAGGATGTGGAGCTGCCAGAGAAAGTCCCGAGGAGGCCATGGAGATGCTCTGGAGCCAGGCTGGGAGAGCTGGGGGTGCTCACCTGGAGAAGAGAAGGCTCCCAGGGGGACCTTAGAGCCCCTTCCAGTGCCTAAAGGGGCTCCAGGAGAGCTGGAGAGGGACTGGGTCAAGGGCCAGGAGGATGGTACAAGGGAGAATGGCTTCAAACTGAAAGAGCAAGTTTAGGTTAGATTTTGGGAAGAAATCCTTCCCTGTGAGGGTGGTGATGCTGTGGCACAGGCTGCTCAGAGCAGCCCCCATCTGTGAAAGTGCCCAAGGCCAGGCTGGACAGGCCTTGGAGCAGCCTGGGACAGTGGAAGGTGTCCCTGCCCATGGCAGGGGGTGGAACAAGATGAGCTTTAAGACCCTTTCCAAGCCAAACCATTCTGGGATTTTATGGTTTCAAACACCCTTGAATAGGTTTGGATGGTCCAGAGCCTGGAGTTTGCACTGGAGATTACGTAAGGTGAGATCACTGCTGGGCTCAGAACATGCAAAATGGAAACAACTACAGTTTAAACTGAGTATTTTTCTGTCTGTCCCAAGGAGATTTCACAGGCATCTGTCACCAGAGCCAAGCTGAAACCTGACCCCTCTCTGTCAGACCAGGGGGGCTGATCGAAGCAGTGGGGCCTTGCTGGAGTCTGCTGGAAGGTTGTTCAGTCCTGCTGGCTGCAGGGATGGAGAAAGTGAGTCCAGGGATTGTCATGCTGTTGAGCAAAACCAGAGGACTGCTCCTCGCAGCTTCCTGCAGCTCTGCCTGAAATCCCACAGGGCAGCCTGGGATCCTGGGCCGTGCCTCGCACAGATGGCTGCGCACACACAAACGCTGCTTTCAGCATTTCTGTGGGATCACCTCACTGGACACTGCCGTGGGAGAGCTGGGTAATCCCAGATGTGGAGCAGGCCCCTTCTGCCCCAGCCCTGCTTCCTCTCCCCACCCTTGAACAGGACAAACCTTAGGTGTGGGGAAAACTGCCTGGAAAATCCCAGGTAGGTGATGCTTTTGGTGCTGGGGTGGCGGGGTCCTGCCTGTTGTCCCACGGTCACAGTGGTGCCCATCCTGCTGGGCTCCTGAGATCCCAGAGGCATATTCAGGCTCTCCACGTGGCATCCTGTTTAGATATTTATTTTTTCCCTCCACAATGGAAAGCCTGTGTATTATTTTGACTTTATTAAGATGCTGTTTATAAACCATTTTGACTTAGATGCCCAAGGCTGTTCTCTTGGTTTTTTGTGAGTAAAATTCCAGCAGATACAGCACTTCTGGAAAATATCAGGGAGTCAATGTCCTTTTTTTTTTCTGTCCCCTCATGTCAAAGGTTGACTTAAAATATTAATGCTGCAAAGATTCATTTAAGATATTAAAACTGTTCAGGCAAGAATACATGTACATATTGTAATTACTTCCTTTTTCTTACAATTAAAGTAATTGGATTATATTTAATGAGCTATTTACATTTAATAATTAAGAAAAGACTTATCTTTCCAGTATTCCCCAAGTGCAGCAGAAGGGTGGGGGCACTCAGAGCTGTGATATAATTATCTAGGCGTGAGTTGAAACTGAAAGAGCAGTTGAGCTCTATAGAAAACACTTGGAACTGGTTTGTTCCTACTCTTTCATTAATCAAAATAGTTTAGTGTGTGGCAAAGAAGGGAAGGCTGAGCTTAGCTGCAAATGAGACAGAGTTTATCTGCTGAAAAGGAAGGTTAAAATATGCTCGAACTTAACGAATAAGTCATTTAGGGGGAAAAAAGCACACCCTCTCTTTCCGTATTAATTACCGAGCGCTGCCCAGGAATGGGAACGCGCTGCTGTATTGTGAGTTGCCTTTGTCAGTGCAGCAGACACAAGCCTTTCCCGTGCCTGGGGAGGCTGCTGGGAAGGGAGGGAGCAGAGCTGCGCTCATTAGCGCGGGTCAGGCCGGGATGCAGGAGGGAGGCAGCGGGGCTGGGCCTGTGCGCAGGCATCCCCGCAGCCAGGGGCTCCTGCTGCACCTCCACGGGCAGCTCTGGGCAGGGGCACTGCTTGCCTTCCCTGCTGCACGGTGTCTCTTCTGCAGGAGCCTTTGAAGTGAGTTCAGCACCGGTACTGGCTGTGAGGCTTGGAAAATTCTGCCCCTCTGTTGCACCCTGGGGACCTCCAGTGCTGCTCCAGCTCGGGGGTGCTCAGCACAGGAAGGACGTGGACCCGGTGGGGCGAGTCCAGAGATGCTGCCAGGGCTGGAGCCCCTCTGCTCTGGGGACAGGCTGGGACAGCTGGGAATGTCCAGCCCGGAGGAGGCCCCAGGGAGACCTTAAAGCCCATTCCAGTGCCTGAGGGGGCTCCAAGGGAGCTGGAGGGGGACACTGGGCTGGGGGGAATGGCTTCCCGCTGCCAGAGGGCAGGGTTAGGTGGGAAATTGGGAAGAAACCCTGTGAAGGTGGGCAGGCCCTGGCACAGGGTGCTCAGAGCAGCTGGGGCTGCCCTTGGATCCCTGGCAGTGCCCAAGGCCAGGCTGGGCAGGCTTGGAGCAGCCTGGGACACTGGGAGGTGCCCCTGCCGTGGCAGGGGGTGGAATGAGATGACCTTTAAGGCCCTTTCCAACCCATACCATTCCAGGATTGTGGCATTCTAGGACTGAAACCTGCCCAGGCCCCTCCCTACATACTCCTGAAATGTTTTAGAGCTATTGTGTGCTTTCAGTACCCGAGTACACCAGAGCTACCTGTTGACTGACGCTCGTGATGCCGCTCTGTGTTGTCACTGACCTTGTATCCTTGCCCAAATTATTCACTGGTTTAGTAGAGAGCATTCTGCTCCCTTTGCTGCTCCTGTTTCCTAGGAAGCAACAAAGCCAGAGCTCTTGTGGCGCTGAAGGAGTCCTGCCTCTCTCTCCTGATGTATACCCTCACAGCAAAGACCTTGAAACCTTTCTGTTCTGGAGCTTTAATTCCTGTTTAATCAATAGTTCTATATTCTGAGAATCAAATCCCTGTGACAGCTCTCTTTAATTGAGCTACACTGCCTTTCTCTTGTCACGTCTCTTCTAGAGTTTTATTTAAATGCATTTGTTCTGCCTGTAGCCTAGTCAGGTATTGATAGGAACACCAGGTGACCCTCTTTGTTTAACTTGTTTTTCAGCTAAATGAATGGAAACATTAATTAGTGCGATGGTTTGTTTCTTAGGAATTAAAAAAATAAAAGTCTAGGTCAAACTGCTGGCTCTATTAGCACTCCAGCAGAAGCCAGGAGGATCTGTATGTTCCCCATTAGTGACACCCCCATCCTTCCACCCCCAGACAGATTCCTGACAACAGCTCTGAGCGAGTCCCTCTCCAGGAGAGCAGCCTGGTATTTATTCCAGCAAGATCATCTTCAGCAAAGCTGATAACAAAAAGTTTAAAAGGAAGAGCCAAATTTTCAGTCACACCTGTGCAATCCCCTTGAGGGCAGTAAATGATGATGATAATGCATGAGCCAGACAAAAAAACCCGCAGAAAATGGCTTTCTGAGCCTCTTTTGCATTTTTCAGAGCCAGCAGACTGGAGAGGGGGGGGAAAGGCAGAGGAGGAAAAAAAAGGTTTATTTTTACTCTGGGATTGGAGCGGGCTGGATGTTCGTTGTGTCAAGGACTGCACGCTGTACCATCCTGGCTGTGCTGTGGGATCAGGGCTGATGTTCCTCTGTGGGAGCCGGGCTGTGGAAAAGGGCAGCGCTGCTCTTGCCCCACGTTATTGCCCAAACATCCTCTTTCATAACGCTGCACATCGGGCCTGCAGGGTTCTCCACTTGGTGACTGAAGTGCCTTATTAGTACACAGAGGGCTTGTGGATGTGGATTTTTGTCATCGGCTAAGTGCGTTCTCCAAAGGTCCTGGATTTTCAGTAGATCCTGCTTCAGGAGAGCTTTTGTGTGATGGTGGGTGGAAACACAGCGTGTGCTTCCCATCCCACCGGCTGCTGGGAGATGGTGGGCAATGTTTCCCACTGCCCGGGGGGGTTTTACCCGTCCGTCTCCCCCGTGGTTTTTTGGGAGAATAGACCACTGTGAAAGGAAGCAGCCCTGCAGCTGCCCTTCACTGCTGACTCCTGCTCAGCTGCTGGCAGGCTGGGCTGGTAATGACAGATGAGCCTGTGATGCATTTTTGGGAATGAATACTTGTTACAGCTGGCGGGATGGAGTAGTTTGTGGCATCACATGGCAGTTTGCTCTATAATTTCGCTCCCTATTGCTCGGATGCAGCACTGATTGCTGGGTCTCTCTCGGAGCGTGGAACTGGAGCATTTCTGATTGCCGCATCCCACTTCTCTGTGGCTGCATTGTGAGCTTGGATATAGCCCTGAGCACTCAGCACAGCCTTCTGCTGATTTTTTTTCCCCCCTCAGTTCTCCCTCTGTGTGTGTGTGTGGCTGCTGCTTCCCTTTCTGCAAGTCTTTTGGGGTTACATAAAAGCCAGTCTCTTTCTGGCCATTACAGCTACATGGGGGAGTAGTTACTGCTGAGAGAAGCTTGAAATTGGAAGCAGAGTTGTCACAGACATTAGAAAGAACAGTCGGTCTGCGTTGGCAAGCTACTGAGTTAAGTCTTATTTCATACTGATGGGAATTTCAGATCTGATTATCTCCTTTCCCCCTCATTCCCAGAGCTGCTGGTGTGCCCAGTCCCCCGATGGGCACTCCTAGAGGCGGCTCTCCAAAGCGCTCAGCTGCAGGCTGGCTCTCCTTCACTCTGCTGCCTGTTCGTGTCCAGGCTGAGGATTCTGTAAGCCCTGCCGAGGGCAGGGTGGTTGGTCACCCTGACGTACTTGGAAACGAAGCCTAAATTCCCTTCCCTTTCCCAAAAAAGCGCTCTGCCCTCCTTAGGTGCTTTGTGCTACACCAGACACTATGACAGATGATCTCACTGCTGGGGTCCAGATTTATTTGCAGATGGTCCCTGAGCTAAGGGGTTGTGTGTCACATTGAGCGGGGAATTACCCAGGTGACTCCCAGTAACGCTATGCTAACTGGTCGAATACCAGTGAGGAGAGCCTTGCCAGATCTCTCCCTCCACCTCACCTGTTATTTACAGCTCTTTGTGTGCATTGCATCCGCAGGGCTCGCCTTGGAGTCCTGCCTGCCTTCTCCTCTGCACCACCACAGTGACTGTGCTATCTGCCTGCTCTACAAAAAAGCCCCAGAAACAGGTCTGGTTCCTCCCTTGCCGTGCAGTGCTGCTTTCTGCTCTGCTCCAAAACACTTTTTAAGGAGGGTTTGCTCCGAGTTGCTGCTTTCAGTTGACGGAACTTGCGTTGGAAAGCAAATACTCACTGCTAAAACATCCCTGTATTGCTTCTCAATAGTTGTAATCAAAGTCTGTCTCCTTTATTGTTCCTAGCAATTGTTCAATTTTACTGTGCCAGCCCTATTTATTAAAAATAGTCAATAAGACAGAGCTTTGTGCAAGGGGTTTATGGGCTGGCAGTTCTTGTTTGAAACAAACCAATTGTACTTGATTCTAATCCAGAACTGGGATTCCTGAGTGATCTGCTGCAGCAGAGCTCACGGGGAGAGCGGTCGATGGCTTGCTGATAAGAAATCTTGGAGCAGCACGCTTATCTTGGATTTACCTCGGCTTTGCTTAAAGTGCTGGATTCAGAAAGACAAGAATTGCAAGTCACACGTTTTCCCCCCTTTTGGAGCCTGTGTTGGGCCACGCTTGTTCCCCAGTGCCTGAGAGTATTTACAGAACTAATTGCCAAAGTCAGAATCCTCTTAAAAGCTGGTGAGCAGGACGTTCAAGGTGAGAGCTTATTGTGGCAGGAGCAGGGTGTCAGATCAGCAGCCACGGGAAGAGGCTCTGCTCGTGGATCCTGCTTTCTTGGAGAAGCATGAGGCGTCCAGGACCACGGTGGGTGCAGTGAGAAAGGACAGGAGTTGTTGGGAAGGATGGTGGGGAGCAAAGACCTGGTGGATCCTGGAAACAAGGTGCCAGCTGAGGCTGGAAGATCAGTAGGAATGTAGGAGCAGTGAATTCGGCTTCCAGGGCTTTTTCATGCTCAGCAAACCTTTTTCTGGGCTGGAGCAGGCCGGGGCTCGGCGGAGCCTGCGTAAGCATTTTGGGAGAGGGGAAATTATGAGGCATGCTGGCAATGCCCAGCTGTAGGTGGGGCAGCAAGGGGAAAGGAGCTGCGGGGCAAAGCTGGGCCTTTCAGATGGTTTGGCTTTTAGTCACTGCCCTCACAACATCACCCAGGCTCTTGGAGCCTTCTGTGGTTCAAGTCATGACTTGGAGGCTTCAGAGGAAGTGCTTGGGAGCAGGTAGGAAGGGTCTGGCTCAAGTGGGAGAGGAAGATCATTTGTTCCCTTGTTTTTAAGAAGGTGTGAAGCACAGTGGTTGGGAGGATGAGTCTTCTGAACGTGGATTGATGCAGCAGGGTTTGTGGATTTTCCTTAGGGCTCTTCCAGCCAGCAGAGATCACTGAACTTCTTTCCTCTCACTGTGTTTCAATTTGATGCCTTTCTTGGTTTTCCATATTCATTAGAAATCTGTTGCAGAGTTTTCTGTTTCTAGAGGCAGTTTCCTTTTACTTCTAACATACTTGATCTCCTCTCCTGTTACCCTGGCATCAGGGCAGCTCCTCTGTGACCATGTCATTCTTGCAGCTTCTTTAAAAACAGTGTCTGCACCCCAAAACTCTACACTCCCGAAAGAAATCTAATCTCCAGCATTCATAAGCAAATAGAAACGCTTATCTTTGCCCCAAAGATAAGGATTTTCGGCCTTGCAATTCATTTAAGTTGCATCTGAATGGTAGGATTTAGTTATAATATATGGTCTGTGGTCATTGTGTGACAGTGACTAATGCTTGATGACCAGGCTGGCCAGCCAGGGTGGAATTCTGCTGCGCTGTCATGCCCTGAGCACGGAAAGGGAAGCGGTTCTGGATGGCCCGTGCTTGGCACTGCGCTGTCAGTCGCCTCCTTAATGACTCTCTTAAAGAATAACAGCATCAGCCTCCCAGAAAGCTTTTTCAGCTCTGTCCTTCTTTCATTTGCTGTGTCTCCTCCCTGTCCCCAGCTCATGCCTTGTGCTGCCTCCAGTGTTTTGCCTCCTCTTCCCCGTTCCCCCTTTGCTCTCACACCTTGCCCCTTCTCCACACCTGCTTTTCTGCCCTGACTCCTGCTTTTGAAATACACCACTTATTTTCCAATCCACACTATTAATCTTTGTCCCACCTACTCGCGAGGCATGAAGGTTTTACAGGAGCCCATTAGCTGTTATCTCTATCCCTACCCTCCAAACCCTCCAGGAAAAAGCAAGGTCTTACAGTCTTCTTGAATGGACATCACCCGCTCTTTTTGCAGGTCCCAGATTTCCTTCGTAAAATCTTGAAGCTCCTCATCCTTCTGCTCAGAAGAGAGGAATTTGTGCTTCAAAATGCCTCTTATCCAACAGCTGCTGGGGGAGCAGGGCGGTTGTCCACAGCCCGTCCTGCCCTTCCTGCCGTGATCATCTCTGACGCTCCCCAGGGTTCATTTAAGCCCTGAGTTTGCTGGCTGCGGGCTGGGCTTAGGGCAGCAGAGCTGTCCCCACGGCCTTGGGAAGTGCTGCTGTGATCATGAGGGAAAAACTCCTTCTGCACAGGAGTGTGGCTGGGAGGGTGGGGGTGGCTGCCAGGGTGAGCTGGGCTACAAAGGGAGCCTTTTTCTTGGCCTTTGTCTCTGCTGTCTTGTGCCAGTGCAAATTTGTGCTGTACGTGTGCTCTACCTTAGCTTTTCTTTGAAGAAAAGCAGTTCTCACCACTACTCCTTGCTTTTACTTTCAAAACATGCTTTGAAGGCAAACGCTTTTGGGGTGTCTGTATACAGGCAATCTATTCAGAGCCTTTTTTGGTTGGTGTTTGAGGCACTGCTCCCATTTTCTGCACTGTCTTCCCCATCCTTGCAGAGATCAGTGTTACCTGCATTTATCCAACCATGCTACCCATCATCCTGGGGTTTTTTTTGTCTCCTTTTATACAGAACACTCCCATCTCATCCCCCACTTCCAGGCTTATTTTTCCTGTTGCTGTTTTCCTTCTGTCTGTCCTCTGCCTTGGAAGGTTTCCAGCCAGGCTGTCCAGTCCAGCTCTGCAGATCCCACCGTGTGTGCTCCCTGGCCAAGCCCTGGGGAAGCACAGGGGAGAAGCTGGATGCAGGCAGCCTGCAAATGCTGCCTTGTTTATGAGAGCTGCTTGTTGGTGCAGACTGCAGTCTGGGGGGAGCTGGGAAAGTTTGTCTGGCATGAAGCACTAAAGCTGACAAAAGATTGTAGGGCTTGGGCTGGAATCGATAAAACACGGGGTGTTGGGAAGGGAAGGTCAGAGCCCTTCCTTAGTTCACCCTGTTCTTTAAATATCCCAGCAGTTACTGATGGCTGCAGTGGACACGGGGAAGAACAGCACGGACTCCATCCTCAGAGGAGGATGCTTTTATTTATTTGGATGCAGACCTGGCTCCCCTGTTCCGTAAGGCGTTCGGTGTTGGGGACCCTTTCTGTGCAGCCTGGTCTCACGGCAGGAGGTTGGAACAGGATGAGCTTTAAGGTCTCTTCCAACCCAAACCATCCTGGCATTCCGAGATGCTGTGAAATCCCTCGTGTAGAGGTGTTGCAAAATGGTAGCAACCTACATCTGCTTGTCTGGGAGATATCCCAGCGCCCGGTGCTGCGGCTCTTGAACTCCTCTGCCTTAATGGGTCAAATTTAGCAATTCAAAATCTGGCTTCTGAGGTAATTAGGAGGGATAATGCCCACTTCTTCCTCTTAACACCCTGATAGAAAAGCATCCAGGAAGGACTCCTGGACCTCAAAGATAAGCTGCCAGCTGCCACAGAGACTATCAAAGGGTGGCTCAAAGTCAAGAGCAAACAGCTGATTTTTTATGGTTCTTGGGTTTTTGCTGGTGGTGACAGGAAGCCATGTTCCCCAAGCTGTTCGCTTCCTGTTTTATTTTTACACCCAGCCCGAGCAGATCCGCATGCCTATCACATGGGAGCTGCCTGCTTCTCCTGGGTTGTTCCTCAGCTGACCTAGAAAAGTGATTCTTTCCCCTTCTAAATTAATCAAGAACTTGGGATGTATTTGCTTTCACTTAGTCCTAAAGATTTCAGGCGTATATGATGCTCCTGATCACACAGGTTTCCATCTCCCTCCTGGAGCTGGACGATCGGGGAGGGAGCTGTTTGAGGCTTAAACGTTTGGGCCTGTTGGCAAAGGAGGTTTTTGTTAGTTCAAGACACTGACCTGCGCATAAAAACGTTTTCTGTCCAAAGCATAACTTCCAGACACTTAGGTTTTCTCCAGGTTTTTTATTTTATTAGTTTTTTAAAGAACTGGAAGTTTGTCCCGCCTGTTGTACAATCAATCCTGACTTGCCTCTGAGCACACTCCAGTCCTGCATCCTGATTAGAGCTCCCTCAACCTTAAACTGCTCTAGCACGAAAACAATGGTCCAGTGTAAACCTCATCCCCGGGGGATTTCCCAAGGGAAGAGGGGTGCAGCCTGCAGGATAAGGAACAGTCACCAGAAAGTTTCCTGGTCAGCTGCAAGCGCTTCCTGTTGTTCCAGGAGAGCCCCGTGTGCTGCTCCAGGAGGGAGGCACCACGTGTGCTTTGGCGTGCTGGGAGAAGCCTGTTTTGTTCTTTCTTTTTCTGTGTAATAACGTCTCCTGTCTTCATCTGCACGGTCTAAGCAGCTATTGATTGCAGGTGGGGAGTGTTTCTGCAGAGGAGCTCGCGAGCGGGTGCCAGGCGCTGTGTGAGCGCGGGAGGCAGGAGCCCTGTCCGGGCTCCGCCTGGCTGGGAAGGGAGCAGCAGCAGCGCTGCCAGAGTGGGCCAAGATGTGGAGTTCTCCATCCCTGCCTCTGTACCTGGGCTGGTGGGGCTCTGCTGCCGCTGCGAGTCAGAGAACAGGAGGATCTTTATTTCTGATGAAGCCGTTTTCTCAGGGTGGGGAGCTGGGGGAAGAAGGCTTATAAGTAAAGCCGTTTGAGAGCAGGAAAAACGAACACCATGGCTCTGGTGTGCCTGGAATTTGCGGTTGAGTAATCCTTTCCTGTTTCTTTTTTGGGTTGTTTTTCATCTTTCAGAACAGTGCCTGAAGCAGGTCCACCATGCCGTTAGTAACGAGGAACATTGAGCCAAGGCACCTGTGCCGTCAGACGTTGCCTAGCGTTCCGAGCGAGCTGGAATGCGTGACCAACATCACCCTGGCAAATGTCATTCGACAGCTGGGCAGCCTGAGTGAGTACCATGGCGAGCCTGCGCGTTGCCCTCAGGAGTCGCTACTGCTCTTTATTTAGCTCCCTTTCTACTCTCGTGTTCCTATTTCTCCCCCATCTGCCTTCCCTGGGTAATGCTAAAATGTTTTCCTAAAGAAATCCGATGCTAATTTCATATCCCTGGTCCCACTGCCTTCCTATCTAAGAGAAAATGGGGAGGGGGGTGTGTGTATGTGTGTGTGCATGTGAGAGGCTGCAGTGAAGCTGCAGATGGAAGGATGGAGCACAACTCAGGCTTGTAAAATGGGAGGCTCTGGGAGCAGGCAGGATCTTGTGTCAGAGAACGTGCCTGTAATTGCACGCGCTACTAAATGGAGCTTGACTCTGTTGAATCTACACCATGTCAGTAGTCTTATTTTTAATGAAAGATAATTAAAGCCCCCACGCAGAAGCTCCAGTTTGCCCCTGCTGCTGTGTGTTGCGTTGTGAGACCCAAAGACCTGTGCGAGCCGAGTGGTGCCTCCAGAGCGTCGGTGGTTTGGGGCTGCTCGCTCAAATGGCAGCGCGAGCTGGAGCGATGCCTGGCTCAGCTCTCCAGTGGGCTGACCCTGGCCTTGGAAAAGCTGGAGGGAAAACACAGGCCTACATGCCGTAGGAGAAACGAAGAGTTAATTGTGGTCTCTCCGGGATGGCTCCATACTCTGTTGAAATGCTCTGGGTTCTGATTAACCACCTTTGTCCTTGAAACGAGACTTTGATAATCAAATTAATCTATTGTTTAGCTTCTCTGGGGTGTTTGCAAGCCCTTCTGCTTGCTCTGCAAAGCAAGCCCTTGTCTTCCGCCATGTGGCAGGCAAAGTTTGGGTGCAGCCTCTTTCCAGCAGTGCGAACCGTGGCTGTCACTGAAATCTGGGCCCGTGTTTGCTGCCAGTCGGTGTCACATTCTGTTGGGTTGGAGAAATGTCACTGCACAGGCGAGACCAGGCTCTCTGCTCGCGTTCAACTGGCCCTCGTTGCTCATTTGTTAGGTCTGGTAGCCAAGATGGTTGTGGAGTGTGAGTGAAATCCATCTCGTGCATGTGAAATGGTGAGGAAGGAGGCAGTAAAGCTGTGCAAAGCCCAGCTGCAGGGAAGGCTCATCCCTGCTCAGAGACACACTGTGGGTTAGTGTGACAGCCCTGGCCAGATCCCACAGGTTTAGACCTTCTTCGCACAGATATTCAAAGCTGCTCTGCTTCTGAGGCACTGGGAGCCAAATCACAGCCTGGTTTCTTCTTGGGGAAGGTACCCTGGGAGCTGGGATGGGGGATGCAGGGAGAAGGTGTGAGCTGCTGGACCAGTCACAGGTACCTGGGGGGAAACAGGAGAGGTGCCTGCTGCTGACACTTGGTGTGAGAGGAGAGCAGGGCAGGCAGGAGGGAAATGCTGAGCACCATCCGCTCCCCAGGGTCAGCAGTATTTTAAATAAAGCAGGGTTTAGACTATGCTTGCACCCCAGTGACCAAACTCCTGCCCCCCGCCCTTTCTTCTCTCCAAAATTCAAATTCTCTCTCTCCCTGTACCTTGACTATTACAGGAACGTAGAGCAGGTTCAGTAGGCTGTGACAGCCCTGTCAAGTGAATAATCAGCCATGCCTGGTGCACCACAGTCTCTTTACAAAGACGCAAACATAAATCTTGTCAAACTTTCATATTCCAGTGAGTTTACCCTTCGTTACTATCGCAGCTGGGAGCACTTTGTATAAGTCGACTGCGCGGTTTTGTGTGATTTTACAGAATCCACAAGCTAAAGATGGAAGGACCTATTAAATCATGCCGTCTGTCTTCCTGCCAGCGCATGACAAAGATAATTCTGATTGTAAGCTGCACTTCTGCAGTCAAAGTAACTAAACTAAAAAATTAATCTCTGTCTTACCCCATTTAAAAGTGTTTGTGAAGCTCAGGCGACGTGTGAGATGCTGGGTGATAACTCCAGGTGCACTTACACAGGGGCAGGTGAACACAGACCATCTCTTCTCTCTTCAGGGTCAAAACCAGCATAGAAAATGCTGTTATATATTATTTTATACTTGAAATATACATTGCAAACCAAAGACTTCATTTTCCCCTAGTGCTTGTTGCAGTTCCTTGTGAAATTCAGAAATGTTTTTCACTTCTTGTGAAAGTAGAAACGAAATTGCAACTTTTCTTTTTTTGAGCTATTGCTGGAAGGTTTTGCATTTTCCCACAGATAAATTTTTGCTCTCTTTGGGTCAAACAGGAGAGCTGGTCTGTGCTGATGTTGAAAATGGAGATTGCTTCACAAAACATGGCTACAACGAGAGCTACCTGGCCCTTAGATCTCCAAACATAAAATCCTTCTCATGAGTTTGGGTTTGTTAATTGAGCATATGTGGAGTCTGCATTGTCTAGGAGGGTGGAAGGAAGAGGTCAGTTGAAGTTAACCTTCAGCATTTGCTTTCTACAAACACTTGGACCTGGCATTGCCACCAAAAGGGGTGGGGAAGGTTGAATTTTAACCTGGCTTGTTCCCCGTGCTTGGCAGTGTAAGGAGATCTCCTGGGAGCAGGAACAAGGAGTTGATATGTCAGCTTAGATAGCTGGGAGTGTTTGTGCAGCTGGGCTTTGGGGGATGCCCTCGCCTCGCCCTGTGCAAGGGTGCTTTGTCTCTCTGACTGTAGACAGCCATGTTTTCCACAATTGCTGTTGAAATTAGACTTCCAACTGGTTTTTCTTTCCTGAATGTCGGAGAGGATCTTTAGGAGTAACAGATTCCAGAGCAAACTGTTGACCATATGATGATGCACTTCAAAACCAGACTGCTTATTGGGAGCAGCCTCGTACTCGGCAGCCGTGGCTGGAAATGTTTCCCATCAGTGGGAGCACCACGGGCCCGTGTCTGCGGTCGGTGCCAAGCCTGCTCTTGGTGGGGCTCCCTGGCTTGGGTTGTGCCCGTGAGCAGAACAAAAAAGCAGGACTCAGTGGAAGCTCTCGGGTTTCTCCCACCTCTGTCTGCCTGTGGCCATCTCCTGTTGCGCTGTAGGGTTTGGACTCCTAGGGACGGGGCCGTGTTCTCATTACTGCTGTGAGTGGTGCAGCTCCTGATCTGAGCCCGGGCTCTCTCGTGGCCCAAACCATGGGTGGTGCTTGTCACAGCAGCCCACTGGGTAGTCCAAGCTGTTCCAGAGGGAATGTCCCTGACTGAGAAGTTCCCCTTTGGTTTTGATTCAGAATCAATGTGAATGCATCAATTTTTCAGACACTGCCACCTGAAGGAACAGCGGGGTCAGTGCTGTCACTGCAGTTCCAGCTCCAGCTTCGGGATCCAGGACTGGGTCTGCTCTCTACTTCCAGAGTACTTTGAGCTTGTAAATGTGTGCCAGCTCCCCTGGAGGCAGGCCTGCTGGAGACTGGGAGCCTTTGAGATTCTCCAGAGCAATAAAAATCTAACTGTATTTCCTTGTCTAATTAACAGAATAGCAGAGAATCTTAAAGGACTTTCAGATGCATCCACATTCAGACCAGTGTAGTGTTGTCAGCCCTCTTTAGTTTGTTACTCTAATAGACTTTAAAGTGTGTCTCAATTGTTTCTTTATTGCTTGAAGATCCCTTGGAAATGTCAGGTTTTGGTGGAACAAAGCACTTTCTTCCTGGATGTTAAACTCAGCTGTGACAAACTTGAAAAGAAGAGTGGTTTGTTCTTTCTTTCTTTCTTTCTTTCTTTCTTTCTTTCTTCATGAAAACAAGCTGGGAGACTGAGTGTGGTCTGATGTGGTTCATGAGGGTAATGTGGACACTTTAATATTGCAGGTAAATCTGCAGAAGACATATTTGGAGAGTTGTTTACTCAAGCCAACACCTTTGCCTCTCGGGTGAGCGTTCTCGTCGAGAGAGTTGACCGCTTGCAAGTCAAAGTCACTCAGCTGGATCCCAAAGAGGAGGAAGGTAATGGAGCGGGGCACAGGCTGAGCATGGCGAAGGTTCTCGTTGAGTCAGCGTGGTTGGTTCAGCCCGTGAGCCCAGCATGACACTGCCATGGGTGTTGGAATGTGTTCTCTGGGGCCGAGAGGGGCTGTTTCCCTGCCTCCCAGCAGAGCACTTGCACAGCTGCTCTGGCTTTGCTCCTCGGTGACTCCGCGCATGGGAACTCGCTCTCCAGCAGTTGGGTGGCAGTGGATGAGCTGCTGGAGCTTGGTCACAGGGCTTCCAAAGCCCATGGGCCGCGCGGAGAGCCGTGTTGATGGAGCAGCAGATCTTGGCAGCACGCTGGAGGTTTGATGGGTTTCCCAAGGGATCTGTGGGAAAAGGAACCTGACCTTAAGAACTGCAAAGCATGCCAAGAACTCCAACTGAAATCAGATGTTCGCTGCTTGGGCTTCAGGGTCGTTGGCCTGGGTCAGGCTGTTCTTCACTTGTTCTCTTCTTTACAGTCTCCTTGCAAGGCATTAACACCAGGAAGGCCTTCAAAAGCTCCACCACTCAGGACCAGAAGCTCTTTGACAGAGATTCTCTCCCAGTGCCTGTCCTCGAAACCTACAGGACCTGCAATACCCCTCCACCTCTCAACATCCTCTCACCTTACAGGTAGGGCTGCAGTACCTCCTTGTTCCCTTGCAGGGAAGAGCCCCTTCCTCCCAGCCTGCCAGGGAGGTCCTTCCCCGTGCTGTGCTGGACTGAAGCTGTTTCCACTGGGAAATTGAGTTGCTAAACAAATGCACCAGGAAATCTCTGTCCTTTGGATTATGTGAAACTTTGCTTTTGAGGTCGTACAGATGAACGTAGCTAGAAAATGATCTCTTAGGTTTTCTGCTGTCACTTTGGTGGGTGCCTCAGGGCCAGGCGTGGCTGGCTCTGCAGAACCGTGCTGGCTGTGCTGCAGATGAGGCATTTTTCTTGTGCTCCTCTGTAGCCCAGTGGCTCCTCTCCAAAGAGCACTCACCTGGCAGTGACTCTCACCCAGCTGGGTGCAGCAGGCTGCTGGTGATGCTTCCTGTGGCCTCCAGAGCCTGGTCTGAGACATCTGGTGGGCCCTACGCTGGCTGTGTAACCAGTTCTGAGCAGTCCCACTCTGATTCCATCTTGTAGGCAGGAGAAGTAAAGGGGGTCAGAATCCAGAGACTTATCCCACATCCATAAATATCTTCTGAGCAGGTAAAAAGTAATTACAGATAGCTGGAGGCAGCTGTCTCCTGCCAGACGCGGCTGCACTGCAAAGTGGGAGGAGAGGGAGTCTGTGTGTGCTCACTCAGGAGCTTCAAGGACGCTGCTGGTCTGATTTAGGGTTCCTGAGCTGGAGGAGGAGGTTTTTGCACACCAAAATACAGCACAAACAAAAGGGAGTTGGAGCAAGGGGCCTGCTGCTCTCCTGGTGATTGTTCAGAGCAGTGGAGCTCTTCAGGTGCTGAGTAACAGAGGGGTTGTGTGAGGGCAGAAGGAGTGGGACGTGGGAGAGCTGGGGTGGCTGAGATGGGGGGCTCTTCCTGCTCTGAAATGGGGGGCAGAGGCAAGAACAGCACTTGTGACCATCTCGCTGCACTTCTAAACCGTCTGAGATAGTGCCTTGTGTTCCCTTCCAAGAAATGTGTGACCTGATCCTTGTCTGTGTGGTTTTCTCCTCCCCCTGTTCCAGGGATGATGGCAAAGAGGCACTTAAATTCTACACAGATCCTTCGTATTTCTTCGACCTTTGGAAGGAGAAGATGCTTCAGGACACCAAGGATATCATGAAGGAAAAGCGGAAACATAGGGTGAGGAAGGGAGGAGTGGGAAGTGTTAATAAATTTTGGACTCCAAATTTACTATCCAAAACTCAGGTTTGCACTTTTAGACTCCTGTGGGATCAATTCAGTGAAGTTTTATCTGGTTTACCCACATCCTTGTTAATTAAAAAAAAGAGAACAAAGATACCTCTAATTGGTTTTTCCAAATGCCACTGTCTTTGGGCCTTAATGTTAAATTATATTATAGCATAAGAGATGTAGTGTTAACATACTTTATTTAGCTTTTGAGCAACTGGAGTACTAAGCATGAAAACAGACTGTGATTCTTCAATGAAGAATAACAAAGGAGAGATGAAGGGTGTGTTAGAATTCGGAGTGAGCCCATCTAAAGCCCAGTTCTCTGTGGGCAGGTGTCCATGTTGCACCCCAGAACACTGAACACCATGGGGGTGAAGGTGAAATTTGGGCATCTCGACACAGAGGCCAAAACCTGAATTGATTTGGGAAACCAAGCTTTTACTCTGCCCTCGAGCTGCTTATGCCAGGGGCTGGTGGTGGCAGCGTGTCCGGGCTGCTCTGGGCAACCTGCTGTTGTCTGGCATTTTTTACATTGTCTGTGCTCCAGCTTTTTTATATGGAAGATCTTTGGAGAGTGCAGCAATCCGGAAAGTAAACTAAAAATCCTCTTGGAGAATGTGTCTTGTTGTAACTGCTCCAGGTCTGTCCTGTCCCTCTCTATTCCCAGCGGATTTAAAGCAAAATAAAGCTTGTGTTTGATTCCTCCTCTCTTAGAAAGAGAAAAAGGAGAATCCGAACCGAGGAAATGTGAATCCACGGAAAATCAAAACCCGCAAAGAGGAGTGGGAGAAGCTGAAAATGGGACAAGAATTTGTGGAGTCAAAGGACAAGCACGGTCCTGCAGGGTAAGCAGGGCTGGGGCTGGGTGATTGGGATGCAGTTCACCCTGCGCTGCGGCTCCCCGGCTCCGGATCGATGCTGCCACTAATCAGATCCTCCCAAGTAAATCCGCCTGCTGATTTAAAATTTGCCAAATAAATCAGGGAGCTGGAGCAAGGTGGCAGGATTGGCTCTGGCTGCTCTCGCTGCCTGTGGGCACAGTGTGTTGGGAGCTTTGGCTCTGCCCCACGGCGATGCCCTTCCCTCTCACCCAGCCGAGGGTGGCATCTCAGTGCCATTGTGTGATGGCTTTGTTACAGTTCACAAATGGCTCTTCACACCCTAAAGTTGAAGCGGGGGCTGTCCCCATCCAAGTATTTCAAGCTACAGATCTCTCTTTAGCACTTCTGGCTTGGGAATTCATTTAACTTTTGACACCAGCAAGGCTGGAAGCAGCCCGAATTCCCCACAATGCTCTTCTTCCTTGCAGCTTCCTTTCATATAAGAAAAAAATCTCTCTTTAAATCACACTCTCCAGCTAAAAATAAAACTTGCTTTTAGTTTAATAAGAGAACAGGTTTGGTTTCTAGCAGGGGAATCGAGCAGCACAACAGCACCATTTTCTTGCTCCTCTCTTTTCTCATGTGAGTGTGTTCTTGTATTTGGATTCACTTGGGGTCCAGAGCCCCCAGAAATAGGGTGGTTCCCCCTCCCCACAGTGAAATGAGTCCACTGAAGGCATGAGAGTCTCTTTTCAGTACTATTCCAGCCTTGAATACTTGTTTTAATAGCATTGTGGTTTCCATTTTGATATTCTATTCTCGAGCTTATTTTTTGGCATCTTTGAGTGTCTCCTGCTTTTGCCACTGATGATACTCAGTGCAGCTGCAAGTTCTTTCAGTCCAGGTTGGTCAAAACACTCTTAAGTGCTTTTACAAAATCAAGTGTTAAAGAAAAATGCTTTTTTTTTTCACGTGTTTGCTTGTTTATTAAAATATATACTCCAGCTGTTCTGGTGTGCAGCAGCCATAAACAGGGCAGCACCTGAGCAAATTTTAACCAAAGAATTACATGGAGCAAACACATGCAGGTGTATGTGGTTTTCCACATAGGAGTCTTTGAGAAGTAAAGGGTTTTTTTAATGGTGTAAAATCATGGATTGGTTTGGGTTGGAAAGGGCCCTTAAGTCCATCCAGTTCCACCCCCTGCCATGGGCAAGGATGCCTTCCACTCGACCAGGTAACGCCAAGCCCTGTCCAACCTGGCCTTGGACACTTCCAGGGACCCAGGGGCAGCCAACCTCTCTGGACAGCTCTCTGGGGAAAAAAAATGAGCTTTAGACATTGCCCTGAGCTCTTGAAACGAGCTGTTTATGTTGCTTTTGGCAGGTACCCCTCCAACATGGTGTACCAGAACGGCAGCATCGGCTCCGGCGAGAGCATGGATGGGAGCTGCTACCCGCCACCGCCGCAGACTGACTCCATTGTGCCACCACCTCCCTCGTTCCCAGATGACAGCCTGCCTCCACCCCCGGTGGAATTTAGGTAAGCCTACGGGATCCCTGCTGTCACCAAGGAGTAGTAGGTGGTGTAAAAGGATGACATGAGGCAGGCTGAGGTAGTTCAGCAGAACTTCCTCACGGGTGGGGTGTGGGAACCAGAATGCTCCTGTCTGGAAGGGAAGTGCAACTGCAGGCAGGGACAGAGGCACAGGCAGCACAGCTCCCCATGAGTCCCAGCCACCATCACCATTCCCGGGCAGAAGGGGAGACCTAGAGCAGATTTACTCCACAGCAGTGTCCCAGTGAATGGCTTGGCCCATTGCCGTGATTTTCCAGTGCAGTTGTTCCATAGCTTGGACTCCTGTTCCTTATGTTCCATTTGCACAGCACTCGTGGAATTCTTGGGGGTGTCCTGTGCAGGTCCGGGGGTTGAACACGATGATCCTTGTGAGTCCCTTCCTGCTCAGGCTATTCCATGACAGAGCTTTGCAAAGAACAGCTTCTTTAACCTCTTTTGCTCTGATCTGTGAGAAATGCACGACACGGGCACTGGAGATGGAGATGTATTTAAGTTTCAAGGACTTGAGCACAGCAGCTGCCTCCTTCCCAGAGACTTGGGCGCAAGTTCAGGTCATTTGCTCTGGGTTGAATGAAATGGTGACTCCCAGGCACCTCCAGAGATGAGAGTTACGGTCCAGCAGTGGCTCAAGACGCAAAGGGCGAAACAAGAGTGGACTTTTCCTTTTCTTTAAAAGACATTAAAACAGAGTCAAGAGGAACAAGAGAAAGTCTGTCTGATAGACAGGGCTGCTTGGCTTCTCTCCATCTTATCCGAAGGCAGCAATGCTGCAGCAAAGGCTCTTGTGATGTGTCAGAGAGACCCAGCACTGCACTCTGCAGCCTGTGCCTCTCGGGCAGAGCAGACACGAGCTCTCAGATGAAGCTCTCACTGCCTTGTGCAGTTGCTTAGATCTCTGCCCAACCCCACAGATCTCCCCTCTTCTGGTTTTGTTTTGATGGTTGTTTTTAAGGAACCCTGGGAGGTAGATTTGATCTCCAGGAGTCTGTTTTGGATCAGCACTGTTAAAAATGGTGATGTTTTTGTGGCAGATGTACCTTATTTTTCTGTCTTGCCATGGAAGGACGTCTCAGTTTGGGGCTTCCCTTGCACTGGATGCCGCACTGTCACACGGGCAGTGGAGTCCTGTGGGATGAACAGAGCCTCCACAATGGGGGATTCAGTCCCTCTTGCCTTGGTGTTTTCCATAGGAGCACCTTGGGTCCCCATGTCCTCCCCTGCACTCCCCACGGCGAGCTCTGAGACGTGGCTGCTGCGCTCCAGCTCCGAGCCGTGGAGTCCAGGGGGAGATCCCTTCCCAGCAGGTGCTCAGAGCAAATACTTTCCTGGCACCCCCCACCCTCCTGCAGTGTATCCCAGCAGACTTCCCCGATCCCTGCCTGCCGTGTCGCGGGCCTGACCTCGAGGAGGGGTGATGGCAGGAGCTCTGGAGCCAGGAGCTGCTCCGAGCTCGGACGTGCCCGCCTGGCCTCTGGCAGAGGTGAGGTGGCTCGTGTTCTTGTCAGCCTGGGAGATGGGATGGAGGACAGCATTCCTGTCATCCCTAGAAGCTTTCCTTTTTCTGGAGGCATAGGCCAAAAGAAACAGTGCGAGGGAGCTAAAACCAAGGAGTGAGGTCTCATGGAAACATCAGTTAAAGCTGGAACTTGGATTTTTTTGTCTGGACTGCAGCGAACACACATGATTTGCATTAACACAGAGACTGTACAGTCTGATCTGGCCTCAGGGCTGATTCCCTGTCTCTCTCGTTCTGTTGCCACAGCTATCCTGTAGACAACCAAAGAGGTTCTGGTTCTGGAGGGCCCAAACGATCCAGCCTGGTTAGCCCGAGCCACCCGCCACCAGCTCCTCCGATCGGATCGCCCTCCGCAGCCAGGCCGGGCTTTGCTCCCCCTCCAGCTCCTCCTCCACCGCCACCCCTGATGGAAAACACCCCCCCTCCGCCACCTCCCATGGGCTTCCCCTCCCCGGGGACCCCCCCGCCGCCCTCGCCCCCCTCTTTCCCTCCTCACCCTGAGTTTGCTGCCCCTCCACCTCCCCCGCCTCCCCCGGCAGTCGATTACTCCAGCGTTCTCCCAGCCCCGCTGTCGCAGCCGGGCGCTGGGATTGCGCCGCCCCCGCCGCCGCCCCCGCCGCCTCCGGGCCCACCCCCCCTGGCTTCCAGCGGCCTGGATGGACCCCCGCCCCCCCCCTCCGCCCTCCGACACCTCCACATCCAAGCCCAAGTCATCCTTGCCCGCGGTGAGCGATGCCAGGAGCGATCTGCTGTCGGCTATTCGGCAAGGTAAGGCCGTGTTTCCATGCCAGCGCCCTCCTCTGCCTCTGGAAGACCCCTGGGAGCTGTCTCCTCCTGGGAGCAGTGTGACTGCCTTGCTGCTCAAGGCCTGTCCCTCGTGGTCCCTCCTTGTCTGCCCCCCTCTCGAGCGCCTTGCTGGGTTTTATGCTTCCCCCAGCACTCGTGGAGATGGCAGTGCCAGCGTTGGCGTGATCCAGGTTTGCTGGGGAAGGTACAGCACTGGGGTTACCCTGTGGAGGGGCACAGAAGGGATTTGCTTCCCATTCCACCTCCCCACCCAGCCTGTCCTGGCTGTCCCCATCAGCGTCACCCCAGCGCACCCAGCCTGCCTGGCCCAGAGGCAAAGGGAGCTCGCAGTGTGACCCAGAGCTTGGCATGATCCCCTCCGTTCCCTCCCAACAGGCTTCCAGCTGCGCAAGGTGGAGGAGCAGCGGGAGCAGGAGAAGAGGGATGTTGTGGGCAACGACGTGGCCACCATCCTGTCGCGCCGCATCGCCGTGGAGTACAGCGACTCCGAGGACGACTCCTCCGAGTTCGACGAGGACGAGTGGTCGGATTAGCCACGCTCCCACCCCTCCTTCCCTCCTCTCCTCCTTACCCAGTCAGGTGGCCAAACCTCGCACCACGTCCTTTGCATCCTGTAACCAAAGATGTGCCAAGGGTTTTCAGACAACCAGCAGCATATCTCCCCTGTCCCTCCCCCTGCAGCCTTGGCAGGGCTCGGTGCTCTGCCTTCCCAAAGGTCTCCTCGCGGACAGCGAGGATGCGGCTGGGATTTAGCTGGAGGGGGTGTAACGGTTGCTTATTTAAAAGAGAGCTAAACCTCCAGATTTTTGATGCCACCAGGCAGAGCACATATAAACCCTCCATCCTGAGGGATTTTTAAAGCAAAGATGGATGATCCTGTTGTGGCCATGTGGCCTTTTGGATGAAGGACATTTTCAGCTGGTTTTCTCAGTGCAACAGCAGACAGTTGATCTGATGGCTCTTCCTTGCCAGTGAATACTGGTAGTGCTGCAAGAAAATGGGCTTTAAATGTCAGTTCTCTGCTGCATCCCACTGTCAAATAATCAGGTTTTTGGCAATAGTGCACAATTCTTTCCCCCCCGACCCCTGAGTATTAATTCCAGATCGCCCTGTGTGGGGTGCATTTCCCAGCTCCAAGGGTGCTGAGTGCCTTGGGTGCAGTGTAAGGAGAGACTTTCTTTTTATTTTAGAAGCTGCCTTTACCTTCCTCAAATCTCCTGGACTGCTTTGCCAAGAGGAGACTTGCACAGAGGGATGTAAAACCAGGGCAGGATGCTTGTTCAGCTTCCCACTCTTGGGAAAGCAGAGCCACTGCCCCACTGAGACACATCTGTGGTCAGCTCTGAGCGGTGGCCAGGCCTCGCCGGGCTGATTCTCTCCAATTCATGCTGAGATTGTGTTTTAAAATTCCAAATCCAGTGCCTAAGCCAGGGAGATGGGGTGGGGAGGGGTTCTCTGAGCACCTGGCACTGTGGTGGTCTTTGGCCTGCCAGGGCAGTTTGAGAGGTGCTTTTTTTAGCGGGGTGATCATACCTTTAACACAGGGACTTAAATGCTGGTATTGCCTTTGCTCCTTCTCCCTTCCCCCTAGGGAGGGGAGTCAGTGTGCCTAAAAACATCGTGTGTGTGAGCTGAGTTGCCCATCAGTTACATCAGACCTAACCTACCCTAATTTTGTTATTGTAATTCATTAGTTAATTTTAAGAGAATGTTTTTGCTCCTCACTAACCCTGTGAATGAATTCCCAGGCTGCTCACTATAGACCCAGTACTGGCAGGGGAAAATGGGGAATTTGAACTAGCTGACCTCGGTTCTATTGCTGTTTTATGTTACCTTACATAGAATATGAGCATATCTTGGAAATCTAACCCAGATACCCCTGATGTGTATTTTAATTTGGACATGACTCAGTAAGGGTCATGCAAAAAGCAATTCCAAAGCCTTTTTGAGGTTATGGGTCCAGCTGTTGTGGGATGTGTGTCCCACTAAGACCAACTCTCCCATCTTTTTGCCTTTCCTAAAGTATTTCACCAGCCTGTGCCTGTCTCTCTTCCCTGCCTCGCCTCCTTTAATGATGTTGCTGATACCTGGAACGCTGGGCTCTGCCCAAGGCTGGCTGGGAATCCTGCTTGGGAGTTGATTGATGGCTTCAGCTTGTGCTGTCGAGTTCTTACTGGTTCCCTGTGTGTGTCTGTGTCCGTGTGTGTGTGTTGATCTTGGCCGGGGCAGAGGTGGCCTGGGGGACGGGCTCAGGGGTGCAGGTCAGGCTGGCACCCAGTGAGGCCCCAGAGGTCCCTGGGTGGCAGCACCGCCGGGTTTTGTGTGCAGGCAGGATGCAGGGGGTGTGGGCTGGGAGCAGCTGAGCAGCACTCTGCCAGGCTCTGCAAGAGGGAGCAAACCCCTGGAGTGCAGGTGAGCCGCGGTGCAGTGGAGAGACTGGAAATGCAGAGGGCTGCTTGCTGCAAGCTGGGTGAGGGGATGAGGGAGGCTGTGCCTCGCTGTGCTGCTCTTCCTGAGAGCATCCTCCTCTGGCTGCTCTGAGAGACAGGTTCCCAGGAGAAACAGGCCCTGAGCTAACCCGGGCTGACAGCGGGATCACGCAGGGAGGCGAGGAGCCCGCAAATGCCAAACCTGGCTCCATTTGAGATTGCATTAACTAGACTGAGCCCTCCTTGGGAAAGGGGAGCGAGTCTTCCCGTCGCCTGAAATGCTGAGAAGTGCCATATCCCCTGAGCCCCCGTGGATGGTGTGTCAGGCAGGGCCATGCCTGGGGCGCTGGGGACACGTCCCTCACTCTGCCTGTTGCACGAGGATGCTGCTGTGGAGCACAGCTGTGGGTGGAGGTGGCTCCTCTGGCCTCCAGGCAGCGGGAGGGACGCTGCCTTGTCCCTGCAAGCCTGCTGGAAACACCCTCTGCTCCCAAATCCCATCCCAGGGCAGGCATCAAAACTGCAGGATCCTGAACAGAAGGGCTGTGGGCAGGTAGGGGAGGTTGGTTGGTGGAGTGTTTTTCAAATCTCCTTTGATTCCTGCCTTTCTTTTTTTTCCTAAATCTTTGGTTGCCTTAGCCTGTGTGGGGATCCCTGAGAAGCAGCTGCTCTAGAGAGGGACCAGCTCTGAGTATCCTTGCAAAATCGCAGAGCTCTGGGCCACCAAGTGAGCTCAGTGTTTTTGAAAGCAGTAGGGGAGGAGGAGAGGTGCCAAAACCAACCTTTGCAAGAGAGAGCAGCTGTGCTGGAAGTGCAGGGCTGCCCTACCACCTTTGCCCTCGTGCTGGGGGCTCTTTGTCCTTGCTCCCCTTTGGTGGGGCTGGGGCTCGGGCATTTCCCAAAGCCCAGCTGTGCTCCCCCCAGCAGCTCCCCCCTTGCAGCCATTTCACCCATCCTGCGAGCGGCTGGCTGGGGGCTGCGAGTCCAGGCAGGCACAGCCACCTTCCCTTCCCTTCCCTTCCCTTCCCTTCCCTTCCCTTCCCTTCCCTTCCCTTCCCTTCCCTTCCCTTCCCTTCCCTTCCCTTCCCTTCCCTTCCCTTCCCTTCCCTTCCTTCCCTTCCCTTCCCTTCCCTTCCCTTCCCTTCCCTTCCCTTCCCTTCCCTTCCCTTCCCTTCCCTTCCCTTCCCTTCCCTCCCCTCCCCTCCCCTCCCCTCCCTCCCCTCCCTGGTTAAACATTCTCCCGGTGTCCTCGCCCGCAGCGCTTGGCTGCTGCTCCCGGCAGCCTCTCCCTCCCCCGCCGCCCTCCCCAGCCGGGGAAGCCTGGTCCCGCTCCCCGGCTCAGCCCGGAGCCGCAGCCGGTGACCTTCACTGCTTCTCCTCTGCTTATCAGAGCCCGAGCGCCGCGCCAGGGCCGGGCAAGGGGCTCCCCGAGGCCCCAGATGGCTGAGGGACCGTGCAGAGTGTCATTTCAGGGAAAGGGTAGATTGGATTTTAATTTTTTTTTTTTTTTCAGAAGGTGAACTTATTTAACGTGTTTCTTTTGCAAGTCCCTGCCCTGGAGGGGCTCTGGGACGGAGCTGCCTGGCAGGGCAGATGCAGCTGCCCCGGGTCAGGTTTCACTGCTGTTGGATTTCGGGGGTGCTTTCTTCTCTTCCTTTTTAAACAAAGCCTTGAAGTGGAAGTGGATCCGATGTTTTTATTACTGTATTAACATTCATTTTAATTCACTTCAGAAACTAACCCATTTTTCTTCCTGATTAGAATGTCATAGAATTAGACAAGCTGTAACCCCTCCTGAAGTGCCTTATTTTCCTACATGATATAAATATATTTATAAGAGTAATTATTCCACTTATATCTTAGGGGTTTATTGCTGAGCAGGAGATAAGGTGGGAGAGGAGGGATGGGAAGTGCCCTCCACGGACCCAGCCAGGCTGGGGGTGGAAGGGCGACGTTTGATGGATACTCTCAGGGTGCAGGGGGTTCCTCACTTCAGACCAAAGGAGTTTCAGCAGTGAAACTCTGCTTAGAAAGAAGAAAAAAGGACGAAAAACCCCAAACATGTGAGCAAAATACTGTAGGTTTGTCAGGTTTTTTTTTACCCCTGCAGAACAAACACTGATGGCCGGGCTCTGCGGGGAGGCAGTGGGTGCGGGGGACCGGAGCCCGCCCTGCTCCATCCTCACGTCCCAGTGCAGCCTCCCTGCCTCCTGTGTTCCCGTGTGATGTCTGTGCTTTTCCCTGTCACTTGCTGTATAAGCCAGATTTCCTGCTGCTTTGTTTTGTTGTTTTTAATAATCAGCTCAGTAACCCCTGGATGAAGATCCCAACTGCAAATATTTTGTAATGTACGTGTATAAAAGTAATAATTTTTTTGATTCTTTTTTAAAACTTGATAAAGTCTTTCTATCCGCTCGGTGCCCGTGTGTGTCACTGTGGGGGCTGTGTGCCTGGGCCTGGCATGGGGGCTGCTGTGGCTTCGTGTGTGTGGAGCCATGGGAAGGTTTGGGCTGGAAGGGACCTTAAAGCTCATCTCATTCTGGGGCAGGGACACCTCCCACTGTCCCAGGCTGCTCCGAGCCCCGTCCAGCCTGGCCTGGGATGGGGCAGCCACAGCTGCTCTGGGCACACCTGGCTCACTGCTGGGAGCGTGGGAGGTGCAGGGCCCCTGAGCCCATCGTGCCTGTCCTTGTGGCCTCGGTGCAGCCTCGGGGGAGCCCAGTGTCCTGCAGGCGCTGGCTGCCTCCTCCCAGGGAGGCTGGTGCATCCCGAGCTGTCTGGCAAGCACCGTCGGCACAGACACCTTTTCCCTGCCGAGGTGGCCTGAGGCTGTCACCGGTGGGAATTTGGGGGTCACAGCGCCAAGGAAGCCCCAGCCAGGAGCAGCCTCCGGCCTCCCTGCCGTAGGAAATGGGCCCAGCTCCATCTTGCAGAGCAGAGTGGCTGCAGCTGGGCTGGGAAGGGGCTGCAGCAGCTTTTTGCCTCCATTTCACAGCTCCAGCTCCCTCGTGCAGTGAATGTGCCTGGCAGCGGTGGCTGCTGGCCCCGAGCTCAGGTGCCTCGTCTGGCCTCGCTCCGTGGGGCTCTGTTTTCTTGCTGGTTGGTGAAAAGCAACAAAAGGCTCTGTCCCTGCTGCTCCTCGTCCCTGCTTTTACCGCGGGCTTTGCTCTGCCAAATTCCCTTGGCTTTAGGAGACACCGGTGCCTCGCTCCGCAGCGCTGTGCCTTTCTTGGCTGACAATGGTCCCTGGCTGCAAAACCTCATTAGATTAATTGGCCTTGCCAGCTCCTGAACAAGCAAGGCCTTTAGTCGTGCAGGGGCGCGGAGGGCAGGGGAAGGAGGGAGCTCTGGGGCTTCCACACTCCCTGGAGCTGCATGTCCCAGCTCTTGGCTCCCGCTGGAGCCAGGGAGGAGCAACTGGAGCTCCTGGCTGCCTTTGGACGGGCGTGGCTGTGGCCAGGTGGTGCCTTTGCTTTTCTGGGGTGCAGGACAACACGTAGCCTTGCGCTTTTGGAGCGGCAGCCCTTGGAAGTCGTCGTCAGAGTTTGGGGGGTGTTGGTGAGTTTTGTGCTGGTTTAACCCCCTGAACAGCAGGGAAATCTAAGGATCTGCCTTCCTGGGTAGCCCACAGAGCCGGGAAGCTCCTGGAGGCTGAGGTTGGCTGGGTGCAGGGAGGAGGAGGCTGGCAGTGATTGATTGTGTGAGCCCCAGCCCTGCCGGTGAGCAGCACTTTGCTGCCGCAGCTGGGGCAGCGTCTCCACAGCTCCGCAGCCTTGGCACACCCACCTTGGCCCCGGCCTTTGATCCCTCTCCGTGCCCGTGCCCGTCTGTCTCTTCCACATGACTCGGCGCAGGATCACAGCTGGCCAGGCTGCGCCTTCACAGGAGCCCCCGTCTCCAAAGACCTATTTAATTTTCTCCTTCAAGGTGGTGTTAGCAACACCCAGAAGATGCTGCCGGCTGCCTTGGACGAGTGGGCTGTGTGTCCTTTCCACCACTGACGTCAGCTTCTCTCCCTTAATTCCCCCCTCTGGGACCGAGGCGAGTGCAGGCGCTGCCAGCTCGGATCAGCGTTAGCAGCCTGCTCTCCCGGTGTGTGGCAGCGCTCCGCCGTGCCAATGTCACCCCCCGGCTCGCGCTGCCGTCCCTGGCCAAGCAGCCATGGGTGGTGGGAGAGCACTGCCCTCTCCCAGCACCCTGGGAAGGGCCCGGCGCCAGCAGAAAGTCCCCGTTCCTCGCACGTAGGTGTGCTGAGATGGCAGCTCAGCCCCTCAGAAATGGCTGACTCCTCTCTGGCGCTCTCGCTGCCTGGTGGGTTTTTTCTCTCCTCCTCCTGCCTTTGCCGTTGCCTACGCGGTTGTGTGGGGAAGGCAATCGGCTCCCGTGCTGCGGATGGCTTTATCTGTAACTCTTCCATCTGCTCACAGCAGCTCACAAATAACCACGGGGTGCCAGAGGAATTATGTTATTTGGAGCTCAAGTTTCTGCAGTCTGGCAGGGCAGCAGCTCTGCGCCGGGCTCAGCCGCTCTGCAAAGGCCAGCGCCGGCACGGCCAGGGCTCGGGGCAGGAGCTGGGGAGGTGGCCAGGGCTGCATTGCTCCCCCATTCCCCCAGACAAAGCCCCAGCCCTGAGCCAGCGCGGCAGCCTGGTCCTCGGGAGCTGCCTGGGGGAGCAGAGGGTCCTGCTGGCCCCGGCTCCCCGCGCAGCCGCGGGCTTGCTGCATGGCACGGGGCATCAATGGGATGAAACGGGAGGCTGCTGAGCCCCTCTCCTGGAACTCTGCTGTTTCCCAGCAAGCACAGCCCTTTCGGACAGCCTTCCCTCCCCGGGAAGCGCCACGGATGCCCCCAGAGCCGTGCCGGTGGTGGTGGCCGGGGATGATGCTCGAGGCCGAGCCGTGCCGGGAAATGCCTCCCGCTGCCTCCGGCATTTGGTAAAACACTTACAGCAGGGCCGTGTTTTCTTCATTTCCTGCCTGCTGCCGCTTCCAAGGAAACAAAATCCCCCAAGCTAGGGCTGAGCTTTCTCATTTAAATGTAACCCAGGCCCATAGCTGGAGCTGCCAGCGCTCCCCAAGGCCCGGCGGTCCCAGGGTGCTGCAGGGGAGGTACCTCAGGACTCGAGGTCCCATCACGGGCACTCCAGTGAGGCACCGAGGGCACAGCCCCATCCCTGGGATGGGTGTGGGAAGGGCAGCTCTCAGCTGCGCCCCAGGCAGGGCGCTTGGGGTGCGGGGTGCCAGGGGGAGGTTTTGCAGTAGCAGGAGCCTCCTTCCCCCTCCCGTCTGGCAAAACCCCGGCGGTTTTGGCACCAGGGCTGCAGCAGGGTGGTTTGGGAGCAGCCCTGGCTCTGTTGCGGGTGCTGCCAGCTCTCTCACCTGCACGGTGGCCAAGGGCAAGTGCTTGGAGCCAGCCCTGGGCTGCGCTGCTGCCAGCGGGACCGGGGCTGCTCACACCAGAGAGGGGGAGCGACCCCCAACCCGCCCCCTGCCTGCCCTGCAGCACGGGCAGCCCTGGGAGGCAAGAGCCGCCTGTGCTTGCAGCAGCTGCTGGGAGCCTGGGAAGGGCTGGCCCTGCCAGATGTGCAAGCACAGCTGGGGTGAGGCCGTGCCCATGTCTCTTAGCTCATATTTTAACCCCAAAGTTGGGCTGTTGGTCCCCCCCGAGCCTCTCCTGCACCTCCCTGGCGTGGGGGTGGCTGCTCAGCACTCTGGCACCTTTTTGGATGGATTTGACTCTTTTTTACAGCTTCATTTTCTGCATCTTCCTCCACCCAAAAGGGGAGCAGGCTGGGCCCTGCTGCATCTCCCCGCCTGCTCCGTCATCCCCCGAAGGCCTGGAGCAGCCAGGAGGGGCTCTGGGCTCGCTGCAGGGCTGCAGAGGGACCGGCGGGGCCGGGGCCGGGGATTCCTGCAGCCCAGGAACTTCCCCCATCCGTCCTGAAGCGGGGAACCGGCACAGGTAGGAGCCAAAGGTGCCTCTCCCGCCCGGGAAGGGGGCACACGGAGCTGGGCAATGGCCCCGTGGTGGCAGCAGGGGACGGGGCTGAGGGTGACATTGTCGGGGTGACAAGGATTCAGCGAGGGCTCAGCTCCCACAGCTCCCGGATTTCTGGTGCTGGGGAAACGCCTCGGGCTGAGCGGCGATGGCTTTCGATGCCACTGTGGGTCACCGCAGCCCCTGAGCCCTCTGCCTGCCCCCGGGCGGCCGGGGAAGCTCCGCAGCAGCAGCCCAGCCCTGCCAGGCGTGGGGAGGGGGCCGCAGCCCTGAGCCCGCCCCACCGCTGGCTGTGGCGGTGGGAGCTGAGGAGGGGCTCCGGCAGACCCGAACGGCGCTGCCTTTGTGCCTCGCACTCTCCGGTGCGCCACCGTGTCCCCAGGGGAAGCGACAGGGACCCCAGGCAGTGGGAGGAACGGGATGGGCTTGCGCGCCTGGAGAAGCTCTCTCTGCAGCCATCAGCAGGGGAGGCACGAGGGAGGGAAAAGCAGTTTCAGCTGCCATGTGATGTTGACATAAGAATCACCAGGTAAAAACTGCCCCTGAGCACGGCAGAGCTGGGAATTGCGGGGTTTTTCACTGCTGGGGGAGGCAGGCTTGGGAATTATCTCCGGAGGGATCTCGGCTGAGCCCTGGGGTAGAACGAACACCTCCAGCCTCTGGCTGAGCCTCACTGGGCACAGAGGGAGCCCAAAATTGACCATCCCCGGCGCTGAGCCCAGCCCCGGGAGAGCAGGGGACAACCTGTGTGTCCTTCAGCCCTCCGGCCCCATCTCCCCCCATCCCTTGCCAGCGCAGCCCCCGCCAGCGCTCAGCCGAGGGAGATCTCCCTTTCCCCTGCAATAAACAGCCCCAGCCCTCGGGGCTGCCGCCCGGCCCCCGGGCCGAGGGGCACGGGAGCCCGGGGGCCGCGCCCGTCCCTGGGCACCGAGCCGGGGACGGCTCCCGGCCCCGGGGGCTCTGCCGCATCCCGGCCCGCCGAGCACAAAGGCTGGGAGAGCCCGGCTGCCCCCGGCCGGGGCGGGCAGGGGCACGGGGGGCTCCGGGGGCGCTGCTCCCGGAGGGGCTGAGCTGCCCTAATTATCTCTGCCGTCATTAACCCGCCTTCCCTGCCACCAGCGGGCAGCCGGGGGGTGTTCAGAGCCCGTGTGAGCAGTGGCTTTTGGAATCGCAGTGAGGGGGTGCGGGGCACGGCCCCCCTGTGCCCCCTTCAGCGGAGAGGGGCTGGGGGGCAGAGGTGGAGGCAGGGACGGCGCTCCTGCTGGATGGACGCCCTCGGTGGGAGTGAGTCCTGCCATCCCTGGCCGGGGGGACATGTCAGATGTCACCAGCAGAGCTGGATGCAGCCCCGGTGCCTGCTGGGGCTGTGAGGATGAGGATGGTCCGGGGCCTCCGTGCTGCTCCCCCCGGGCCGGCTCCTGCTAACAGGATGTGATGGGCGCGGGCAGCGCTGTCACTCGGCATCTCTCACCCGGGAGCAGGGACACGGGCAGGGGGACGGCCCCGATGGGACCCGGGAACCTCCCCCTTCTCTGCCCCTCGGGAAACACCGGCCCGCCCCCTCCCCAGCATCCAACAGCCGCACCTCGTACCACAAATTAATTTATTCCCCAACCAGGGTTGTAAACAAGAAGCAGCCCCCCCACCCTGACCCACCGAGAGGTCCCCATCCCAGGGGTCCCCATCCCAGGGGTCCCCATCCCAGGGGTCCCCATCCCAGGGGTCCCCATCCCAGGGGCCCTTCACACCCATCTCCCCAGAAATGTGCAAATCCAATCCCAGTGCAAAGAAAGGCTTTGGCAGGGGAGCCCTGGGGGCCGTGAGGGGGGGTGGCAGCGCACAGAGGACCCCAAAACTTGTGGGTTTGGGGGTGCAGAGCCTCCCGAAGGCAGCGAGCACTAGAGGGCAGCAGGGCCCAGCGCTGGGCGGCGGGAGGGAGGCATAGAAATCAAATTAAATAATAATTCAAATACCAATAAATAAATAAATGGACGGCTGGGAGAAGGGGGGGAGGGGGTTGAGTCCCTCCTCCTCTGGCAACGAGTCTCTCCTCCCCTTCCCCAAATGTATAAAATATATTTTGACCATCTGAGGTAAATAACAAGGTTGTAAAAAGAACAAGAGGGGGGTGAACGTTCCTGGCGTTTCCCCACCCTTAAAAAAATAAAGCATCGTAAATAGTTTTAAAGAAAATATGAGGATCAGCCCCCTCTCTCTCACGCATAAATATAGATTACATTATGGATAAAAAATACGTCTTTCTCTCTATTCAAAAAGTGGAAAAATAGAGGAAAAGAAGGGGTTGTGCCCAAAAGAGGCCGAGGCCGGGAAGAGCCGCCTGTTCCCAAGAGCTCCTGCAGTGTGCCTCTGGGGACGAAAAGGGGGAATCGGGGCAGATCCCCCGTGGGTGCGCGAGGCCGGGGGTCAGACGTCGCTGGGGGAGCGGGCGCGGCAGGGCGGCGCGGGGCAGCAGCCGCAGCACGCGGCCCACAGCCCCTTCTGCAGCTCCTGGTTGCGGAAGGCGTAGAGCACGGGGTTCAGCAGCGAGTTGTAGGCGGCGGGCAGCAGCGCGGCGTAGGCGCACAGGCCCGGCCGGCCGCAGTCCCCCAGCAGCCCGTAGACGGCGAAGGGCAGCCAGCAGGACGCGAAGGTGCCCAGCATGACGGCCAGGGTGGCGATGCCCTTGCGGGTGGTGACGTACTGCGAGCTGGCCAGGAAGTGCCTCTGCACGGCGATCTGCTGGGCGTGCCGGCACACGATGCGGCAGATCTGCACGTACAGCTGGAGCATCACCAGCAGCACCGCCAGGAAGGAGGCGGAGAGGACGGTGAGGTGGCTCTTGGTCAGCGGTTTGACGACGCTGCAGGCGGACGGCTCCTTCAGGCAGTTCCAGCCCACGACGGGCAGCAGCCCGTGGCAGACGGAGGCTCCCCAGGCGAGGATCAGCATGATGTAAGTCCTGGTGACCGTCCTCTCCGAGTAGTAGGTCAGGGCGTTGCAGAGGGACAGGTAGCGGTCGATGGTGATGGCCAGCAGGCTGCTGACGCTGGCCGTGAAGGAGGTGACCAGCAGCCCCACGGTGAGCAGGCTGACCGCTCCTGACGGGATGAAGTACACGAAGGCGAAGTGCAGGATCAGCCCCAAGCCCGCCAGGAGGTCGGCGGTGGCCAAGCTGCCGATCAGGAGGAAGGTGGGGGCGCGGAAAGCCGGCGTGTGGAAGATGAGCACCACCACGATGGCGTTCTCGCAGGAGATGATGGTCCCCGAGATGCAGAGGACAACGTCCCACGGGTTCAAGGCCAGCGGTTGCACCACAGACTCCAGATCCAAGGAGCTGCCGCTGCCGTTCCTGGCTGAGAACCAGCCTTGCTGGCCCTCGCTGGAGTTGGGGGGCCCTTTCTCCATCATGATGGCAGAGGGCGGCCTGCGAGAGCAGCCCCTCAGCACCTGCTGCCCACGAGCTGCCCCTGTGCCACCCGCACGGGACAGCGCTGCCTGCCCCCAGGAGTTGTCCTCAGCAGGGTGGGCAGAGCGGTGGAGGTTGAGGGTGTGCTCGCTGCGGGCTCCGAGGGGATTTTTCTGGATGAGATGGTTTAGTTTTAAAACAAATAGGTGAATAAAGGGAAGGGCACACACACACACACACACACTCACACACACCACCCTGCTCCTGCCCGCCTTCGCTGCTGGGGGCTGGGCACCGCGCGATCGTGATGGTCAATCCAGGGGAGCAGGACTGGCAGTGGAAAACACCCTCCCCGGCCAAAGGGGGCCACAGCGAGGGGATCCCCAGCAGCAGGTAAAGGGGGTGACCCTGCCCCCCCGATCAGCCCCCCAGCGGGAGCAGCCGCCCTCCCCTCCCCACCGCGGCACCCCTCCTTGCCCCGGGGGTCTCCCCGTCCCCGGGCGGGCACCACAGCCCCTGCACGGGCTCTGGGGGGGCACGGCCGCCCCTCGCCCCCCTCCCCACGGCGCGGCGCTGCCCGGAGCGGGCTCCCCCCGTCCGCCGGAGCCGGGACTCACCTGCCGGGGCTGCGGGCCGGGGCTGCCGGGCCATGGGCGCCGCCGGGTTATAGCGGCCGCGGGGGCCGGGGGCCGGGGGGGCCCGGGGGTGACTCACGGCCCCCCCCCGCCCCCCCAGCCCCGCCGTGACGTCAATGGCGCGCCGGAGCCAATCAGCGCCCGCGCGGGCAGCGCGGGAGCGCGCGCGCCGCATAGTAATCGCTGCTCATTCATAAAAACAGTCAGCAACCCCCCCCCCAGCCCGGCCCCCGCCCCCCCAAACCCCCCCGAGCCCGGCCCCCGCTCCCCGCCCCCCCAAACCCACGGGACCCCCGAGCCCGGCCCCCGCCACCCCAAACCCCCGCGGGACCCCCGGACCCGGCCCCCGCCACCCCAAACCCCCGCGGGACCCCCGGACCCGGCCCCCACCCGCCTGCGATCCCCAAAACCCCCGCAGGACCCCCCGAGCCCGGCCCCCGCCCGTCTGCCACCCCCAAAGCCCCGCGGGACCCCCGAGCCCGGGCACCCCCTGCTCCAGGCAGGGACGGGGGCTGTCTCGCCCCTCTCCCCGCAATGCGGAGGTTGGGGGGCTCCTCTGGAGGGGGCGGCCCGAGCTGGGGGGACGCGGGGCGGTCGAGGATGGGTCCTGCCCGGCCCCCGCAGCCGGGGCTGCGCCGCGCCCCCCGCTCTCCCCCGCGGGACGTTCCCAGAGCGGAATCATCCCGGCCCGGAGCAGGGGAATGCCCGCCCGGGGGCTGCGGGGAGCGCTGCCCCGAGAGGAGGAGGAGGGGAGGAAGGAGAGGGCTGCGCTCCTGCGGACTCGCCCCCCGCCGGTTCCTCGAAGCCGACGCGCTTCGCCGGCGATCTGTCCCCGCCGAGGAGAGAGGGGGTCCCGGGGAGCCCGGGCACGGCCGCGCCGGCCCCTCGGAGCCCGGGGGGCTCGGTTCGGCTCGGCCCAGCCTGACTGGAGCTTTTCGCGCTGCTGAACGGCAGGACCCGGCCCCGGGGGGGTGGTCAGAGTGTCCCGGGCAGGGCCTGGACCGGGCAGGGGGCGCGGGCAGAGCGGGCTGGGGGCGCGGGGAGGGCGGTGCGCCAGGCACAGGCCGGCTGCGGGCACACGGTGCGTGCAGGTGCGTGCAGGGCGTGCAGGTGTGCAGGTGTGTGCAGTGTACACTGTGTGTACAGGTGTGTATAGCTGTGTTCAGGTGTGTGCAGGTGTGTGCAGGTGTGTACAGGTGTGTGCAGGTGTGTTCACTTGCAGTCAGGTGTGTATAGCTGTGTACAGGTGTGTGCAGGTGTGTTCAGGTGTGTTCACTTGCGTTCAGGTGTGTGCAGGTGTGTGCAGGTGTGTACAGGTGTGTTCACTTGCATTCAGGTGTGTACAGGTGTGTACACTGTGTGTTCAGGTGTGTTCAGGTGTGTACAGGTGTGTACAGGTGTGTACAGGTGTGTACAGGTGTGCGCAGCTTAGCACGGGGGGTGCGGTGTGTGCACAGGTGTGCACAGGTGTGCGCAGGTGAGCCCAGGCGGTGCAGCCCGCGCAGCCCCGGCTTTCCCACGGCCCACGGGCGGGTGCGTGGGTGCGAGGGGGGGCGCACCCCATGAGAGACCCCCGCTCCCCCAGCCGGGCCCGCCGGGGCGGGGCGGGGCGGGACGAGGCGGGGCCGCCCCCCTCCCCCGCCGCCGCCGGGGCCGCCTCCCGCGGGCGCGCATCCGCTCCGCTCTCCCGGGAGATCCGCGGACACACCTCCGCTGGGACCGTGCCGAGCCGGGCCGAGCCGAGCCGGGCCGGGCCATGGCCCCGCCGGGCCGCGGGGCGCTGCGCTGCGCGCTGCTGTGCGCGCTGCTGTGCGCGCAGGGACCCGCGCCCACCCGCGCAGGTACGGCCGGGGGCGGGAGGGGAGCTCGGGCCGCCGCAGCTTCGGGCAGCTGAACTTTTTTGTGCGGGTTGGTTTCTTTTTCCCAGGGGCTCTCTCGGCCCCGCGGGACTCGGGGGCCCGGCCTTGGCGCGGGGGAGCGGGACCCCTGCTCCGCTCGCAGCCGGGCTCGGGGCGCCGGGACCCCCGAGGGCCGGGCTGCAGCGGGTGAGCGGCGAGCAGGGTCCGGGCTGCTCCCCAGAAAGTGTGGGGATGCCGTGGAGCGGCGGGGAGAGGGGAACGGAGCCGTCCCCTCCTTCCCGAGGCGCCGCAACTCCGGGCATTAATTATGCAAACCCCGGGCTTCCTTCTGCTCCCCCTCTCCCATCCCCCGGCCGCTGCAGGGAGGCGCTTCCACCCCGGCTCACCCCACGCGTGCTCCCGGAGCGGCCCTGGGCGGGGGGCTGCCCTCAGGTGCCCCCTTCTCCCCTCCCCTCCCTCCCCACACCTGACGGCAGCAGCGGGAGCTGGCAGCGCTGGGCTCCGACGCCTGCTCCTGCGCCTGCCGCGATAAAAATAAATTATAAACCTGCCTAAACCCTTGCGAACAAAGTCCTACTTTCCCATTGGCTCCCGGCAGGTCTCCAAATGCTGGGGGGGCAGCGGCGTGCCCACCCCCCTCCCGTAGCCATGGCGATGGGGCCGCAGCATCTCCACCTCCCGCCTCACGCCGCCAGCTGCCCCCTCGGCTTCTCCGGGGAAGGAGGGAAGGAAGGGGCTTTTCTGCAGCCGCGCGTGGTTTTAGGGAGCCCCCAAAGCTGGGGGGCCGCAGTGCTGGCTCCAAAGGGAAGCGCTGCCGGCAGGGCTGCCCGGGGCCGGGTCCGTCCCCCGGGGAACGCCAGCCCGCAGCCTCTGCGAGCCCCGCCAGGAGCGATTGCCCCGGGAGCCTGCAGCACGCCCAGCGTGGGGAACGGCCCCGGCTCTGTCCCGGGACGGGGCCCAGGCGGGCAGGGCCCGGCCGCCCTCCCCGGCAGCCAGCGCTGTAAATTAACGATGAGCGTGCGGGGGAAGAGCGGCTCCGCCGGCAGCGCAGGGGCTCGCCGCCTCCCGGCCGGCGTCCCGCGGGGTGGCCTGGGCGGGCAGAGGGGCGACGCTGCTCGGTAACCCCCCCAGGCTGCTGCCGCCTCCTCTCATCCCAGCCTCCACCGAAGGATCCCTACGCCGGGGCCGGGGGAGTTTCCTGCGGTGTGGGTGATGGGGGAGCCGGGGGTGGGCTGGGGGTGCTGGCGGCTGTGGTGTCCCCTCGCTGGAGGGCTGGTGATGCTGCCAGCCCCCCTCGGGGACGGGGCCGCGGGGCTTGGTGCTGTGGGATGCGCCTTCATCCCTCCTGCTGCACCACCAGAACTGCCCCTCCGTGGGGCTGGGGGTCCAGCCCCCTCCCCAGTGCCGCGGGGGGGTGCTGGCCCTGCCCCCACGGCCTTTGCTGGCTTTGGCAGGAGAGTGTGGCTCGCTGAGGTCCTGCGAGGGGTGCACGGCCAGCAGCCGCTCCCACAACGGCACCGACTGCGTCTGGGTGGGCTGCGGGACCCCCGAGGAGCCAGGTGAGGGGCTCGGCTGGGTGGGCACAGAGAGGGGCTCTCACCAGCCCTGCCCTGCCCTGTCACTGCGCCGGGGCCGTGCCCGAGGGGGTGGTGGCTCTCGGATGCCCGGTCCCAGCTGCTTTCAGCATCCAGGCCCCGCTCAGCTGCTCAGAGGCCCTGCCTGGGGCTCTGCCCTGCGGGGTGCAGCTCTGAGCCCCCACTCCCAGACCCTCAGGTGGATGAAACCTCCTCACCCCAGCCCCTCCGGTGCCCCGGGCAGCCCTGGGCCTGGCTGCCCTGCTTTGGGATCCTGGAAAACTCTGTCCCCTCTTCCCGCAGGAGCCGGGAGCTGCGTGCCGAGGGGCTCAGCCGTGCAGGGGACCTGTGCCCTCTACAACAGCAGCGCCCTGTGCCGAGGTAACCCCCGGCCCAAAGCCCCCAGGCCCTCTGGCCTTCGGGGCAGGGGGGCTGCGGCGGGTGCCAGGGGTGAAATCCCACCATCGGGACAGGGACAGGTTGCAGGGGTGTGGCAATGTCCCCTGGCACCCCTGTTACCCCCTTCCCTCTGTCCCTGCCTGTTCCAGTGCTGAAGTCCCACACGGAAGAGCCCCCACGATCCCATAGCAAGGAGCCAGTGACACACTCCACAGGTGAGTGGGTCTGGGGAGGGGTGGGGGGCAGAGGGATGGGGGTCCTCATGCCCCGAGGACTTGTCCCAGCAAGGCTCTTCCCTCTCTGGTTCACATCCCTGCGGGAGGGATGAGCGGAGCTGACCTCGGTGTGACCGATGGATGTCCCCACTGTCCCCGGTCACAGCCCTGTCCCTGTCCCCCTCTGCAGTGGGCAATGCAGTGGCTCGTGACGCCCCCCAGCCCTCCAGGAAGGAGCCCTGATCCCACCCTAGCTGGGAACGGCCAGCTCCAGCCTGGCTGGGCGTGGGGCAGGAGCCTCTGCCAGCGAGGGGAACTGGAGAGCGCCGGGCTCATCAGCGGGAAACCGGAGCCTGGAGCCTGCTGAATTATTGATCCGCTGGGATCTTCTTGCTGCTGGCTGCTTTCCTGCGGCTCCAGCTGCTCTGCCATGGGAAGGGGCTCAGCCCATCCCCACAGCCCCTGGGGAGTGGTGGGGACATCCCAGCCCCAAGCTGGGAGCTGCCGTTCCTCCCTGAGCAGCCACTCTCTCTTCAGGACCCCAAATCCCCTCTCTTTGGTGGACACCTCTGTGGGTGGACACAAATCCCCTCTCTGGGTGGAGCCTCAGGGGTGCCAAGAGCCCCCACGGCTCCCCAAACCCCCCATTTTCCACCAGGGACCACCACCACCAGTGCCCCGCTGACGGGCAGCCCCGAGTTCCGCCCGCCCGGCTTCGACACGGCGAGCTTCGTCGGGGGCATGGTGCTGGTGCTGTGCGTGCAGGCCGTCGCCTTCTTCGTCATCAAGTTCATCAAGTCCAAGGACAGCACCTACCAAACGCTGTAAGAGCCCCGCGCTCCGGGAGGGAGGGAGGGGGGCCCGCCCGAGCCCCCCCTGCAGCCGGGGTCACCCCGCTGTGTCCCGTGGCTCTCCGTGCCGGTCTGGCCCCACGCTGCAGGGGACGATTTGGGAGATGGAGGGATTTTGGAGCTGTCCCCTTGTCCAGCTGTCCTGCCCCCTCTGTCTGTCTCTGTCTGGCCGGGTCCTGGCTCTGAGCCCCGCTGGGAGGGCCCCAGATGTGTCCCCCACGAGTGCCCCGATGTGTCCCCCAGAGCAGGAGTGCCCCGATGTGTCCCCCAGATCAGGAGTGCCCCGATGTGTCCCCCAGAGCGGGAGTGCCCAGATGTGTCCCCCAGAGCAGGAGGGCCCAGATGTGTCCCCCAGAGCAGGAGGGCCCAGATGTGTCCCCCAGAGCGGGAGTGCCCCGATGTGTCCCCCAGAGCAGGAGGCCCCCGATGTGTCCCCCAGAGCAGGAGTGCCCAGATGTGTCCCCCAGAGCAGGAGGGCCCCGATGTGTCCCCCAGAGCTGCCAGGTGATGCTGTCCCCGTGCCCCGGATCGCGGTGTCTGACGCGGGGGCCGTGCCCCTCTCTCTTTCCTTGCACGCTGCCAGAGAGGACAACCAGTAGGTGCTGGGTGTCGGCAGTGGGGAGGGGGTGTCCCCCCCACCCCCAGAGCTTCACCCTCGCCTCGCACCTCCCCGGGCAGGGGGGCGTGGGCCCTCCCTCTGCTCTGCATGACGGGTGTTTCCCAGCTGGTTCTGCTGTTTCCTGCCCGTTGTCAGGGAGGGAGAGGAAGGGGGTCCCCCCTGGCCCCCTGTCTGGCATGGAGCCCCTCAGGGGGGCAGCCCCGTACAGCCCCTTCTGCCACCCGGGGGAGGGGTCTCCAGTGCCCCCAGCCTCACCCTGAGCCTCCTTGACAGCACGGGAACCACAGGGGCCCCAGTTTGGCCCCAGTTTGGCCCCAGCAGCCCCCTTCCCACTCTCGGCACCCCCTGCCCCACTGCCTCCCCACACTCGTGGGCCCGGGGGGTCCCATTTTCCCCTCGTGGGCTCCTGGGTGCTGTTCCCTGCAGCATTTTGGCTGGAGCACCCAACCACGCCCTGCCACCCGTGCCGCCAGAGGAGCGGAGCCAGGGCCCTGCTGTGTGCTTTTGCTGTGCCTCTGTGTGCTCTGGGGGGGCTGGGGGGGTCCCTGTCCCCCACCCTCTTTCTGTGTGCTGTTTTGGGGAGGGGGCTGCGTGTCGTGTGCTGTGGGGTGACACTTGTAGCTCGGGCTGCCCCCCATTAAACTCTGCCAGGTGGCGTCTGTGTTGTTGCTGTGCCTGGGGGGGTGCAGGGGGTCCCCCCTCCCTCCATGGCGTGGGTGGGCACTGGGACACCCCCAGCGCCCCTCCCTGGGGGGCTCCAGGGGCTGGGACCCCCAGGGTGAAGCCCCCAGGACGTTTCCTGCTGCATCTCCTCTCTGTCACACACGCCAGGATCTGAGCTCCCTCCAGGCCGGGGGGTGGCTGTCCCCGCGCTCCCCCGGTGAAGAGGCCACCGCTGTGTCCCCCTCCCACGGCTGGACTGTCCCCCCTGCACGGCCCCCCACCACGACTATGCAACGCCAGGACCCCAGGGTGGGACAGTCCCCCCCCGCACGGTGCCGGGGGAGGCTCCGGGGGTTTGGGGCCCCCCGGCTGCTCCAGGGGGGGCAGCTGGGCTGGGGGGACCCCTCCAGCCCCGAATTCCTCCGTCAGCCCACCCCGTGCCCGCGGGACGCCCAGGGCACGCAGGGATCGAGGACACGGGGCCGTGGGTGGCAGTGGGGACGCTCTGCTGGCCCCAGCCCCGCACGGGCAGAGCCCCAGCCGGAACGGGGCGACAGAAACCAATAAAGGCTTTTCCTGTAGTTTCTGGTGTCCGTGTCATTGTCACCCAGCAGTGACAGCCAGCAGTGGGGCTGTCCTGGGAGATTCTGGCTGCAAAAACACCGCTGGGGATTTGGCCCCAGGTGACTCCGGTCCTCCCAGTGACCAGGGACTGGGAACCAGTCTGGGTGTCCCAGGGGGACAGGGCAGCCCCGTGGGGGGAACCCCAGTAAGAAAAGGGGCAGAGCGGCGCCCCTGTGACACTGGTGACAAGGCCACATCCAGGGGCTGGAGGGACGGCGATGGAGGGCACAGCCCCACACCGGGAGGGCACAGCCCCACCCTGGGGACAGCGGGACCCGGCTGCAGGGTGATGGAGGGCACAGCCCCACACTGGGAGCAGTGGGACGCAGCAGCTCCAGCCCCACAGCGCAGGGAGAAGTCAGGGTATGGTGGCCGGTGCAATAAACAGCCACCAGATGTGCCCACGAGAACAAAAAGCTGCCAGATGTGCCCTCTGGTGCCACTTCATTGCTGCTGGAAGGGGAGGGCACAGACCCCAGCCCGCGCGGTGACGCCCCAGGCCCCACGGTCCCGCTGGCACCAGCTCTCCCGGGGGCTCGGGGCTACCCCCGGGGCACCAGGTTGGTCCGCAGGGGCAGCAGAGCCTCCACCCAGCGCCCGGGCTGCTGCAGCAGCTGCTTCCACACGCCCTGCTCCTCGGCCGTGGAGTCCATCCAGCCCACGGGCAGCCCGTAGCTGCTCCCTGCAGAGAGAGCCCCCCGTCAGCCCCGCCGCTGGGGCCCCCCCGGGCGCTGGGGACCCCCGCTCTCACCCGTGCCCAGGCTGAGCCGGATGCCGCCCAGCTGGCGCTTGGAGAAGGCTTCGTGGTGCCAGAGGGTGAACTCGGCGCAGGCCTCGGCCAGGTCCTTGGCCTGGAAGCCGTCGTACACCATGGTGTGGTTGAAGAGGGGGTTCAGGCTCCGCTTCACCACCCGCGTCTTCTGCCGGCTGGCCTTGCTGTCATCCGGCAGCACGTAGCTGGGGGACACCGCGGTCAGGGGGCACCCCGGCTGCCCCTCCGGGTGCCCCCAGAGTCACCCCCACCCTTACCACTGCACGAAGGCGTCCACGGTGCCGCTCTGCAGCGGGACGAGGCTCTGAGCATCCTTCACCCAGATGTGCAGCTCGCCCGTGGGCGGCATCCCCGCTCCTGCGGGCCGCAAGGGTCAGGGGCACCCAGCCACGCCAGCCCCCCGCGGCCGCCCGGGGCCCCTCTCACCTTCCGAGCCCGCGGGGATGAACTTCAGCGCCAGGTTGAGGCTGCCGCGGCTGGCCAGGCCGTCCCAGGGGATGGGCATCTGCGGAGCACAGGGCGTTACGGGGGCAGCGCGCCCGCGGCGGGCTGGGGAGGCGAGGAGCTCACCCGTGGCTGCAGGCTGAACCACTCGGGCCGTGTGTTGGCCCAGTCCCAGGTGCCCAGCGCCACCTCCACCTCCCCCAGGAAGAGGTTCCTGCCCAGGCTGTCGTGGTGCCACACGGAGAGGTTCAGGGTCCGGCCCTGCAGGTCCCTCTTCTCCAGCTTGTACTGGTGGGGAGGGGACACAGGGTGAGATCACCCACGCCCCCATCCAGTCTGAACCCTCCAAACCCACCCCAAAGGAGGGCTGGAAACCTTGAGGGTCTCGTTGAAGACGGGATCCAAGCTCCTCTTCCTCACCGCCGTCTTGCGCTTGCTGCGGTTGGACTTGTCGGGCAGCAGGTAGGTCTTGATGTACCTGGGGCCAAAACACGAGGTGGGGGCAGCGGGGCCGGGGGCACCCCTGGGCAGTGCCGCGGGGGGGGGCACTCACGGGTCCGAGCGCTGCTTCTTGGCCTCGGCCAGCTGCCGGCAGCGCAGGACGTGCACCTGCAGCTCCTTCTCGGCCGCCTGGTAGCGCAGGGAGAACTGCACGCAGCCCCGCACGGGCACCCTGCCCAGCTCCCCCTCGCTGTACAGGCTCATCAGGCTCCCGCTCAGCTGCGGGGAAACGGGCAGCAGAGCTGGGGAGGTGCCCCCTGCCCGCCCAGCCCCAGCCCGAACCCCAGCCCGAACCCCAGCCCCAGCCCAAACCCAGGCCCAGCCCGAACCCCAGCCCGAACCCAGGCCCAGCCCCAGTGACCCAGCCCCAGCCCCATTCCCATTCCCATTCCCAGTCCAGCCCCATTCCCATTCCCATTACCAGTTCCATTCCCAATCCCATCCCCATTCCCAGTCCCATTCCCATCCCCATTCCCATTCCCATTCTCATTCCCATTCCCATTCCCATTCCCATTCCCAGTCCCATCCCCATCCCCATCCCCAGCCCCATTCCCAGCCCGTACCGTGGAGGAGCTGAGGCTGGACACGGAGGAGCTGGTGCTCAGCAGGCTCGGGGGCGTGTGGCCGTTCCGTGGGGACAGTGGGTCTGGGGGGCTCTGATCCGTCTGGGGGGTTTCTGGTCTCTGGAAACACAAAGAGGGGTCAGCACCCCCCTTGGGCCCCCAGACCCACCGGGGACACCCAGCTCCCAGCAGCGCCTGGTGCTGGGGTACAGCCCACGCTGTGCTGGCTTTGTCCAGAGCCCCAGACCCCCAAAACCCCACACACCCCCTCCAAAACTCCTTACAACCCTCTCCAGCCCCCCCAATCCCATACAGACCCACCGACCCCCAGAGCACCCCCAGCCCCATCCCACCTGCCCAGCGCTGTGGCTGCTGAGCGCCGAGTCCTGCTCCTCCTCCTCATCCTCCTCCTCATCCTCCTCATCCTCCTCCCTGCTGCAGGAGCCGAGGGAGGGACCTCCCGTGTCACCTGCAAGGACAAGTGTGGGAGGGGGTCCAAGCCAGCAAGGGTGGGCAGGAGGGGGATCCCTTGAAGGGCCGCAGCTGTGGGGGCAGGAGGAGGCTGGCGAGCGGTGCTGGGGGGCTCCAGCAGCCCCTCACAGCCCTGACCCCCATCCATCCCACTGACCTGGCTGTGCTGGACTGTCCCGCTCCCTCGCTGGGATGTCACCCTGCAGCACGGTCTGTGACCTCGGGGGCCCCTCTACAGCCGGGCCGGGGGGGCTGGGCTGTGAGGGAAAGGGTCAGAAGGGGACCCCGGGCACCCCCAGCTGCTCCCCCAGCCCAGCCCTCTGTGCTGCTGGGGACAGGATGAGGGACGGCCCAAGGGACACCCCGTGGGACCTTCTGGGGGACATTTCCCATCACTGAGTGCAGCACAACCTTGGGGTGGCACTGGGGATGCTGCAGCTGAACCCCACCCATCGCCGGGGTTCAGGTACTGCCCAGCCCCCAGCAGGGACCCACCTGGGGCTCAGCGGCCTCCTGCACCTCCTCGGGGGGGGAGCTGCGGGAAGAGACCACCATCAGTCTGGCCTGGGTGGTGGACAGACAGACACCAGGACAGGGGACACACTGGGATAAGGGACAGATGGACACTGGGGTGGTGGACAGACAGATGCTGGGATGGTGGGAGACAGTGGCGGACAGATGGTGGAAAGCCAGGCCCTGGAAGGACGGACAGATGGACAGATGGGCAGACAGCAGCCCTGACTGCACCATCCCCTCCGCCAGCGCTTGTGCCCCGCTCCAGCCCCCTTGTGCCACCCCAGTGGGTACCAGCGAGATGCCACCAGCCGCGGGGCACTGCGGGGTGACACCCTTCCTTCCTGCCTTCCTGCCTTCCTCCCCTCACCTCTCGTCCGTCTCCAAGGCACCATCCTCATCCTCCTTCTCTGCCAGCGGCTCATCAATGGTCTCCAGGCTGGGGCTGTGCTCCAGCTCTGCCGTTCCTGGGGACATGGGGGGCTCAGCGGGCCGACCCCGGCCCCCGTTCCTGGGGACATGGGGGGCTCAGCGGGCCGACCCCGGCCCCCCGTTCCCGGTCCCCCCGCGGCGCCCCCCCCCGCGTACCCCGGGGCCGCCTCCTGCGGCGGATGGAGGCTCGGACCAGGTCGGAGCCCAGCTGGAGCTGGTGCCGCTGGGCCCGGGCGTCGCAGAACCAGTCCCCGGTGAGGCTCCGCAGCCGCGCCGGGTCCGACACCGACTTGCGGAGTTCGCTGGTGGGCGGGAGGGGACACTGGGACCCCCGCGCTGGCACCGCCATCGGCCCCCGTGCCCCGCCCCAGAGCCTCCCCAGGGGATGGAGCCGCCCCAGCAGGGCTGGGGGATAGCAGACCCCCCCCCCCCCCCCAGGGCCGCTGGGACCCTCGGTGCCGGTGTGACACCCCTGGTGTGACACCCCTGGTGCGACAACCCTGGTGTGACATCCCGGGGGCTCCTCCCTGGCTGAGCTCGGGGTGACCCCATCCCCGGGTGAGCAGGGGTGACCCCCCCGGCTGCTCTGTACCCGGGGGGCTGACAGAGCCCAGGGGACTGCTGCTGGGGGCTCCACGCTGTCCCCAAGGGCGACACCGACAGGGACCCCCAGCGCACCTGATGCGGCCCTCCTCCCGCCGGCGGAGCTGCCAGTCCCGCTGCAGCACCCGGGCGATGCAGCTCCGCTCCTGCTCCGTCAGGAAGCTCAGGTCCAGCAGCGCCTCGGGCTGCAGCGCCATGGGCAGCGGCGGGGACAGCGCGGGGACAGCCCGCGGGGCCGGGGACAGCGCGGGGACAGCCCGCGGGGCCGGGGACACGGGCTGCTCAGCGCGCCGGGCGTGCACCAGCGAGGCCAGCATCTGCAGAGGCACCTGGGGGCCGCCGGGGGGGATCCCCCCCGCTCATCCCGCTGCAAGGACCGGCGGGGGGAGCTCAGCCCGCGCCCCCTGCGCGCCCCCGCCACCCCCGGCGCGACAGACGAGGAGCGGGCCGGTGCCCAGGGTGCCCGGAGGGGGCAGAGCCAGCCCGGGGCAGGGCTCGGGGTGCCCAGGGTGCCCGGAGAGGGCAGAGCCAGCCCGGGGCAGGGCTCGGGGACACCGGCCGCTCCTCCCGCTGCCGGCTCCGTGCCAGGCCAGCCCTGCCCGCGGCCGCTGTTTGCCCAGCGTGTTTGCTCAGGGCTGGCTCTGCCCCTGCCCGCTTTCCCAGGGATTCACCGGCTGCCAGGGCACACGGACAGATGGTAGAAGGGGCTTGGCCGCCCCCACGATGGGCTGAGCCCGAACCGGGCTGAGCCCGTGCTCCGCTCATCACAGCTCCCAGAGGGGTCTTGCCCCATGCCCGGCGCTGCCTCACCGCGGCCCTTCCTGTCCCCGGTGTTGGGAAAGCGCTGCCGGCTGTCACCGAGGGCAGGAAATTGCAGCAGCCGTGGGGCAGGACCAGCCTGAACCCCCCGGCACCCCCCGGGCACCCCCAGGTTCCTGGGCACCCACAGAGCCAAGCCCTGGGGCGTCCCACCTCCACCAGAGGCCCCGTCCCCAGCCCCAAAGGTGACTCTGACCCCGCCCCACAGGTGGCCCTGTCCCAGCCTGTCCCCAGCCCCTCCGAGGGTCCTTTCCCTGCCCCACAAGTGCCCCTGTCCCAGCCCCGGGGGTGTCAGACACTCCCCAGGGTTGGGGACCCCAGCCCAGGACCTGAGCACAGTGGGTGCCAACCCCGCAGCAAACCAGGGACCCCCCCAGGAGACGCAGGGCACCCCAACACCCCCTGCCCCCCTCGGGACAACCTGGGACACCCACCAACCCCCCGTGCCCGGCATCGCCCTGGGAGGGTCTGGGGGGCACGGACCGGCTCTCCCCGGGGCCGGGAGGGGTCTGGGGGGCACGGACCGGCTCTCCCCGGGGCCGGGAGGGGTCTGGGGGGCACGGACCGGCTCTCCCCGGGGCTGGGTGATGCTGCCGCTGTCTCCCCGCCGCAGCCGCTCGTATCCTGTTTACTGCCGGCACACGGGGGGGTCCCCCCGCCCCGGAACAGAGCCACCACCTAAAAATGTCACCTAAGCGTGAGCCGGGCGCTGCTGCGGTGCCCCGCTCCCGGCGGGCTCCCCAGGACCGAGCGAAGCCCGCGCAGGGGGGTGCTGGGCACCGGCCCCCCACCCCGCGCGGGGCACCAGTCAAACCAGTTAAACCTCCCCAGCGAGCCGCAGCTGGGGGTTGCGCGTCCCCCTTTTCTCGCTGCAGGCAGCCCGACAAGATAAAGGGGGGCTGCAGACTGCGTGACACCCCCCCCACGCCCCCTCCCCAAAATTCACCCACGGCCAGCGCCTGCCGGGTGACCCCCCAGAGCCCAGCGGCGCCAGGGCTGCCCCCCAACCCGGGCCACCCTCGCCTCCCCCCTGCACCAGGGACCCCATCCCGGGGCCTCAGAGCCCGGCCAGCCCCAGGCCTCTGTCACAGCGTGGGGACAACAAAAATCCCCTCAAAGGGGAGCCCCGGGCCCCGCTCCTCACCGGGCAGAGGGAGGGGGGTGTGCGCAGCCCCCCGAGCGGGGCCAGCCCCCCAGGCGCCCCCGCCGCGGGTTCCGCCCCACGCCCCCCTTACCTGCCCAGCTGGGGGGGTCTCCGCGGCTCGGCGCCCCCCAGCAGCCCTCGGGGACCCGATGGGTGCGCGGCGCCCCCGGCCCGGCCCGGCTGGGTGCTGCGCCCGGGGTGAGTCAAGCGCAGCCCTGCGAGCGCCTCCGCGCCCGGCGGCACGAAAGCAGGGACTGGAGCCAGCAGCACCCGCCGGACGGGACTGAACTGGGCTGAACTGGGCTGAACTGGGCTGAACTGGGAGGCGTCAGCGCCTGCGAAGGGGTGGCGCGGTGGGGGTGCGCCCCGGGACAGGGGGACCCCAAGCCCGGTGCAGACTCCGAGGGGGTGGGAAAGGGGATGGGGCGGGAGATGTCCCGGCCGGGCGCCACACGGGGGGCTGGGGGCAGGATGCGCCTCTGGGGCGCCTGGGAGAGCGCCTGGGCTGCCCTGGGGGAGCTGGGGGGGCTGGTCTGTGCTGGCCATGGGGGAGCAGCCCCTGCCCCCTGCGGCACCTGAAGCCCCCACCCCAAAAGCCCAGCGTGAGCCCCGGGTCCCTGGGGCTTTGCGGGACCCCCTCCCCCGGGGCGTCCTCGGCTCCACGGCCCCCATCCCTTAACGCATTCCCAGCCCCCTCCCCAAACCGTGGTGCCCCCCATCCCCTCCCACGGCTCCCCCAGCCCCCCATTCCCTGTGCCACGGCTCCCCCAGCCCCACATTCCCTGCCCCACGGCTCCCCCAGCCCCAAAAGCCCCACCCTGCTCTGAAGGGCCGGGGGTTCTGAGCAGCCAGGACCACCCCGGGTGCTCAGCCCCACGCAGGATGGGGCCATCAGTGCCAGGCAGGGATAAACCCCGGGCAGGAGCACCACAGCGGGACCCGTGCCTCAGTTTCCCTCGATGCCAGAGGGCGAGCCACTGGCTGGGGGTGGGGGACAGGCTCCCCCCAGCTCTAATGTGAGATGGCAGCACCTAACGAGCACAGGACCGCAAGAAAGGGGGATTATTTTTAGCCTGGTTTCTCAGGAAATGAGACTTCAGCAGTGGCTTCGTGTGTCTGTCCGTGGGCCACTCCCTCCTTCTCCCCTTGCAGGGCGCTCGCTGCTCAGCTCTGGGGGGTCCCAGAGGAGTGGGCTCCCCTCAGTCCCGGGGTGTCCCGGGAAGCAGCCAGGCCTCTGCAGAGGGACAGTGATGTGAGGACACCTGAGTCCCCACAGGGCTTCTGCGGGCTGGGGCTCAGCTCTGGGTCAGCCCGGGGGGGCACCAAGCCCTTGCTGGACCCTTTGCTCCTGCAGCACCCGGAGTGAGGAGCACCTACGGGATGGAGAAGGGCGTGAGGAGAGGCGGGACACATCCCGCAGTGTGTCCCGCGCCATCCCTGCACCCAGGGGTGCAGCTAGTGTGCTGGGCCTCAGCCACGGCCTCGGGTGCTGGGGACGGAGGCTGCACCAGCCTGGTGACAGCCAGGAGCAGCCAGGAGCAGCCAGGAACACCCTGGCCACCAGCACACCCGAGCCAGGTGCCGGGCCAGCCCCCGGGGATGGTTTTCCTTGCAGGCAGCTGGCGGGGCACAGGCACGGGGCAGGTTCTGTCTCAGCCCCGAGCCAGCGCTGGCCAGGAGCAGGTCCCGGCCTGTCCCAGCCCTCCTCCCCTGCAGGACTTGCTCCTCAGGTCCGGGAGGTACAGGCAAGTCTGGTTCTCCTGGGGGGAAACTGAGGCAGGAGCAGGGCGGAGACCCAGCGGTGGATTTTGGGCGGTGGGGAAGCCCTTGCAGCACAGCACCCCGGCTTTGACACTGCCACGTGTCCCCCAAGGCATGGGGCCACCTGGCCCCTTCCTCTCCTGGGATCTCAGCCTCCCGTGCCCTGTGCCCTCCCAGCCCGTTGATGCGGCACCAAGCGCTGCCTGGAATGGTGCCACACACAGAGGAATGGTGCCACACACAGGAACGGTGCCACACACACAGGAACGGTGTCACACACAGGAATGGTGCCACACACAGGAACGGTGTCACACACAGGAACGGTGTCACACACAGGAATGGTGTCACACACAGGAACGGTGTCACACACAGGAACGGTGCCACACACAGGAACGGTGTCACACACAGGAATGGTGCCACACACACAGGAACGGTATCACACACAGGAATGGTGTCACACACAGGAACGGTGCCACACACAGGAATGGTGTCACACACAGGAACGGTGTCACACACAGGAACGGTGCCACACACAGGAACGGTGTCACACACAGGAATGGTGCCACACACAGGAACGGTGTCACACACAGGAACGGTGCCACACACACAGGAACGGTGCCGCATCCCCCTGGGACAGACCCCAGTTCCCACAGGGATGGACCCCAGATCTCATGGTGGGGGTCTCATCTCTCTCTCCCTGGGGCTGGGGGCCCTTTGCTTGCTCCTACTTTCAGTTTTTCATTTCAAATCCCACACCGGAGCCGGGACCTGGAGGCGTTTCCAGCTGTGGCTCTGGCTGGGAATGACATCCAAGGCCGGGCTGGGAGGCCAGCGCGGGGTCTCGCCCCCCTGCCCTGCCCGGGAAACAACGGCGTGAGGATGAGGAGGGACCCGCAGCCTGGAGGCGCCGCAGCCCCCGCAGCTCCCAGCGCCACGGATTCGCTCCTGGGGAGCCTTTGATGCCCCCCCAAAGGGGGCGACCCCTGGGACCCCTCCGCTCCGGCCAGCTGCCGGAAAGTGACCCCACTTCAAAGGCGGGGACATTCCCGGCTCCCCGCGGGGACAGGGTCGGGGTCCCCAGCCCTGCCGCAGCGGGGGTCGGTCACCCCAGGCCAGGAGGGTGCGGGGGAGCAGCGGGGTCACCCCGGTTTGGGGGCTCAGGCCATGCGGCAGCCGGGACAGATCCCGACATTCCATCCTGCAGCACCGCCGGCTGCCGGGGCCGCGCTGCGAGCCCGCAGGAGCCGAGCCTGCCTGCCTGGAGGGGCTGAGCAGGAGGAGCCGGGTGGCTTTCCATGAAATGGCTGCACCACGAACGCCCCTGGCCTCGGACACAACCCGATTCTAAGGCTGATGTACTCCCTCCCCGCAGCTCCGGCCTCTGGCTGTCAGATGAACAGAAAATCAGCGGCTGCATCTGCAGGCAGCAGGCAGAGCCCTCCTGCTCCCAGCTCAGGCAGCAGACCCTGCCGGGAGAGGGGAAACGAGTCTGGCTCCTTGCTCCTGGCAGCCCCAGGGCCAGGACAGGCGTCCCCTCCCCTGGGAAGAGGGGGCTGCGGGCTGGGAAAGCAGCGCCTCCCGGAAAAAGGACACAGCACAGACAAAAGGGAAGCTGTTCACAGCTGAAGGGAATCAGCCTTGGAAAAAAGCAGCTCCCACCCCAGAACCCTTGGCTGCCCCTGCCCAGGCCTCGAGACCCGGCATTGAATCCCACGAACTCTTCCTGCACTGCAGGGACGGGGAATCCTCCTGCCCCCAAAGCTCCTTGCCAGCAGCAGGGCTGTGAGTTTCCCCTGGAGCAGGGAAGAGGGAGAGTTCATAAAGCCAAAAGTGTGGGAGCCTCAGGACCCGGCTCCCTTGGGCAGGAGAGGGGCCGGGGTTCAGCGGGGCACAGAGATCCCCACCCCAACCCCGCTCCTGGCTGAGGGCTGGGAGAGAGGAGATGCAGCACTTGGAGATACCCACAGAAATCAGTTTATTTCCCTGCCGTCGGGATTATGAAACCACAGAAGCAGAGTTTAAATATTTACAAAGAAATCCAGCGCCCCGCAGAGATGAAGGGAACAAAGGATGAGGGATGGGGGCTCGCCCTCGCCATTCCAAACTCCGCTCTGGTAAAAAGCATCAGGAGCAAACGAGAGGGGATTTCACAGTGGGGTTTGGGAGTCAGGGGCCCTCTGACACCCCCAAGTCTCAGCTTTGGCAATTCTCCTGGATAAAACACGGACGGGGTGGGCAGAGGAGCTCGAGGTTATTGCTGAGGGTGGATCCAGCCCCGCGGCCAGGGGGTCACTCTGAAGCCAGCACAAGGGAAGCACTCCTCTCTCCCGGCGGCTGCCTCGCCCCGGGCACGCTGGGCAGCGGCTCTGGGGGGAGAGCAGAGCCGGGAACGCTCCGTCCTTCCCGCCAGGCTCGCTCCGATCGGGATTCCAGCGCCCCGGCAGCCTCCATCCCCTGCTCTGCACACGGGAAGGGAAGCACTGCACACAGTTCCAGCTCCTGGCTGACGGGGAAGGCCACCACGGGGTGACAGAGGGACAGCAATGAGCAGGAGGTGCAAGGGGTGGTTTAAAAGTGACTGAGGAAAAGGGGAAAGCACAGAAACGAGCTCAAGAGGAGGGTCCGACCCTCCCACGTGGCTGGAGGAGTCGGGGAAGCGGCAGAGGCACATGGGGAGGGGTCTGAAACCAGCAGGCTGACAGTGAGTGGGCTCTGCAGTCACAGGAGGCTGCAGACATGGCAGGGACCCCAGAAAAGCTTTCCTGCTGGCCACAAGAACTCCTTGAAATGGATTCCTCAGAACCTGTCAGGTGCTGGAGTGAAGGTGTGAGTGGAAAAGCCCTTCTCCCCCCTTCACAGTCAGCAGGGACCTGCTCAGACCCTCCAGCCAGGCTGGGTTTACAATTCCCCTGGCTCAGAGCCCTCCAAAATCAGCCCCTGCAGAGCAGACCCAGCTGCAGAGGGGGTTCCAGGTCACATCCAAACTCCCTTCCTGCCTGGCACTCCGGGACCACCCCCCCACAGCCCACCCTGCCCGGGCTGCTGCCACCCTGCCCGCAGCAGTCCCTGCACAGCACCTGTGCCCAGGTGTGCTCTCCAAAGCCCCCTGAACCGTCCCTCAGCCACCACCCGGGACCAGCCCGGAGAAAGCCACGGCCCCGGTTTGCTGCTGCGACGCCCAGCCAGACAGGCAATTCCCAGGGCCTCCCCTCCCCAGCTCCAGGCTCGGGTGCTGCTCCCACAGAGGCTCTCCAGCCCCGGGCTCAGGCTCCCTGCCCCAGCTGCTGCCTGCTGGGAGCGCGGGGATCAAAGGGAAACGAGTGGCTTGTGAGCACTGCAGTGCCAGATTTAGCAACAGAGAGCCCAGGCAGGAGCAGGGAAGCGATATTTTCTCTGGCACAAGCTGAAAGGGATGAAGGGCTGCCTCCCCAAGCTGCTGCAGGCTCCTGAAGGGTGCACCCTGCCATGAGCTGTTCCCCAGCCAGCCCTCCAGCTCTCCTGCCTTGCCAGGCTCACCAGCAGGACCAGGGCAGCTGGCCCTGCCCCGGAGCGTCCCTCGGGAGCGTCCCACCTCGACGCCTCCTGCTGCTGCTGCTGGGGGCCAGCGCCGAGTGCTGGGGCACCCCACCCTGCCAGGAGAACCCCACAGCTCCCCTCTGGAACGCGTGGTGCTGGAGAGATGTGCCACAGGGAAAACTCCTAACTGGAGAGCCAGGGAATCTGAGGAAGCATCTGGTGAGGAGGAGGAAAGCAGGAGATCAGAGAGAGCCTCCCAAGGTGTGTCTGCTGGTGCCACTGCAGGAGGCAGAGCTCGCCTTGAGGCTTTGCTTGGCACTGAAAGCAGAGGTGCCCACCCCTCTCCTTCCTGGTCCCATCCCCACCTCCCCAGCTGCAGAGAGGGAGAGGGCAGAAGCTTCCCTGACAGCGGGAGACGGCACCGACAGGACAGAAACAGGAGGAAAAGAAGCCAACTCCAGGAGACGAAGACGAGCTGTCACGATGGAGTGGGGCTGCCACCTTCCCTGGAACAGGCTCCCAGAGTCCCACACCTCCATCCTGCTGGATCAGTCACAGTTTCTTCCTTGGTGTGCTCAGGCATTGGGAGGCCAGGGCTGCCATCACCGCAGGTGCAGGGTGAGAACCACGGTGACAATCACCCCCAGGAAGAGGACAAAGGGCAGCCAGGTCTTCACAAACCCCCCTACGCTGCAGGAGGAAAGGGGAAGGTTTAAACGTGAGAAACCAGCAGAGGCAAAAGGAGGGGAGAACAACTGGGGAAATCAGAGGGGGACAGATGCCTGACTGCTACTGCTGCTGGCGCTGCCACACACCCCATCCTGGGAATTTGGTGTTAAAAACTGAGACTCAGTCAGGACCACAACAAACACATCACAAACAGGGCTGGAGTCTCCTTCCAGCTTAAATGAAGTTGAAGACAAGCCCATGTCATCCCTGCACAGACAGGAATGTGACAGGGGGCCACAAAAAATGAAACCCCATTACCACAGGGCTTGTTATTCCGACTGCTGGTGGATTTAACCAAGACAGCTGGAGCTGTCCTTGCCCAAGAGCAGGTAAAGAGGCTCCTCCAGATCAGGGAAGACTCCACAGAAGTGGAGCTTCATGAGCCTTTCCTTAAGGAAAGCTCGGGGTTTCCCTCCCCACTGCATGGGAAGCTCCACAGCAGCTGGAAACCAGACCAGTTTTTATGTAAACAGGAGTCCAGAGAGGGGAGGGAAACCAGCAATCCTTGGAGAGAAGCCATCCTGTGACCTTCTGTTCTGACCTAACCCAGCCAGAAGACAACACAGAGTGAGATTTGCTGTAGCCAGCATTTCCCAAATTCCAGGCACTCCAAATCTGCAGCCAGAAACAGAATTTTGGGAGCAGCATCCTGCAACCCAGCAGGCACTCCTGCTTCCCTTGCTGAGCACAGGCAGTGACAGCACCACCCACCAGCAGCACACCCACGGCTCGGGGGGATGCTTCTCCCTTCTCCATGGCCAGGTGATGCTTCAGAGGGCTCAGGGGAAGGGAAGAGCCCCTTCTGCTGCCGAATCCAGGCCGTCCCTCAGCTCACCTGACATATTTCCCATAGAGGAGTGTGAAGAAGCACAGTTTCACCATGTTCCAGGAGGTGCTGTTGTCGTATCTCATCAGGTTTAAGGCCAGAGCCACGTGGGAATGGCAGTTGTCACAGCAAAGGTTGTGCTGGAACACAAAAAGGGATTAGAAATCCCGTCCCTGAGGTTTCCCAGTCCTGGTGGAGAGCCCCAGCTCTCACCCCCGTGGCAAGGAGCCCAGCGCTGGGGAGGGATCCCTTCCAACCACTGTGGAGATACGGAACCGTGGGACGGTTTGGGGTGGATGGACCTTGAAGCTCCTTGCTCCCACCTGGCCTTGAACACCTGCGGGGCTGGGGTATCCAGACTGTCTCTGGGAACCCCCTGGAGCCCCTGGGGGACCCTCCCTCCCTCCCTCCCAGGCAGGCCAGGCGCTGTACCATGCGGTGCTTGTACTCCTCGGAGGCGTCGTGCACGGCCGTGTCCCACGCGTTGGGGCCAGAGGCACAGACCTTGCTGGGGTCCAGCTTCCAGTACCTGCGAGGATGGGAACGGCCTCAGGAGGATGGGAACGGCCTCAGGAGGATGGGAACAGCCTCAGGAGGATGGGAACGGCCTCAGGAGGATGGGAACGGCCTCAGGAGGATGGGAACAGCCCCAGGAGGATGGGAACAGTCCCAGGAGGATGGGAACAGCCTCAGGAGGATGGGAACAGCCCCAGGAGGATGGGAACAGTCTCTGAAGGACGGGAACAGTCTCTGAAGGACAGGAACAGTCTCAGGAGGATGGGAACAGTCTCAGGAGGATGGGAACAGTCCCAGGAGGATGGGAACAGTCCCAGGAGGATGGGAATAGTTTCCTTGGCATGGTTCTACTGCTGCACCTGCCCCAGTGCTTGGAATCACAGTCTCAAAGGAGCCACGAGGGTCATCGAGCCCAACTCCTGGCCCTGCACACTCTTAAAGGACTTGGACAAATCCAGTGCCCCTGAAACGCCAGGAGCCCAGCTCTCTGAGACAAGCAGAGGCAGCAGAACGGCTGCTCAGCACCCCCAGCACCCCAGACAGAAATCACAGAGCTCAGGGGACAGCCCTGAGCTGCTCCCACATCCCAAAGGAGCTCCCCAGCCAGTGTGAACACACAGCTGAGCTGGGAGACACAAACCCAGCCCCTTCTGACAGGGCGGGAGTGACCAGCTCAGCTCACCAGCACAGCCAGGCAGTGTTTGCTCAGGGCACTTGCTAACATCACCCTAGAACGGTTTAGCCTTTTCTTTTCCTTTTCCCTAACAAAGGCTCCACACAGCTCTGGTTATTAACACCACCACGTTGCTGTCATGCTGCTAAAAAGATTTAAATTAATGTGGTTTCCTGGAAAGCAGAGACACAGCGGCCACCAAGGCGACTGAGGGCAGCTGAGCACCAGGAAAAGCAGTGCCACGGCACACCTGTCCCCAGGAGCTCAGGGCAGCTGCTCAGTTCAACACAAACACGCAGCACTTACTTCACAGGCTTCCCAAACGCCATGTTGTCTTCCTAGAAAACAAAAGGAGAACTGTCTCAGCAGGCTGAAGGCAACATTCAGGGCATGGATGGTGCTGGAGGTCCCACAGTGGCTGGCTGAGTGATCCAAGTGCCCCAGACGCCGGCCCTGGGGGCGCCTGGCTCTGGATTCCCCTTGCTCCCTGCTCTGCTCTGGGCTTGGCAGTTCACCCTCCACACACAGTGACAGCACTCACCTACTGACAGCACTCACCTACAAGTGCCTTGTCCCCCCCCCCTTTTTTTTAGTGTTAATATTTTTGTTAACTCTTGGTTGCAAATGTCCTGGTCTATTAGGAGCATTGTTTATCCCAAATTAAAACTGTCCTTACTTTCAGAATCCCCTGGCCCCTCAGCAGCTTAAGAGGCCTGGCACACACCCCACGCTGAGCAGCGCGACAGGAACAACGCGCTGAGGCAGCCGAAGGCACTCTGCTGCTCAGAATCAGCAGGCTTTACCTCCTGGACTCCCCATTTAGAGCCTGGAACACACGGCTGCTCCCCCTTCTCACCACCACAGCAGCCAATATTTACCAGGCCCCAGATGAGCTCCAGAGGAGCAGCAGCCAGGAGCCCAGAGCCGGAGAGGGCCCTGGGGGTGTCCTTTGGGCAGGGGGGCAGGGGAGGGCAGGGGAGGGAGGGGAGGGGAGGCCAGGGAGGGCAGGGAGGGAGGGCAGGGGAGGGCAGGGGAGGGCAGGGAGGGCAGGGAGGGCAGAGAGGGCAGGGTACTCACGGACACGAAGTAGGGCCCCGCGAAGTCGCGGATGACGCCGGCCGAGGTGCAGATGCCCATGTGGCCGATGATGGGGAACAGCCACCTGCGAGGGACAGGGACCTGTCAGGGACACCCGGCCCTGCCCTCAGCACGGGCAGCTGGGACACAGCGCCAGGCACGGGCTGGGCAGGGCCGGAGCACAGCGAGAACCCCGAGGGAGCAGGCTGGGAGGGAACAGCCCAGCCCGAAGCACCCTCACACCAGGGCAGGGCAGGGCAGGGCGAGCCCCAGCTGCCAGGCAAACCCCTCTGTGCAGCCAAGCACAAAGATCAGATCCTGCAGGGACTGCCTGGGCACAGAACCAGACTTTCCACTCCAGCAACCAAAAACCAGGTCGCCCTGCCCACCTTCCCACGGCGCTGCAGCTCCCCACAGCAAGCCATGCTCCAGCTCTCCAGGCAGAAAGCAGAGCTCCTGGCTCGGGGAAGAGCACTCCCTCCTCTAAAAGATCCCAGTTTCACAGACCTTCTCCCTGCTGGGCGCCTACAGCCCCAGGGAGCAGCAGGCCAATATCCCAGCCTCCATCACAGATCTACATCCAAACCCTTTCCCTCATCAGACTTACACCCCAGCCCCCTTCCATCACCAGACCTATATCCCAAACCCTTTCCCTTTCCCTCAGACCTCCATCCCAACCCCTTTCCCTCATCACACCTGCATGCCAGCCTCCTCCATCACCATCCTGCAGGAGGGAATCCTCCAGGCCCCGTTCCAGCCCTCTCCCGCCTGCTCCTGCACCCTCAGCTTTGCTGATCTCCCTGAGTCCCCTCTCCTCTCTCCCTGAGGGCCCCGGTGGCTCTGGCAGCTCCCCTCGGCACTCCCAGCCGGAGTTAGGAATGTTAAAAAGCTCTGCAAAATCCTCCAGGAAAAGGCGGAGGTGCAGGTTTTAAGCAATCAAAAAAGAAAAGAGATAAAAAGGATAAAAGAGACGGCGGGAGGGGAGGCGCAGCCTCTGCCGGGCCGTTCCGATCCCGGCACACCCCACCCCACATCTTCCGCCTGACTCTGGCCCGGCTCAGCAAACATCACCTGACGGGAACCCGGGGCAGGAGGAAGGTGGAAAAACAAGCCTGGCTGTGCCCACGCAACCCCGCAGGCACAGCTCCCGAGCTCCCACGAAAGGAGCTCCCGAGCTCTCCGGGTTCCCAGGAGCGGAGCGGAGCTCCCGAGCTCTCCGCGCTCCCGAGCTCTCCGCGCTGGGCGGGCAAGGCGAGGCCGGTCCCGGTGAGCGCACCGAGCCTCCCGCGGGGGGCACAGGCCAAACCTGCGCTCCGCCACCGCTGCCCGCGCTCCCCGGGCCGCTCCGCCCCCGCAGGGACCGACCGGGCCCTGCCCCGCCGCCCGCCGAGCCCGGCCCGGGCCGGGGCCCCGCGGCTGCCGAGCGCCCGGGAGGGCGAGCGGGGCTCGGGAGGGGCAGCGGGAACCGGGGCGGGTGAGGGGCGGCCCCGGCGCGGCCCCGGCGCCTCGCTCACGTCAGCACGGGGATCGGGGTCCACACCACGCAGTGCGGGAAGCGGCCGCGCTCCGCGTCCGGCGCGGCGCCGCCGCCGCCATTGAACTGCTTCATGCCGGGCTCCGCCGCCGCCATGCCCGGGCGCGCCCGCAGCGCGTCACTTCCGGCGGGGCCGCCGCGCTTCCGGCACCGGGAACCGGGACAGGGAACGGGATAGGGAACCGGGAATGGGAACGGGATAGGGAACGGGAACCGGGACAGGGAACGGGATAGGGAACGGGAACCGGACAGGGAACGGGATAGGGAACCGGGAATGGGAACGGGAACCGGGACAGGGAACGGGATAGGGAACGGGAACCGGACAGGGAACGGGATAGGGAACCGGGAATGGGAACGGGAACCGGGACAGGGAACGGGATAGGGAACGGGAACGGGAACCGGACAGGGAACGGGAAAACCGGGAACGGGATAGGGAATGGGAACCGGATAGGGAACGGGACAGGGAACGGGATAGGGACAGGGAACGGGATAGGGATAGGGAACGGGAACCGGACAGGGAACGGGAACGGGAACCGGGATAGGGAACGGGAACGGGACAGGGACAGGGAACGGGACAGGGAACGGGAATGGGATAGGGAACGGGAACCGGACAGGGAATGGGACAGGGACAGGGAACGGGAATGGGAACTGGACAGGGAACGGGACAGGGAACGGGACAGGACCAGGAGCGGACCCGCACCAGGAACAGGACAGGGACAGGAATGGGAACGGGACAGGGCCGGGAACGGGAGCGGGCCCCAGCCCCAGGACCAGAGCCCGGCTCCAGGCCTGGGCCCCCATCCCAGCCCGAGCCCCCCCGGCCGCACCCTGCACCCAGAGCCCCGGGCTGCCCCCAGGGCAGGAGCTGGAGGAGCCCCTAAAGCCCCGGGGGGAGCACAGGGGCAGAAATAACCTGAAATAATCTGAAATAACCTGAAATAATCTGAAATAATCATAAATAACCTGAAATAATCATAAATAATCATCCCACGGAGCCTCCGGGACGGGGCAGGAACTGCCAGAGCAGCAAGAGCCGAGGGGAAGCAGCGGCTTAGAAAAATGACAGTTGCTTTATTGGGAAATTAAATTCAGACTACAGGAGGAAGCTGCAGAAGTGTGTTTATTCCAGATTTGCACCCAGCACAGCACCCTCGGGGCACAGTGAGACCCTCGGGCTGGGGGAGCACAGGGGGCTCGGGCTGCCCCAGGGCTGCAGTGCCCACCTTCCAGCGCTGCTCCTTCCCCGTTTCCCTGGAGCTGCTGCTCCCCCTCACCCCGGGGCTGCAGCCGGGGCTCCCCAGCAGAGCTGGGGTGTCGCTGCTGCGCCAGGGCCTGGCAGTGGAAACAAACACTGCTGGCCATCGCGTGGCACAGAGGAGATGCAGGGCCCAGGGGGATCTGGGGACTGACAAACCCGCTCCCAACACTCATCACAGACTCACAGCTCCCACTTCTTACCAGCGTTCCTTCATTCTGCTTTGTGCCCTGCCCGGTCCCTGCTGTCAGGCTGAGCCTGGCGTGGGGGTTGTGTGTCCCAGGACAGAGCAGCTCTCCACGCCGAGCCTCAGAGCCCTGAGCCCCCTGGCGTGGCCTCTGCCCGCCCTGGGCCACCCCTTGGGGTCCCCCCTTGGAGGGGCCGCTGGGGCAAAGACAGCGTGGCTCCAGGCTCTGCCGGGGTGGCCTCTCCCTCCTCGGGCCACAGAGCTCCCCTCGAGCCACAGCAGCTCCCCTCAAGCCACAGGAGCTCCCCTCAATCCACAGCAGCTCCCCTCGAGGCACAGAGCTCCCCTCGAGGCACAGGAGCTCCCCTCGAGGCACAGCAGCTCCCCTCGAGGCACAGCAGCTCCCCTCAATCCACAGCAGCTCCCCTGCAGCCACAGGAGCTCCCCTCAATCCACAGCAGCTCCCCTCAATCCACAGAGCTCCCCTCAATCCACAGCAGCTCCCCTCGAGCCACAGCAGCTCCCCTCGAGCACTCCTCTGGAGGAAAGGAAGCCACGCAGCAGTCTGTCTCCAAAAGAGAGAAAGCTGAGGAGGTCAAACGCCCGAGAGCCAGGCCACGGCTGGTGCTGTGGGTTCTGCTTTCCTCTTCCAGGACAAAGAGCAACGAGTGCAAGCTGAAAGAGGGGAAATGATCGGACAAGAGGAAGAGGAAGAAATCCCTCCCTGGAGGGTGGGCAGGCCCTGGCACAGCCGGGGCTGCTCCTGGGTCCCTGGGGCTGGAGGAGTCCCAGGCAGGGGGGCAGTGAGATGCTCTTTAAGGTCCCTTCCCACCCTTAACGTTCTCTGATTCCATCTTGGCACTCGGCATGGGAGATGCACACAAAGGTTGTGTTTCAGCGAACACTTTTTGTTCGGCAAAGAAAAAAAAAAAAAAGCCTGGCATTGATTTGCTCCAGGCCAACATAAATATCAGAGATTGTGAAAAGGCACAAATGAGGGCCAATGTTCACATCAGCTAATGTGGTCCTGGCACGTCGGTCGGATTAGGCAATGGATTTGCTCTTCCTGCTCGTGGCTGGGAGGCTGCTAAGCAGGATATCACCAGGGACCAGCTCCTTGGCAGAGCCGCGCAGCAGGGACAGCTCTGGCAGCAGCGTCCCCGCAGTGCCACCTCCCGCCCGGGCAGGGCCGGCTCAGACTCCTCCCGAAGCGAGCGCAGGAAGGCAAACCCCGCTGCCGGAGCTGGGGAAGAACACAGCTTTCCCCAGGCTGGATTAAAGAAATAATAATTAAACCCCAAATCGATAGAGCGCGGGTTTGCCGCGCAGCTCTTTGTGTCTGCCGGGAAGCACGAGGGCTCTCCAGCCCGGCTGAGCTGCAGCTGACAGCAGGGTCTTCCTAGTGACAACTGGAGAGCTGCTGCTGTTGTGCTGCTATTGATCTAAGCAGAATACAAAACACCTGAAGTCAGCAGGGAAAAATAGCTGCAGTTGGAAAAGGAGCTGTGGGGGGGAGGACAGGGAGGGGAGAGCAGGTAAGAAGTTCTCCATGCATAAAATTAAAGGCCAGGGTTTTATTGCAGCTCTCTTGCCTGACTCCAGCACTGGATCGATGTGCAGAGCAGGAATGGTGCCATCATTGTTTGTGCGAGCTCTCACTTGAGGAGAAACAAAAGGGTTTGCCAGGGACTCGCCCCCGATGGCTGCTCTGGTCCCCTCAGGACAGCGGGGCCGTGTCCCTGCTCCTGGCCGGGCCAGCAGGCTCCTGGGGCCCGGAGCCTTCCTGAGGGGACAAGGGGGCACTGTGGGTCTGTCCCAGGGCAGCCTGGAGCCATGGGGCACTGTGGGTCTGTCCCAGCCCAGCCTGGAGCCATGGGGCATCATGGGTCTGTCCCAGCCCAGCCCGGCAGCGCTTCCCTGGGAACCGTCCCTGTTGTGGCAGCCCCAGCGCTGGTGACACTGCCAGAGCCCTCCAGAGGAGATCCCCTCCGCCTGGGGACACTGCCAGCCCGGGCAGCCGCAGGCCTGGAAATGTCACCGAGGCTCGGCCGCTGGAGGACACGGCCCCCGAGGGCAGCCTGCGCTGGGCTCTGCTGCTCCCCTGCCCTGCTCTCCTGGCTCGATGAGAGCCCACACGGCCCTCGGGGCTCTGCTGGTGCCACGCACAGCCCCACGGGACACGCCAGCCCCAGCCACCATCCCAAAAGCAGCCCTGAGCCACGCCGGCCCTCAGCTCCAGCCTTGGGGCTTTCCTCTCTCCTCGCACTGGAAGCTGCATTTCCTCCTCCCAGCTTTCCTCTCTCCTCTCACTGGAAGCTGCATTTCCTCCTCCCAGCTTTCCTCTCTCCTGTCACTGGAAGCTGCATTTCCTCCTCCCGGCTTTCCTCTCTCCTCTCACTGGAAGCTGCATTTCCTCCTCCCTCTGTCCCTCTCGCAGTCCCCAGGGCAGCTTTCCCAGCTGAAGGAGCAGCCACAGTTTCCCAGGGAGCAGGGGCACACTGGAAGCGCTCCCAGAGCCCAGGGCTGGTCGTGGTGATTGCTCAGCCAAGAAATCCAGGACAAAACCCAGCTCCCCTCCAGGGCAGCCCCAAAGGGGGTCCCCATCCGACTCCGGCCCTGCAGGGCACGGCCTGAGCAGCCACGAGGGCTGAACTCACAGACCCACAGCGGGCACATCCCCACTCCCATTCTGCTCACACACAGGACCCATCTTGAGCCCTCTGCAGTTTTGTCGCTGGCACTGCCAACAGTTCCATCAGAGAAAAGTGAATTTGTCAGTCAGGCTGCAAATATGTTCCTCCCCCCACATCCCAGAGCACATCCCTCCTCTGCCTCCTCAACCCAATCCTCTCACCGAATGACAAATAAAACTAATTTTCTGGGTCCTTCTACCCATTTCCACCCACAATTCAAACACTGAGCTTCCAACCACTCACTCCAAGAGCTGACCCAATTAGCTGATTGCCAATTCCAGCTATGGATGCTCATTGCTTCGTTACAGCAGAGCCGCCTTTTAAAGCAATAATTTATATCAGACAGGATTTGAAATGAAGAGGCCTCAAAAGACCTTTAGCTGAAAGGTGTCCAACAGGAATTTTTAAGAGAAGAGTTCAAATGGATTCTGAGAATAACAGCCTGGTTCTCTACCTCTCCCTTAAGGCCTGCAGATTGGAGAGCCAGGAAATACTTGGGAGGTTGTGCAGCAGGAATCCGGAGGAAGAAGCGAGGGCATGAGATCCTTCAGCAAAGGAGCCCCTCTGGGAGCAAAGGCCGGGGATGGGCGCACCATGGGAGGCAGGGAACGTGCTGCTGCTGCCACAGAGCACCTCGGCATGTCCCCAGCAAGGTGACTCAGGAGGTGAGCCCAGGGCTCCCAGCTCAGCCCAAGGGACGCCCCGGGAGCAGCTCCAGGGCAGGGAGGGCTCCTGCAGCTCTGAGCCCCCCGTGCCCCCCGGGCTCTGGGGGTCACAGCAGGGGCCTCCCCAGGGTTCCAGAGTCCTGCAGTCTCTGGGAAGGTCCCCTGAGATGCAGGGACACCCTCCCTCCCCTCCCCTCCTCCAGGCAGCTGCTCCCGCCCCTGCCCCAGCGCTGGCAGCCCCAAAGCCTCGCTCTCCTGCCAGCCCTGAGCTCCCAAACCTGGATCAATTAACTCAGCACTGGCTCCGTGGCCACCACAGCTTATGGGCCACGCTTTGGGCTCCCCAGCCCCTTCCCACGCCCGTTTGGAGCCTCTGCTCTCAGCACCTGGCCCAACCAGGCACCCTCCAGCCACCCTGGCAGAGCAGGAAGGTAGAACAAAACCACAAGGATCCCCCGAACAAAACGACACCAAGAAAGAACTAGAACAAAGAGTTGTTTAATCGCTTAACCCTTTCTCTTCCAGGGACCAGAGAAACAAGTTTTCTGCTCCTTCTAATGAGGGCAGTAAGGCTCGTGTGTTACCTCTACAACTGCAGGGGCAAAGTTTATGAGATGATCGTCTTTAGTACTCAAAAAAGCGAGAAGCAATGGTCACTGCAACACTAAGAGAATCCTAGAGTCTCCTAACGGAGAGCCCATTGCTAGAATACAAAAATAAAGGAGGCATCCCTGCATATCCCAGGCTAGAAAGAGTTAACCAGAAAGAGCAGGAAGAAGCTTTCCCAAAGAGGGGGTTGAAGTAAACAGCAGAGGTCAATAAAGCAACATCTTCTCCTGACTTCCCCAGCATGTTTTTTTTCCTTCACCAATAAATACAAATTCCTCGTTAACAAGCGACAAGCAGGTAATCTGCCCACAGCAAGGGGAAAAGGGGCTCAAGGCAGAGAGATTTTTCTCTCCCCTTCTCTCCTATTATTATTAATCTTCTTTTTTTTTTTAACCAAAGCAGCCATTAAAAACAGCAACCGACTGCAGAGGCAGGGAATCTGGTTGCTTTCACACTGCAACTGGCAGGTAAAAGAGCTGCACTGTCTCACAAGGGTAAAAAAAACCCAAAAAATAGCTGCCACAGCAAAAGGTGAATGGGGAGGGAGAGGTCTGTTCTCTTCAGAGCTTTCCATCTCAGTCTCTCAGTTTAAAAATCAAAGTCTGCAGACGTTGTCTACTGAAAGCTGAAAAAAAAAGTTTGAGTGGGAGGAGAAGAGGGAAAGAAAAAAAAAAAAAAAAAAAGAAGAGAATACGTCTAGTAGGAAGCCTTAAGCAAAAAAAAAGGAAAGGGCAGACCATGTCAGAAAGCCACCCAAGTGAGGAGAATTTTCTGCTGCCTCTGGGTTTGGAAGAGCAGCAAATGCCGGGGGTGCACCTGGCCATGCTCCCAGCCAGGTGAACTCAACAGTCACAGGTACTGCGTGGAAACCAACCAGCCTGCCCCAGGAGCTGAGGGACACCTGGCCCAGGTGAGCTGTGCTGATGCTGCCCCCCCCGCCGGGCAGAGCAGGGCAGCTGCTCCCTGCGAGGGGCTGGGACATGGCAGGAGTCACAGCAGCTCCCCCGGGACATGGCAGGAGTCTGCCCGAGGGCACCCCCAGTGCTCTCTCTGCAGGAACAGCGTCCTCAGACATGCTGCCAGCTGCCCTCTCCCGCTCCTCATCTCCAGATTGTTCTGGAAGGCAGAGGCAGCCCTGGCTCAGGCAGCCCCGCGCAGCTGCGCTCAGCGGTGCCTGGCAGCCAGAGGCAGCCGGGGAGGAAAGGGAGGCCTCTCATCTTTCCACGGCAGCAACAGGAAGACCAGGGATTGCAGCACATGGAAGAACAGCACACACACATGCGCACACACTCCCAGACACACACCTCACACCCCTGGGACCGAGGCTAACATGTTCAGACCTTCGGCAGGAAGAGACGCGAGACAGCGCAGAGCGGTTCAGATCTCCAGGGGCTCTTTGGTCTTAGTTGATAGTCCTAGAAAAAACAACCTCCAGAGGTGGTTGTAGCACAGCTGTGTAAGATCTGTGGGGTATTTAGTGTTTGGCAACTGCAAGAGGGGAAAACAGGGCTGCGTGTTACAGGAGGGGGAAGGAATGGAAGTACAGTGCTGTGTTTCCAGGTGTGCCCCTGGCTGCGCAGCCAGCCAGGGCGTGGGGAGTGGGGAGAGGAAGGAGGGTTCCTGAGAGGACCACAAATCCATCTGATGTTACACCAACAAAGAGGCAGGGAAGGCCCACCTTGGCCAAGACAGAGCAGCTGGCTGCACAAAAATGCTGCTTCTGACAACTCCAGACTGTAGCTGTATTGTTCACACGGTGACAACGCCCTCAGCTCCTGCGCAGGTGACACGGAGAGGAGAAAGTGAACACAGCTACACACCTTGGGCAATGGAGAGGTGCTGTCACCTGCCCTTTTCCTCAGCAGCTTTAGCTACACGAGTCCTGGGCCTCTGATCCAGCCTGTGCCCATTGCTTTACCTCCCTGCACGGGCTCAGGGAGCACAGGAGGCAGTATCACAACTGGGCAAGCTCGATCTGCCCCGTGGAGCTGCACACACCCAGTGCCTTCACTGATCCCTCAGCTACGACAGGGGCACAAGACAGGCAACCTCCAGCCCTCAACAGAGCACAGCTACATCTGCTGACGTGTCTGAGATGGAAGCCAGAAGGAAGATGTTATGGGACAAAACAGGTGTTTCATGGCCAACCACCGTAAGCCGGGGGCCTCTAGACAGGCTGGTAGCACAGTCAAGCTTTAAAATCACTGCAGTAAATTCATTCCATAACCCCTGCCCTAGGTTTGTATTTTATTCAGGAATTTAACATCCCCCCTGCAATGCAGGCAACAGCCCCTGTACCAGATCATACAGCAGCTCTGGAAAAATAATCACCAGTTACACTGCTCACAGACAACTCAAAGACCCCTGTTGGGACTAAATTCCACTAAAGGCAAACCCCAGACTGCACTGCCATGGAAGAGGAGGAGGAGGAGGAGGTGATGGTTTAGAGACGGCCGCTCCTGCCCCTGCCAGCTTGTCCTACCCTGTGCATAGTGCGAAACAGTGCAGTCATTCACCAGAGAAAGTTCAGGACCAAGGAAACTCGGTTCCCTTTCAGCCAAATGTTTAGAGGAAGGAGAGGCAGTTCTGTTTTAGCTGGGCCGGCACTGGACCTGCCCCTCTGAGCTGTCTTCATCGTCTGAGCCTCCAGCCCCACCACTGGTCAGTCCTGTGATCCTGTAGCCCATGTTCAGCAACATCACCTCCAGCGGGTCCGCGTTCATCCGCCGCTGGTTGGCTTGGGAAGCACCTTCCATGTCCACGACCACGCGGCCGTTGAGGGTCTCGCTCTGCAAGACACCAGGGGACAGCACTCAGGACCCCGCAGGGGCTGCTCCTGCTGCAACGGGAGATCCCAGCAGGAAAACACAGCAGGAAAGAGCAGCGGCGGCTTTGGCTGCGGCTCTTACCTCCGGCCTGGGGTTCCAGAGTCGCACCACCGGGTCGATGCCGCTGGTGGCCAGGAAGCAGTAGCTGGGATGAGGCTGGAGACAGTTCACAATGGACTCGTCTCCCTGCAGCACACGCACCAGGTTGGTGGTTTCCTTCTCCCAGATGAAGAAGGAGCCGTCGTCCGAGCCGCTGACGATGTACTGGGCGTTGCTAGGGCAGAGGAGCAGAGCCTGGGGGTCACGCTCAAGAGCCAGGCTCCAGCAGGCTGAGAATTTCACATGGCTTCTACCATCAGCAGGCTGGCACCCCTCACACCCGCACAGCCAGGTAAAGCTCCCCGTGCTGGCTCCCTGCATCCCCAGGAGCCCTGTTTGCAATCCCAAATGGGTTTCTGAACTGCTAGCCCAACCAGGCCCTCTGTGGATCTGCTCCTCACCAGCTGCTCGTGCAGCAGTGTGGGAGGGGGGTTCCTGTCAGCTCATCCCAACCCTCCAAAGCAGTGTCCGTGTCATTTTATGGACAGTAACGTGGGGCTACACGTGAGGCTTCCAGGGAACAGAGCATGCTGCTGCTGCTCGCTCCTGCCCTGCACCCCTGCTGCCATCTGCCAGCATACCTGCCAAAGAAATTGGCCTCTTTGATGTCTGTGGTGGTGTTGCAGTGGCCGCAGTACCGGAATTTGTAGTCGTAGCTGCGCTCCCTCAGCACCATCTCATCCTCAGAGATGGAGTCCTTGCGGCCCGTGGCTCGCAGCCGGATGGGGCCACCCCCCTTCTTGTCTTCAGCTGCAAGGACAACACATTTCACTCAGCACCACGGGGGAGTTCCAAGCAAAACACACCCCAGGAGCCCCCAGCAGCCTTAGAGAGGAGTTAAGGACGATTCCAGCAGGAAGCAGGGCTCAGAGCGTGAGCTTCCTTCCTTCCAGATTATCTCCTGGCTATATCAGACTCCTTTTATCACACTCTCACTCAAGAGCAAACCAGGGCCAGGCACAAGGAAAGAACAGGCTCAGGCCAGTTTTTGTGCACAGCAACAATCAATCTCTCTCAGAAGTTGGAGCTTTACTTCAGAGGGGCAGTTTAAGGAGGAAAGTCCTTGTGTGCTCATTAGATTTCAGCGTAACCTTGGAGAAGCCCGGGAGCAGCAGCACTCACCGTTATCACTCTTGGAGAAGAGGGCAGCATTGATGTCCCTGTCTAGTGCATCGCAGGCACTGCTGTGTGCTTGTTCTGGAAACTTCCCTTTAAAGTCATCCAGACACTCCAGTGCTTCTGCCACGTACTTGAGTTCAAAGAGGCAGCGGGCGAGGCGGAAATGGGCCTTCAGGTGGCATGGATTTAGGGATATGGCCTTCAGGCAGTCCCTCAGAGCGTCGTAATGGTCCCCGTCCCTGAGGAAAGCAGAGCGGTGCATTAGCCAGCCCAAGCAGCAACAGCAAGCATTTTCCACTGCTGTTTCCCAGCCCTCATTTCACTCCACAGCTTGTTGTTTCCAGCTCTCTACACAATCCCACACCCCAGGAGCTCACTAACAGCATTTGCTGCGACTCGGGGGCACCACCTGACCCAGCCCAGCCTCCCCAAGGCCCAGCAGACGCCCACAGGCAGCTCTGGGATGTGACCACACCAGGCTGCCCCGCCAGCCCTGACCTGCCATTTTAAATCCAAGAGAGCAGAGCTCCCTGCTGCAGCACATTTCGGGAAGCCCTTTGAAGATGGAGGATGCAGCAGCCCTCTGGCCAGGCAGCGCAGCCCTCCCGTGCCAGGCGGGCTCCCTGTCACAGCTCAATCGTGCCCCTGTGTGGACACACGGCACAGCTCGGGCCCGCCAGCACCTCCCACACAAAGGGACAAGCGCCTCAAGCAGGAGCCTTCCCTCACCTTGACAGGAAAAAACGGCGGAGTTTGACAAGCGGGCGTGAGAGCAGACGGGCTGCTGGGGGGATTTGTGTCCTGCTCGCAGCCTGGTCGCCCTGAGCTCAGGGCTGGGCAATGAGGTGTCTGGCTGTGCTCTGCAAGCACGAGGGACTTGTTGAGCCCCGTGTGCTGCCCAGCTCACCTGGGGTGCCAGCACTGAGCCCCGACTGCTCAGACACCACAAGCTGCCTGAACAAGGCTCCGTTTGATGGTTAATAACAGTAATATTAACAATGTTAATCTTTCATCTCCGTAACCTACATGCCCCATCCCTGGAAGTGTCCCAGGCCAGGCTGAACAGTGCTTGGAGCAACCTGGGAGAGAGGAAGGTGCCCTGCCCACAGCAGGGAATGGAATGAGATGGGCTTTAAGGCCCCTTCCAACCCAAACCATTCCAGGATTCTGTGCACTGCACCTACCAAGGTCGAAAACACTCCCAAGGAGAGGATGAATTCACAGAGCAACAACTTTAGATGATGTGAAACCTCAGGGAACACAGGAAGGCTCAGGTTGGAAGGGACAACTGCAGGTCATGCAGGACACCTTCCCTGCACAAACAGGGCTCCCTACAGCATTCCTCAGGACTGTGTCCAGCTTTTGAATATCTCCAGTAGAGGAGACTCCACACCCTCTGTGGGCAGCCCATCCCAGGGCTCTGTGACCCTCACAGTAAAGAAGCTCCTCCTCACACACAGGTGGAACAGGGAACAGGTGTCTCAGGGTCTGGCCTCATTAAGGGGAGCTCCAAATCTTGCAGGAGCATGTTTTGCTGCATCCAGCCTGCAGCTCCCTCCTGTCCAGGTGGGTAGGGCACAGCACAGCCCTGCCCGTGAGACCTGCAGCAGGAACATGGCTCTCCAGGGCTGCCTCTGCAGCACTGCCAGGGTTAAATCAGGACATGCAGCAACAGACCATTTTTACTGACAGGAAGAGGGAATGCAAGCTACCTGTTAGGATGACAGACAGATGTCTCACACTTGCACACCTGACTGGGCTTTTAAACTGCTTTGCCACCCTCAAACATCCTTCAAGCTCAACTACCAGCGCTGGCAGCCCAACAGACTGGCGTGAAAATGGACATGGTGGGATGCAAAGCAGGCTCTGCCTTCTCCCTTTGTTACAGGATTGACTCAGCTTGTGCAAAACTAGAAATCAGCTCAGTACTGCCAACGTGGACTGCTGAAAGCAATCCAGAGGGGGATGCAGTTGGCTTTTAGGAGCAAAATTTCAAAGGACAGCCTTAGAAGTGCTGGAAAATATGAGCAGCATCTTAAGGGAGATGAGCAAGGGGAGGTTAGGAAATTACAGACCTTCCTTTTCTCTTGCTCTGTTATTCAGAGAATGAGGCCAAAGCAGAACCTGCAGGGTTCTGAGGGTGGCCTGTACCTGCTCCTGCTCCAGACATCAAGAACACCTCAGAGACACATGGGGGTTCAGCCTGGGTCACTGTCTGCCTCTCCCCCTGCTCAGTGACATCCCAGCCACCTTCCCCACACTCCACAAACTGTTCCTAGCAGAAAGGTGCCCATTTTCTGCACCTGGAAGGGGTATCACCTCAGTGCTATTGAAATCCCACCCCCTGCATGCCACAGAAGCCCACTGTGTGTGTTTTCCACATCTTCCTGCTACCCAAAACTGTGGCAAAGCAGTAGCTGACACTCTGGAAGGTTCAGATGTGCCAACACCCTTCGGGAAAAACGATTCCTATAAGAAAAATGTCATTCATGAGATCAGCACTCAGCTTCTGTGCTCCATCCCTTAATCCCAACCTATTGTTCTTCTCCTTCTGAACACTGAGGTCTTTTTGAGGCAGCTCCCAAATCTCTGCTATTGCAAAACAGCCAGTAGGCCAGTTACCAACAGTCACAACAACTGCTGGCTGCTCTTTATCTTGGCAAGGAGAGAGGAGAATTCATACTGGGGATTTCAGCAGGGAGAGGAGAAGGATATCCTCACAAAGCAAATGGAGATGAAGGACCACAGCTATTTTAAATATGTTAATGGCAAGTCATGGTACTCAGTCTTACTCTGCTCAAGGGGACAGGCACTAAAATAACTCAGCTGTATCTTGCAGATGCAGCTCTGGCCACTGGTCAGAGCAGACATTACCTACTGCAGAGGCTGACAGGGTGTTTTGCAACCAGCAGGGCAGAATCCTCTCCAGACTGCAAGGATCTGCCACCTCCCCAGACCCCTGCAGAGGTTTGTTTCCAGTCAGAGGAGTGTGGGTTAACTGGGGTAACACAGGAACCACCAGGTCGGAGTGTCTGCAGTGTGAGGTACTTGGATAAAGCAGAAAAAGCAAAGCCACCCCAGCAGCCCTAAAACAACCTCCTGTCATGGGATGTTATAAAGCACAGTCACCATTACGTCATGTGTTGACAGCAGATTTAAGAGCCCTTCTTTAATGCAAATCAGAACCACCCAAAGAAACACAGACACCCTTGGAGACATCCAGAATGCTGTGAATCAGATGTGGATTCTGGGTTTCTTTTTAAACAGGAAAGGATCAGGCTTTCACAGAGCCCATCAGCGGGTGAAGCCGTGGGCTGCTAACCAGCTGTGCCTCCCCAGGATTTGCCCAGCACAGACTGCTGCACCACCCCTTTGTGCAGAGGTGCCCAGCTGTGTTTCAGTCTGATGAGCCCACCCCCCCCGCCAGAGGGACAGCAGGCCCGTGACAAGGTGGCCCTGGGAGTCCCCTGCAGTGACCCTGCCCCTTACCACTTGCGCTTCATGTAGGCAGCAGCTCTGTTCCCATAGAGCATGGCATTGTTGGGGGCCTTCTGCACAGCCTTGCTGTACAGCTGGATGGCCTGTGTCCACAGCTGGCAGGCAAAGGCCTCGTTGGCTTGCTGCTTGATCCGCTCCAGGTACGGGGGCAACTCCACCTGGGGGCTGCAGGGGAAGAAGGGAGCAGCACAGCTAAGTGGTACGTCCTTCACTCCAGGTCAGAGTCTGCAGTGCTTAGTTCCAGCTTAGCTAATGTTTGCTAAACTTCCTAATAAAAGATTCAGGAAAAGGCAGAAGGGATTCTAGACATGAAGAACCGCCGTTTAAGAGGAAAGTTTGGTTATGACCACAGAATCCCAGAATAGTCTGGGTTGGAAGAGAATTTAAAGCCCATCCAGTCCCACCCCGTGTCATGGGCAGGGACACCTTCCACTACCCCAGGGTGCTCCCAGCCCCGTCCAGCCTGGCCTTGGGCACTGCCAGGGCAGCCAGAGCTTCCCTGGGCACCCTGTGCCAGGGCCCCCCACCCTCTGGCAGTCTCACTACATCAGTGTGACCATCACTTGACTGTTTCCAATTTTTCTTCATCTACAGAGACACACTGCAAATTGAGCAGTGGATATTTTAAGCATCAGCCTTCACCAATAGGTCTTTGTTTCGACTGCATAAACAACGTTTCCAGTGCTCTTTTAGCAATGCACAACAATGCACATGCAGAAGCATCTGAGCTCAGCAGGCCCATGCTCTGCCACCCAAAATTCCAGCCCCGTTCCTGCTGCCGCGGTGGAGGGGCCATCTAGAGGAGAGGAGCTGGAACAGACCACGAAGTGGCTCTGGAGGAACCCAGACTACCCATATATGGTATTAAATAAGTGACTTGACTTGGAACCAAGTCTCATCAGCTGGAAGGAAAACAGCCACCAAGATGTGCTGCTGCTCCTTCACCCCACATGCGTTTTGTTTCAAAGACAGAAATCAGCAGGAGCAATGGAAGAGGCTCCATCCAGTCCATTCCCATGCTAGGAATGGCAGTAGTGTTCCAGTGCTGTCACAGAACAATTCTGGCTGCTTCAGTTCAGTTTGCAGCAGGCAAGTGCCCAAAAAATGACAGAGGGAAGCAAGGTTCCTTCACCTGCCAGCCTCTGCCACCACCAACACAGTTCCTGCAGGCCAGGAAGCAACCACCACTCAGGGCACTCTGCTTCCAGGCTGAAAAATCATTCCTTAGTTTTGTCCACCTTAATTCATCATAAGAGGAAAAATCCTCCCAGGACGCTCTTGCCTGGTCTGACTCCTGTTCCCAGCCCAGGCACAGCCAGCAGCCCCAAGGACAGAGGCCACTTGGCAATCCAGGAACAGGGCAGGGGATTTGCACTTCACCCCTTTCTGGCAGCTCCTCACCCTGTGAGAGGCAAAGGACAAAGGCAGGGAACCCCCAGGAGGGACAGCTGTGCCCTCACCTCACGTGCGCCCGTCCCTCGGCCAAGCGGAAGCCGTTGCTGTGCAGGTGGATCCCATTGGACACTCCATTGGTAGAGGTTTTGCCATTCTGCACTTCTGAGGGTTAGAGAAGGATAAATACAACCATACTGAGTATCAATGTCCATTACACAAACTCAGGGTTTAGTGTACAGCAGGGCCAACCCAGCACAACAGCCCCGTTCAGAGCAGAAACTAAGCTGCCATGATTCCACCTGCTCCAGCCACCTGGATTAGATTTGTCCTCTTCATTTACAAACCTCTGCAGTGTCCTTTGCAATACAATTCCAGATCAGAAAACCAGACACACACAGAACCAAGGGCTAAGGGAATTACCTTAGACTGATTTCAGGCCGTGGTTGGAGTACCATGGAATCCTGGAATGGTCTGGGAGGACCTCAACCACTGAACAGGCTGCTTAACCCTTGAGCACAGCTTTAGGCACTCTCAACTCACACCCTCCTCTCCACAGGTCACTTCTGCCCCCACGTTTTGTCCCTCTGCAGAAGGATTTTGGCACCAGGGTATGAACTGCACTGCAGAAGCAGCCCAGCAACACCCACAGCTGCTTCCCTCTCCTCCTGCACCCCGAAAATGAACTGTGCAGCACAGAACTCCCCTCTGCTGCTCGCTCCCCTTGTGACAGCATCACACTTACCCCCTGAAGTGTGGCACTTCTTTGGGAGGAGAAAAGTGTATGGTCGCTGTTTGTATGTCAGATCAAACAAATAGACCTGAGGAGAGGAAAAAAGAGCATGAGGCAAGTCTGCAAAACAGAGACGCTCAAGGCAGAAATCAGAGAGGGCTCAGTAGGTACACAGCTCCATGTTTGTGTTTGCTGTTTCCAATTTTCTCACTGGGAATCTTTCCTACAGATGGGCACACAAGGGATGGCAGCAATAACTGGGGTGTGTCCCAGTCCAGCCCAGTTCAGAGAGAAAACACTGAGAAACAGGAACCTGGTCTTACTCCACACCTGCAGGGTTTAAAGGATGACCTGAGTACTCACCAACCTGCTCAGAAAGCTTCCTATTTCCATTAAGCAACTAAGGTATTTCAATTAACACAATGATAATGAAGAGACCAAACACCTATTGACAGAAAAGAGGCGGGACACCAAGGAAAAGTCTCTCTAAGATGAAACCAGTACTTCCCAAGAAATTCCCAGGGCAGCTCTGTGAAATCCTAATTTACAGCTGTGCTGGGACAGGAATGGACAGCCCAGGCCAGACCCAGAGCTCACCCTCTCCTAAAGGGAGCGAGTGCACGTGTGAGAAAGAGCTGGAGAGGACAAGCACAGCGCAGCCTGCCCACAAGCAAAGGTCCTGTTTAATCCACGCTGATTAATGCTGTCAGGAGGATTTTCTCATTCCATTGATAGGCTTTACAAAAGATCCATGAATAACACCCAGAGCTTAAAATTAAAGCAATCAATATTCCAGGTGAAGGCCTTTGCTTCTCCAAGTTCCTCACTCACTACATTCTATTACAGAAGCAGTTTGATGTTTCAAGAATGAGTTATGAAATCCTTTCTAGGTCAACAAAGGTCAGTTCCAGAACTGGTTTTGTTTATTTTCTTTCCCCTCTTCCAGAGAGTGAAATGTGAATTGGAAAACCACAACAGAATGTGGTCTAACTTTGATCAGTGGCAGCGTAACAAATACATCCCTAATCCCAAGTATTTAGTCTGAATTAATCAGAAAGCAGTTTAAAATCAATCACATTACCCACAGAGAAGCTGCTGTACCTGTTTTCAGTGGCACACAACAATGTCCAGTGACCCAATGTGAAGCTTTTCTGGCTCCTTACCTGCTCCCCTCCCATGTTGACCAGGAGCTCGGTGCCATCGGGGCTGAAGGTGACGTACGTGGCCACCAGGACCCTCAGCCGGTTGTTGTAGTCTGGAAGCTTCACTGGGAGGTGCCCTGTGGAGAGGACAAGTCCATAATTATTGGCTTAATTCTCAACTGTTGTCTTTGTCCTACCCCAGCTGCTCCCTTTTACAAGGGCAAAGCCACGGAGCACAAGCACCTACGGGATTTTCCATTTCCCGCTGTTTATGGGATCCTTTAAGGGAACCAAAACATGCACAGGTGCCTTTTCACAGCTTCTGGGTGTTGATGTGCCTCTGGAAGTGCCCAAGGCCTGGAAGGATGGGGCTTCAAGCAACCTGGTCTAGTGGAAGGTGTCCCTGCCCACGGCACGGGGTGGAACAAGGTGTGCTTTAAGGTCCCTTCCAAGCCAAACCATTCTGTGATTCCATGGCTCCAATTCTGCACAGCCACCCCACATGAAGACAAGAATCATAACTGCCTTGTTAACAAGGAGCCTCCAGAACCCAGCAAATCTCAGTTTTGGGGATTCACTAGGATTTGGCTTTTGTGATTTGTGGCCATCTGCAAATACCTCCATCCTCAACCCTCTAATTAGGTTTCCTTAATAAAGCCCTCAGCACAAGGAAACCAAAGCTCCTAAATATTCAGCTCACACACAGGTTCTGTTCTTCAGACAGCAGATGTGTTGCATGACCAATTCAGGGGACCTGAGGAATCCTCTAGTGGGAATCATCAGGAGCAGGACTGTCAGAACTGGTCTGCTGAACATTCTGGTCTGAGATATTGTAAAAAAAAAAACAACCCAAACATTTTGGGGTAAAAGATAGTAAATAATGAGCACTGGAGAAAAATGTCATCTAGACTGCTCAGATACTGCATCACTGATTCTTTATCTGCAGGATGAGCACAAGTCACTTCTGTGCCAGAAAGATTTTGAACTGGGAGCAGTTCCAGGAAAGCCTATAGAGCCCAGGTTATATCCAATCCTTCACTTTCCAGCAGGAGTGACAAAAACATATTTATGCTGGACAAAAAGCAGCAAGGCTAGTTCACCTCCCCAGTGAAATAACCTGCAATTCCATGGAACAGCCCCTGGACGAGCTCCCTGGGCAGGGGTTTGTGTGCAGTGGGTAACTCTGTTTCTGCAGGCAGTGAAGGGCCCCAGTCACCCCAGTGCCACCCAGAGCAGGGCTGTACCTGCCACGTAGTACTGAGCCGCCCCGTCCGGGAGGGGCTTCTGCCGGTCACAGAACGTGTGCACCCCAGCCGAGGGGCTCTGCTTCATGCTTTTCCTACAGAGAGAGGAACAGCCTTATGATAACCACGGCAGCCAGCTGCTGGAAGCCTCACCTACGCTGGCTTTTCTTGCCCACCCACGAGGACGTAGCTGCCCACACAGCCCACCAGCCTCACAGCACCCCGGTGTACTCAGCCAAAAGACTTTGGGTGACAGAAAAAACGGAGCAAAACTTCCCAGAAAGAGGCGAGTGCTGGATCCCTGCAAGCCCCTCTTCCCACCAGATCCCTGCCCCAGGGTCTGCCCCAGAGGCAGGTGCTGTTACCTGTGGTTGTGGATCATGCGGATGTCGTAGAGGCGCACGAAGGGCCCGCTGGCCCCCACGGCCAGGTAATTGTTGTCCTGGGGGTTCACTGTCAGGCACTTGGCCTCCACCAGCTGCCCACAGTACTCAGTCAGGTCTATCAGGACCTCGGAACGTTTGCTGTTCTCCCGCAGGTCGTACTGCCTGCAAAGGGGGGGCCGTGAGGCAGACATACCATGGGTAACAGAAGCAGCAGGAAGAGACTCAGGCCATGTCCTGAGCTGGGACAACACTCACTAGGCCTCAGTACCAAGATAATCATTAGAAGCAGATCTACAATGTGCACAGATTTATTCAAGTTCCAAATGAAACTCCCAAGTCATGACTTGTTCCTTTCCTGGCCTCCCTTTCCAGCAGTGAGGAAAATGGAGGAGCTGAGGAGAGTATTTATGACTCTACAAGATAAATCTTTTGAGTTTTGGGAAAGGGGGAGATGAGCTGAAGCTGTTTAGTACAGAGACAGCCTCTCTTCAGGTCTGTGCACAGCACACATTGTGATGGTTCCCAAAACCAAACCAACTGGAATTCTGTACCTGATTAAGCCATCTTCTGCTGCACTCCAGAAGGTGTTTGGCCACATGGGAGCCGTGGCAATCCGCTTCACTCTGTTGGTGTGATCTCCAAACATGTGCACGGTCTCCTTGACAGTCAAGTCATGGACGTGCACCTTGGAATCTGCAGCTCCCGTGATGAGGATCCGATCCCCCGAGTGCGGCAAGAACTGCGGGACAGGGGGTGGACATTGAGCCTGGAGCAGCACTGGGGCTGCTCATGGGCACCCTGGCAGTCACAGCAGGAATTGTGCGCCAGGAACGTGGGCTCAGCCACGTTATTCCCTCTGACTCAGGTCAGTATGCACACTCAAGAGTCACCAGCTACAGCAGGACACGCGAGAGTTTCTTCATCACACATCCCAGCTTGCTACAACCATTTCCTTCCAATTCACTGAGAGAATAAGCCTGGGATCAGCATCATCTAAGTGCAATATTAGATTCAATCCTTTTCCCCCTAATTAGAAATATTAAACTTTTTGTGGGGAAACTGCTTGCAGGAAAATGTTTCCTAGCAAGGATTTATACTTTACCGCTCACGTTGCTGTTTCTGTTAGCTGCTCATTCCTTCTAAGCACATACCTTGACAGAAAAGATGTTTGCAGTGTGTCCTGTGTGCATAGAAAGGAGTTTCTTGTGGTGCAGAGGATCCCACACAATGGTATGCTGGTCATCAGAGCCAGAGGCCAACAAGCTGGAAGGAACAGGAGACAAATATGCACCATGAATTCTTCTGCTCCACACCGTGCCCAGGCCTGTGGAGCTGTTTGACCACAGACATCCAGTAAGTTAATTCACCCTAACCAGCACATTTCCTCTCTCCCCTCAGCTCTCTGTTCTTGCAGCCCACCGTGCACCCATCCCTTCAGCCAGGTCTAGGAGCTGAAGCAGACAAAAAGCAATTCCACAGAAAGCACAGCTGCCTGCAGCATCTCACCCGCATCGTGGTGGGAAAACAGGAGCGTTTGGTCAACAGCAAAATGCAGGGCCTCCACCTTCCCTACACCCTGGCTGTGTTACTGCTCCACAGCATCTCTGAAGCCCAGCCAAGGCACTCATTCCCAGGCTCCAGAGGTGCCCAGGCAGTCCCAGGGCTGAACCACAAACTGCTTTTAAAGTCATTGCAAGGTGCTCTTGGCCTTGTCCAGCCATCTGCATCTGGACCAAAGGAATCTGACATCTGCAACTCTCAGCTCTTTTAAACTTGGATTTCCTTGTAGCCATTCTCTTTCAAGCACATGAAATTTTCACTGGTAAGTAATTCTGAAGAGTTTCAGAGGGCAGACTTTGGATGTTGTAAGAGGCATGTGCAGAAATACCCACTCTTCCTCCAACCCACTCATTTCTCACACAGAAACTCTTCATTCCACTTGGTTACTGGAAGTTGCTCTTCAGTGTCCCTCTGAAACTGCAGAGGGGTGAATTCTCTACCTCCTTCCCTTGGATATCTGTCCCCCAGCAGCAGCTTGTAACAGCATGGGGAAGGGGGTGGGGAAATGTCACCACCAGCTGGGCAAATCCTAAAGAGCCATTATAATCCATAATGCCACTTAAGAGAAGAGAAGCAGCCTTCTATCTCCACTTCTTAGGCTGACCATTTCCCTTCTGAACTCACTAAAGGGGCATTTCTAATAATATCCAGATATATTTAACAAAATAAAGCTTCTTTTGAAGCGGGAGCTCTACTACAGCTCAAAATTTGAGCCTGAGCTCCACTTTACTAGAAATGGGAAGCAGCTGCTTATGATAACATGACCTACATCCTGCTCTTGGGAAAACCTGGGGTTATGGCTTTGCTGATTCCCCAAATGAAGCCACATACTTACTCTCCTTTTTCATTCCATTCCAGACAGTTGACACACCCAGAGTGACCCTGAGGGAAGGAGACAAGGGAAAATGGCATTAGTCAAACTTCAGATGTATCAAACAGAGCTGTCCTGAGACAAGGACACAGTGAGCTCCTCAAATAACTTCTTCCAATAAAAGCAGGGGGTTTTTATTCCAACCCTGCAAAGAACTCCACACACTTGGTAGATAAGCACCTCCAGAAAAGACAGACATGCTAGAGCAGCCGGGGTAGGAAAGGCAAAATGAAACAAATAGAAAAAGGTAGTGTTGAATAAAATGGCAGTTTAGTCTCAGAGGCTACAGCTGAAATCCTGCTGTACACACGGAAAGGTGACTTTGCTTCCAAAGCCCTTGGCTAGCCTGACAAATTACATGTACAGGCACTCTGGGAACACAGGGAAAATGCACTTTTGATAGCTCTGTTAGAAGCACCTTGCTGCTGGGTGACTACATCATCCATCTTCATCCACATTAACCAACGACTGCACCAGCAAGTGGGGGAGTGTCAAGCAGCATTTGATGTGGGAGATGTGACTGAAAAGGGGGACAAAATAATCCTTTTCTCCCCCAAACCAAGATAACTGATGTGTTAGAGGTTGGCTCAGTTGGGCGGAGCAGGGTGTTGATAATGCCAAGGTTGTGGGTTTGACCCCCACATGGGGCTGTTCACTTCAGACTCCAATGATCCCTGTGGGTCCCTTCCAACTCAGAATATTCTGTATAATCTCAAAACCTTTTCTATGGTATGTCAGAGCGCACTACAGCCTGCTCCTTAGGGATCCCATTAGAGCTGAGCATGTTGAACAGCTGACAATTGTCTTCTTCAGGCAGCAGTGCTGAGATGAGGTGGTGCCCACCCTGGCAAAGGTTCTCCTCTAGTGCACCAGGCAGTGCAGAAGCTCACGCAAGCTCTCACTGAGCTCTGATGCAGTTTGGGGGACCAAGAAATCAGCAGTGACCTGACAGAGCAGAGCAGTTCATCCACTCCTGCAGCAAGGGGCAGCCCAGGGAGCTGCTCTGCCCTCTCACACTCACCTGCAGCTCAGCCTCCAGCCCCAGGCGGCGGATGAAGGGGTCGGTGACGTGGTAGTGGCGCTCGAAGCCCAGCGCTCCCCTCTCCTGCAGGAGCAGAAGGCACCACACTGAGCACGACAAACAAACACTCCTCTGCCCTTTCAGAGAACACTCTTCAAGGTTAAAAATCACACCAGGTATTGGGGGGTCCGCAGGTCCCGTGCTGTAGTAGGGAGTCACAGAATCCCAGACTGGTTTGGGTGGGAAGGGACCTCAGAGCCCACGCAGTGCCACCCCTGCTGTGGCAGGGACACCTCCCACTGTCCCTGGCTGCTCCCAGCCCCGTCCAGCCTGGCCTTGGGCACTGCCAGAGGGATCCAGGGGCAGCCCCAGCTGCTCTGGGCACCCTGTGCCAGGGCCTGCCCACCCTCAGAGAAAAGAATTTCTTCCCAATATCCCATCCAACCCTGTTCTCCTTCAGCTCAAGGCCATTCTCCCTTGTCCCATCACTACATACCCTTGTGACAAGTCCCTCTCCAGCCTTGCCGTCCTCTGAACATCTCCAGGTGGGCAAATCTTAATCTTTGCCCCTGAACGGATTTAAAATGCTGCATAACTCAGTGCCAGGCTCCAGATGAGGAGCCAAAACCAGCTCTGGGAGGCCCACACTGAGGCAGAGTGAGCTGACTCTACCTGGGGCCTGAACCAGAAGATACGGCAGAACTCGGGAATGCCTGCTCTTATCCCTCGGCAAGGATTTCAGCAGGACCTCCCTCCTGAGCACAGCAGTGCTGGAGCAGAGCTGCCCGGGAGAACCGTGCCATCGCAGAGCCTGTCCCAAGGCAGCAGCAGCATGGGGTGAGGAATGGAGTGAACTGGCCAGCTGCCCTCAGGGATGGCTCTTCCTCAGGCAGGGAGCAGAGCTGCAGAGCAGCACAGGCTGCTCCAGAGGGATGGGAACAGCTGCCACAGAACTGCGTCAGTACAAATGAAGGTGAAGGAAAGCAGGACAGTTGTTTCCCCTGTGATCTCACAGGGCTCACAGATGCATCAGCAGATGGCTCTGATGAAAGAAGGCCAACTGCAGAGGCAGGAATGAAGGAGAGAGAATGCCAGGCAGATTTTGGATGGAACATCTAAATGGAGACTCTTCCCTAGGACTTGACCCAGCTGTGGTCTCACTCCATGTCACACTTGCCAACTTAATCCTGTGTCACCTGCACTTAGAGATGGGAACACCAATGCCAAAATCACCCTGGTGGTGCCCAAAACACCACCCTGGTGGTGCTCAGGGCACATCAGCAGTCCCAGAGCACGCACACAAATTCCCTTCCCAGCCCAATGTTCAGTAATGAACTCCACACACCAAAAGCTATTTGAAGACAAAATGGAGACAGACATAAAAGGACTGGAGGCAAAACAAACCAGGCTTTTTGTAGCAGCTTCCATGGCAGACTTCAAACCCCTTGATGTACTTTTGTGCAGAGCATTCCTAAAGCACTGCGAGGCCCATGCAAGGTGCTGCAGGTGCAATTCTGTGCTACTGCAGCCTTTGTGAGGAATGTGGGGTAGGATACTGCTTTTCCTGCAAGGCACTGCCTGACTCAGCCATCTTCCCAAGGTCACACGTCAAAGCCTGACAGAGCAGACAGCCTGAGACAGTCCCAGGCTAGGGCTCAAACCACAGAACCAGCCCTTCCTTGTTAGGGCAGCAAAACAAATCTTTGCACATGGATTGAATTACAAGCTTATAACTGAGTTTGGTACCAAACTGCAAAGTGAGCACTCGAGCTCCCAGTTCCTTATTCTGGCCACTCACAGATCCCTTTCCTGAATGCTGATTATCAGCAAAGCTGCAAATGATTTCAGGCCTCTGAGCCCCAGCAATAATTGCCTATTGTGTCTGCTGCAGCCAGTCCTTTCACGTTGATATTCCACCAAAGCAGCCATCAGATGACTGATCCCACCACTGCACAAGTTTTTTTTCCCCTACACAAAGGAAGCAACACAGCACTCTCTAAAGAAAAGGAGACAGAGAGGCTGTGACAGAGATCATTAGCTTTACTACAGTCAGAAACACCTCTGATGGCAAGATCACACGGGGAGAACACAGAAAGCAGAGAGGGAAGCTGGCTAAGGGCCTTTGTGGGGCCCAAACACAAGCAGCTCTATTTCTCTCTTCAACTCAGAAGGAACAGAGCTGCTGATGGCAATCCAGCCCGGGGAGAGGAACTGTGCTGCTGTCCTGCCAGACTTCATCCCAGCTCTCCATTAAGGGCAGCGACAGGTCCTGTGTGTTTGCTCTCCTAAGCTCCTTACAGGGCTTACCAACATGTAAGTAACAGAGACCTCGCTCCCAAGGAAAGGCAACGCCAGGAGTTTTCCCCACTCCAGCACTGACTCCCCTCCCTCCAGCCCACACGGGCTCACACCTACCTTGATCTGCCTGTGGATGATGTCCCTGGTGATGTTGGCTTTTGCCATCTTCTTGCAGTGGGGCAGACGAAGAGAAGCTGTGGGAAGAGCTGCTGTGCATCCGAGCATGCCAGGATCCCGCTGAGGGCGCTCAGTCACCTGCAGGACAGCACAGGGACACGGCGGGGACACCGCACGTTAGGCCACGCACACACAGCAAGCTCCAGAAACAGGGGTACTGAGAGCTGGGCAGCTTGGAATAAAGGCTCCTGAAGAACTCAAGGGAGGAACAACGAATGTCTGACTCAAGGCCGTTCCCAGTTTGTGGAGAAATTCAGGATGAGCAGAATTCCAGGACTATACCAGCCTGGAAAATCCATGTTTCCATCCCAGCAGAGACCCTGTGAGCCTGGAGCAGTTTCCTGTCCCAGGCTTCCCTCCCACCATTCCATGGCCACTCATGTCCAATGTTTCCCAAACTCTACAACCAGCAAAGGTTCCACGGTGAATGAACACAGCACTGATGCTTTTGGCCACATCTTCTGTCTCATTGACTACATTGCATTATCAGCAAAACGCCCCTAAAATATCCAAAAGGACATAAACATTCCTTGGAAATCACAACAGCTAACCATGAGGTCACAACTGAACACCTAATTACCTCAGCAAGAGAAAAGAGGTGACCAGTTAAAATTGAATTTCCAGGAGAAATTAAGAGTTTTGCACACTCTTAATGGAGTTTAATGTACTAACCTAAATAATTGAAACCCCGTGGAATTGGCTACTTCTGCTAAAAAAAACATTCAAATTGCAGAGTGATGGTCACAGCCCCGAGCTGGACAGGCTGCCTGGCAAGGGGTCAGTCAGTCCCTGAGAAATGCTGCAATTCCCCCAGTTTCCATCCCACAGCCTGGCCCATTGAGACATTTCTACAGTTCTCTTTAAAATACCAAAAAGAATAGAAATGAAATTTCAAACACCCATTTTGTCCTATGTAACCTTCTAGTTTAAAAACATTTCCAAGCAGAACAAGCCAAAATTTTCCTCTTCTAAATGAGGAAATGCTGATTCATTGAAACAAGAGCATTTCACAGAAACGCTGCAACAAACAGCAGTCCTGGCAACCCTCATCTGATTCTCTGCTGCCACAGGAGGGCTTCCACTGGCCCTCCTGTCCCACCCTGCCATGGCAGGGACACCTCCCACTGTCCCAGGCTGCTCCAAGCCCAGCCCAGCCTGGCCCTGGACACTCCCAGGGACGGGGCAGCCACAACAACTTCCCTCGGGAATGGCTGCCAAGGGCAGGAAGGGGGAAAGCAGCAGCATCTGGGCACAAGGGCAGGTGGATCTGCTGACTCTGCAGCTCCTGGGAGGTTTCTGAGCTGCCTCCCCGAACTTCAGGAGAGAGACTGAGGAGCAGGAGCGTGTCCAGGGAAGGGAATGGAGCTGGGGAATGGGCTGGAGCCCCAGGAGAGGCTGGGGGAGCTGGGAAGGGGCTCAGCCTGGAGAAAAGGGGAATCAGGGGGATCTTGTGGCTCTGCACAGCTCCTGCCAGGGGGGACAGCCGGGGAGCTGGGCTCTGCTCCAGGGAACAGGGACAGGAGAGAGGGAACGGCCTCAGGCTGTTCCCAAGTCCATCCTCAAAAGACACAGGGACAATATCCCAGCACACCTCAGAGCCTCCCACTCTCCTTAGAGCTTCCCAACAACATTCCCGGGCTCTGTCCACAGTCTCCCTCTCCAGCTTCCTCCTGTTCTTCCCTCCAGGCAGATTTCTTGTCTCCCTCTTTGAGAACAATTGGATTTGGCCCTTAGGATCCCACCACGGCAGTGCCAGGCAGGCTGTCACCTCCCCCCGACAAACACCCCACTGCTCTTTTGGGAGTATTTTTGTCATGTTTCCTACCTCTAGTTATGGCTAATTTCTAATCAGCTCCTTTCTCCTCCAACAGCACCAAACAACCTCAAGGACACACGCGGGAAAATGCACGTGCATGGAAAGATCCAGATCTCCCATACACAGCCATAAATAACCCACACCAGGAGGCCAATTTAGAGCCAGACAAGTCACTGCAAAACCATGGATACCCCATCACCCCTCTGCATAAACAGAGAGAAGGAACAGACAACCCCCCAAAACCACTGCTCCTGAACAGACCCAAATTCCCTGGTTTTTCAACCAGAGGCTCCTCTGTGGCAGCATTTTCTACCCTGTGAGCCCTGACACCCCCTGCCCGGGTGGGAGCAGCAATGCGCAGGAGCTGGCTGCTCCTGGGAGCTCTGGGGATTACTGATGTGTTGTGGAGCTTCCCAGCTCTCTGGACAAGTCACTGCCAGCTCTGGAAACCCAGAGGCGGCCCCAGGTCTCAGGAGATCAGCACATCTTAACTTTACTTCTTCAAAAATACAGGAGAGGAAAATCATCCAAGAAATCAGCCCTCGGGTAACAGGCTTGGATAAACCCCAGTCCAGCAGCAACGCAGGAGCCTAAGGTGTCTCTCTTTCCAGGAAAGTGCTTGATTTGGCAACTGCATGCTGTAGAAGGCTCAAAGGTCTCCCAGACCTTGTGCCTTCGCTTGGCCAAGAAGGCTCCGAGAGCCTTTCCTCCTTTCCCTTTGCTATTTTTTTGTTGCTCAACAGGTATTCCCCAACTACAAAGGCTCTGGCAACCTTTAAATTACCATGGAATCACAGACAAAGGATTGAGAAGCTCAAATTCTCATTCCAGATCACATTCTGAGCGTTAGCCACAACTGATCACAATCCCAGGCTCCCAGTCCCCATGGATACGGCAGTGACCTCATTCAAATATTAAACAAATAATAAACAAATAAAATAAATATTAAGTGTTCTTAACACTAAAGACTATTGACCCCACCACGGTACAGGCAGATCCAGCCTCCAGTTTCAAATTGACCCTGGAATAAAACAAAATCTCCCAAGATTTGTAGATCTCCTGCAGAATATATATAATAAAAATCAGACAAAAATCAACTTGCCTCCCAATTTCTCAGACACAAAGGCTTCCAAACATGAAGCCCCTCCAAAGAGTCTGTCTTTGTCACCACTAAAGGAATTGGAAATTCCTTGGAAACTTCCACCATGGAAATTGGTAAAGAATGTCCCTCTTTAGGCAAAACCACCGTGCAAATTCTGCTCTCACCCATCCTTGCAGCTTCTGCCTTTTAACTAACCCGGCACAACCAGCCCGGGGTGCAAGGAGGGATTAAGTCCCAGAGTGAGGGACAATTTAGGACAAATCTGCACTGCTGCTACCAGGGCTGACTCCACAGGCAGCTTCACTTTGGCTGCAGCCAGACACAACCCCACCCGTCCCTCCCTCTGCCCCAGGCCAGGCTGGACAGCCTTGGAACAACCCGGGCTGTGAAGGTGCTCCTGCCACTGCTACAAAACCACCCCGGGGTCCCTTCCAACCACCCCACTCCACGCCCCCGTGAGCTCTTCGGGGATGTCCTGGATGACACCAGGGCACGTTTCTCTGTCATCCCTCAAGGACAGCTTTCCTCATCCCTCACTGCCCCAAACCTGCCTGGAACAGCCTGGGCAGGACTAAAGCCCTGGGATCCAGGGGCTGCTGTCACCTCCTGCAGTGGCAGCCTGTCCTCACTGCTCCCTGGAGCACACGGGGGACCAGCCCACCCGCAGCTCCTGCACCTTCCCCGGTCCCCTGGCCTCTGGCACACAGGGCTGCAGGGCACAAGCGGGACTTGGCAAGGCTTAACCCACGGTCAAAAATTAACAAGGCACAGATTTCCCTGGGCTCCAAACCGGGCAGGCTCTGTTTGCACTGACAGCCACCAAAGAGCCCCTCAAGCTCCAGGGAAAGTACACTTCCAAAGGGTACTCCAGGGCATGGAGAGGAGCGCTCACTCCACACCTGGAGACAGAACCTGGACACCGATAACAGAAATAATTCCATCAGTTTAACATCAAACATCCCAACACAGCCTGGACCAGGGGCATTGCTCCTTTGCTGGATTGCATTTCCCTCTCATGGAACCACCTGAGCATCTCCCACCCACAGCAACAGTGATGGGCTCTGCACAGGGGGCAGAGCCCCAGCACCCTTTGGGAAAGCTCCATGCACCCCAAGGAGCTCCACAGAGCAGCAGCACTCCTGAAATCAGCACTCCTGAACCAGCCATCCCATTCCTAACTGCTTGGATGTGCCCAAGTGTCTCAGGCTCCACACTCAAGGTCACTGGAAAACAGCAGCACTCTGCACACACAGCTCACCCCAAGGGAAGCTTCTTCACACCCTTCCCTTCAGCACCTATAAATTATTTCACCCCTCCAAACACCACCCAGAACCCGCCCCGAGAGGCTGCTTATCCCCACAACTTATTTCCCTGCCCTCTTTACCTTGGCTTTCCAAGAGGTCACAGATCAAATTAAAATACAGAAGTATAGACAGGAATTGGTTTGTTTGTTTTGGGTTTTTTTTTAAGGAAACCTGAAAAACCAAGAGGGAATGCCCTGGTTAGCAGCAGACACCTTGCTCAAAGAAGGTTTTGCTCCAGCTGAAGGAGCTGTCGGGAGCAGCAGTGGCTCCCCAGGACAGGCTGGAGCAGGGAGCCAGGGGAAGAGGTGAGATGGGAGCCCTGGCAGAGCCAGCACAGGGCACTGTCAGGGAAACTCTGACACACTCAGGCCACACGGTGCTCAGCCCTCCCACTGCAATCCTGCCTCCCCTGACCCCAAATGACACCCCCACGGGAAAAGGGGAAAAAGGGAAGAGGCCAGGCACCCCCCAGCGCCAAGTCCCACGGGCCAGGAGCCCCAGGAGGAGTTTCACTGGCACAGGAGGAGAGGCTGACCCCCTCTCCAAGGAAAGGGCTGCAGGACAGCCAGCAGGGCAGGGAATGTCTCTGTGAAGGCTTTAGCCAGGGGACAGCGAGCAGAGCAGGGAGCAGGGCAGGGTCACAGCCAGGAAAGGGGAGAGGAACGGGAGGACAGGGCAGCGCCAGGGCTGGGAGGGGGAAAGGAAGCCAGAAAGCAGGAGCTGTACCTGGCAGGGGTGGCACCAGCAGACCATGCAGGGCTGGGGGGAAAAGGGCCTGGGGAAAACGGGGCTGAGGGGCTGGGGTGGGAGGATGGATAAAGGAGAGATCCCTGAAGGGAGTCAGGCTCCTGCTAAAGAGAAGGGGGTGACACCTGACAGAGCCTGGGGTGGGGGAACTGATGGGAAAGACAGGGGTGGGGGGAAATGTCAGGAGAGGGAGGCGAGGGGCACAGCTGAGCGGGAAGGGGGTTCGTGGGGATGCAGCTGTCAGGGAAGGGGGCTGGGGCCTACAGGGCAGGCAGCTGACAGGGAAGACGCTACAGGGGCACAGCTGACAGGAAAGGAAGTGCGGCTGACAGGGAAGGGGACGAGACGCGCTTGACCGGGGAGGGAACGGGGGCTGCAGCTGCCAGGGAACGGGGCACCGGGAGAAGAGCTGCCAGGGAACGGGGCACCGGGGCCGGCTGACACACAAGGGCCCGGCAGATGCAGCCGCGAGCGAAGCGGGCACGGGGCGCAGCTGCCAGGGAAGGGGGCACGGGGGGCGGCGGGCACGGAGGGGATCGGGGGTGGTGAGGGGGGGTGTCCGTGAGGGCGGCGCGGCCCGTCCGGCCCGCGGGGGCCCGTTACCTGTCAGGCCTCCCGGTGGCGAGCGCAGCGGGCAGCGGAGGTTTGCGAGGCTCCATCCATGCGGGGCAGAGCGGGACGCGGCGCAGGGGCCGCGGCGGGGCCCGGGCCGTGCCGTGCCCGCCGCCCCCGGCCCTGGGCACCCCCGGCAGCTGTCCGGGGCTGCGCTGCGCCCCCCGCCGCCGCCGCGCTGCGCATGCGCCACGCCAACTGCGCAACGGGCCCCCCCGCGCGCCGCCGCGCCCCGCCCCGCGCAAAAGGCGTAAATCCCGTTCGTGAATTCCGCCCCTTCCTGCCCGCCGCCGCGACGGAACTGACAGCTCGCGGAGCCAATGGAAAGGGAGGAAACTGACCGTGAGGCATCCGCCAATCGGCGCCGAGGGGGCGGGAGCGCGGCGGCGCGAAGGGGCTGCTGGGGGATGTAGTTGGGGAGGGGGGTGATGGCCCTCCCTCACAGGGAAGGATTCCTTCCCAAAATCCCATCTAAACTTACACTCCTCCAGCTTAAGGCTATTCCTCTTGTCCTGTCACTTTTAAACAATCCCTTTCCCTCTTCCTCGTCGAGCCAACCCCTGTGGGCTCCTTCAGGTGCTGGAAAGCTGCGGTTGGGTCACCCTGAAGCTCCTCTAGTCCTCAGGCAGCGCTGCCAGCGAGCCCTGCAGAGGCAGCAGCACATCCCCGCAGCCAGCAGCTGCTGCCCCAGCGGCACCCAGCCCGGCTCTGCTGCGAAATAAAACTCCAGAAAACAAAGAGCGAAGAGCCAGGGGGTGGCAGTGTTCCCTTCGCCTCGTCCTCCCCGCGGCCACCGGCCCTGGGGACACTGAGGACAAGCGAGGCTGGCTTGCCCAGTCCCAGTCCTCTTAATGAGCCCTCCCAAAAAGGGGAGGTGTGTAAAAGGAATCAAAACTTACCCATCCAGCTCCCTATGATTTATTTCCACAATTAAAGGTTCCTGAAGTCTGCTAGTGAAGTGTAATGAATAGTTTAAATTTTCATTTGGAACCTGATTCCCTGGCTCCCAGATAGTCCCAGCTGGGCAGAAGAAGATTCCTCCTTGATTGTTCCAAAAGAAGGAGGAAAAGCCCCTTAAATGAGAGGCAACAGGCCCGAGGACTCCTCCTTGCACCTCCAGCCTCATAAATGACGGCTGCAAGGATTTGTCTCCATCTCGCACGTCATTAACCTGTTCAGCTGTTGGCAAAGCCCTTTACAGAGGGTAACTGTTAATTGTTGCCTCTGCACCAGTCCAGATTCTAATTAAACAAATCATAATGGGGATCCATCCTCACAAAAGGGTTTTATCTTCTTTTCTCAGCCGCCATCTCCATGGGGACCCAAAGCTCCACGCAGAAAACCAGGCAGGCTTCAGATGCCCTTGACATGGAAGTTTTCCTCGCCGGTGGAGAGGAAACTGGGGCACGGGAGCTGGGTTCTCCCTCGGGCTGGCGACGGGAGCGGCAGGGCTCGCTGGTTCTGACTGCCAGACCCGGAGTTTCCTGGCGCAGCCTGAAAGCCGGGGAATGCAGGCACGGAGCTCTCCCAGCGGCACAGCTCCCGCGGGAGAGCCACACCTTGTGTGGATCCCGTGGAGCACACGCCTTGTGTGGATCCCGTGGAGCACACGCCTTGTGTGGATCCCGTGGAGCAGGGCCGTGGCTGATCCACAGAAAAGTGCCGGGAGCAGGGAATAAATCTGCCTGACAGCTTGCCCTCTCCACAGTGTCGACATCTAAGCGATACCAAGGGCATTTTTCATTACTATTAATCTGAAAAGGCATTTCAATAAATACCTGTCTCCTTCTCTATCCTCAACCTACACAGGAAAAAAAGGGAGTTCAGTGTGAAAACCCCACAACACGCACATAAAGTCCAATTTTACACCCTGTGCCATGGTTAGGATGTCCCAGGGTGCAAATGCAGTTTCACAGACACAGATCTTGCCCCGTGAGTGGTTTGTCCTGCAGACACCTGGAGCTGCACTAGGATTTGTCTGCCTGTTAAAACAGTCAGGCCAGAGCGAGGAGGTTTCCTCTTGGCCAAGAACCTGCACCAAGCGAGATCCTGTGCAGGGCCAGCAGGCTGGCAGAGCCTGGTCCCACCACGGGCAGCAGGAGCCCTGTGCCAGAGCCACCAGGCCTTCCCTGGGCGCTGCACGCCCCTCGAGCACCCCAGCCCCAGGAGGGAGCAGAGCCCCACATTATTCCACTCTTCCATTATTCCACAGGAGCACTGTGCCTGCCCCAGCTTCCAGGAACAGCTTCTGGGAGCCAAGCAGCCCCGTGCTTTCGCCTGTCCCGCTGCCCGAGCACAGTCCTGCCCCAGCCCAGACTCCACCAGCTGCATCGCCCGCTCAGGCCTCTCACCCAGATATGACTAAGCCCTTCGGAACCAGGAACGCGCAGGGTTCCTTGCCTGATTGCTAAAACAGATTAATTTGACTGCCCAGCACACGGCCAAACGGAAAAGAGGAATTGACACACCTAGTGGGCTCCTGCTGGGGCTGATGATCTGCTTTAATTGACGGGTCACATTTGGGGAGGATTTTCCACCCACAGGGCTGCTGGGCTCCCCTGCTGCCCGCCACATTCCCTGCAGCCCTCTGACCACAGCGCTTTGGGAGGCTTAAATCAAGAATGTAACTGATGCAAACCAGCAAACGTCACCCTCAAAGCTCGAGGCTTAGCTGCCACATGTCATGGAAAGGGCCCGTGCCTTCCCCTCATGCACTTCTCCCAAGAATTAGGGCTGCATCTTTACCAAAAGGCCCCTTGGCTCCTAAAGTTTGGGCGGTAAACCAGGCAAAAACCCGTTTGGGTGGCTCTGGTCACACACATGTGACAGTCAGGGTGATGGAGGAGAGCCAAGAAATCAGGGTGGCTGAGCCGGCCGCAGAGCCAAGCGACCCCCCCACGCCGCTCCAGAGGTTTTATTGGAGCCTTATCAGATTTCCTGGTGACTCAGAGCCAGCGGGCACCGGGGAGAAGGGCACAGCCACAGCAGCAAGCACAGGCAGGGTTACAGCCCCACCATGGTCTAGAACAGCAGCCAGCGGCCACCAGACCCCCCTGTCCCCAGGGGCCACCGGACCCCCCTGTCCCCCCGGAGCCCAGCAGCCCAGAGCTGTCCCTCTGCACACCGAGGACAAGCAGAGCAGGCTGTGCCTCTGCAAGGAGCAAGCACAGGAGGCTGCTCAGCGATGCCCAGGGAGCTGTGCCAGTGCCCCACGGCCAGGCCGGTCCCCGCAGGGTGGCTGGGCACCGCTGTCCCTGCTCGCCCCACGCTGCCGGGCACAGTGCAGAGCCCCTGTGCTCCCGACAGCAGCTCGCAGATCCTGCTGTCCTCCCGAGCTCTGGCACCCCGACCGTGCTTTGGGGCCTTTGATTCCCCAAAATCCCACTGCACTCCCAGCCCTGGCCCCGGCCCCATCCCATCCCCATCCCCATCCCCATCCCCATCCCCATCCCCATCCTATCCCATCCCATCCCATCCCATCCCATCCCATCCCATCCCATCCCATCCCATCCCATCCCATCCCATCCCATCCCTCTCCCCTCTCCCCTCACTCTGCTCCCGGTCCCATCCCCTCCCTCATTCCGCTTCCATTCCCATGCTCATGCCCATGCCCATCCCTTCTCCTCTCCCCTCATTCCACTCCCATTCCCATTCCGCTCCCATTCTCTTCCCATGCCCATCTCTTCTCCTCTCCCCTCATTCCACTCCCATTCCCATTCTCTTCCCATGCCCATGCCCATCCCTTCTCCTCTCCCCTCACTCCGCTCCCATTCCCATTCCGCTCCCATTCTCTTCCCGCGCCCATCCCCTCCTCTCCCTCGGCCTGGGCCCCGCTCCCGCCCCGCTCCCGCCTCCCTCAGCGGCTCCGCCCGCCGCTCGGTGCCGCGGCCGCTCCCGCCCGCCGTGTGGGCCGAGCCCGGCGCCGCGGCCGCCCAGCAGCGCTCGGGCTGTGGCGGGGCGGCTCCAGCCCTCGCCGCCGCGGCGGCCCCGCCGCCCCAGCCCCGGCCCGGCCCGGCCCGCGCCCCTCGCCCGCCGCCATGGGCGCCGCGGCCCTGCGCGCCCTGCCCTGGGCGCTGCTGCTGCTGGGGCCGCTGCTGCCCGGGCAGGTGCTGCAGGCCAACCCCATGCTCACCTCCGAGGGCCAGCCCGCGCCGCTGCCCGGCGGCGACGTGCCCGGCTTCACCGCCGCGCCGCCCGCCGCCCCCGAGGAGATCCACCCGCTGAAGGAGCAGCCGGCCAACGGCTCGGCTGAGGGGCACGCCAAGCACCGCAAAGCCTTCCCGGTCATCGGCATCGACTACACGCACGTCCGCATCCCCTTCGAGATCTCCCTCTGGATCCTCCTGGCCTGCCTGATGAAGCTGGGTAGGTGCGGGGAGGGGGCTGGGGAGGGGGCCCGGTGGCCTGCGCAAGGAGGGACCCCCGGGCAGCACAGAGCGGGATGCCCGGGGAAACGGGATGGAGACCCCCGGGCATCGCAAGGAGTGACCCTGGTGAGCTCCTGCCACGAGAGACCGCCGAGCATCCCGGGGCGGGACCCCCCGGGCATCCCAGGGACTCCCCAGCTGGGTGGCACAGACGCCCCTGGTCATCCCAGGGAGCGGCTCCCGTGAGCATCCCGAGGAGCGGCCCTTTCGAGCATCCCAGGGAGAGAGCCCTCTGAACATTCCAGGGTGGGACCACCCCAGACATCCCAGGGCAAAATCTGCTGCACATCTTCTGCAAACCTGCCCGGCCGGCTGGGCTGGGGTGGGCACTGCTCTCCCCACGACCTTGGCTCTCTGTCCTGGGCCTGGTGGACAGCAGCATCCCGGTTCCTCCGCTCCCCCAGACTCCTCATCTCCGTGCCTGGGAGCCGGCCTGGAGATGCTCCTGACCCCTGCTTGGACCAGGTTTGCTTTCCTGCCTGTGACACTCAGGGAGGAAGCACCCAGTTTGCTCACTTCCTCTGCAAACCACAGATGCTTCTTGTAACCTTGGAGAAGTCACTCAAAAGCCTCCCGGTGCTCGGCCTCCCCTTCCTCCCCCTCCGCAGCAAACCGGGGTGGCTCTGCCTCTGCTGCAAAGCGTCCCGAGATTCCCGCACTAAGGAGAGGGGATGGAAAAGTCACCCTCTGGGATGAGCCCGGGATGCCCCACTCTGGGAGAGCATCACTCTGTTGTTGACAAAGTGTTTTCCAAACTTCTGCAGCTGGATCAATACCAGCCGAATTAGCCCGAACCTGTGACGTGATGTAACCTGCCGTGCTGTCCCCGGCAGTGCAGAGGTTGAGCTGGCCCTGCTCCCATCCCTGGCGATAAAGCCAGGGGGACAGGTGAAATGTTTGCCTCGGAGCAGGGGAGGAGGGAAGGGAGCTCTGCGCTCCTTCGTTTTGCTCCTCAGCCACCATCCGTGGTTTAATAGCACTCACTTATGGGGCGCTCCAGGTCGCTGAGGGAAATCTTGCTTTGGGAGCTTTTTAAAGCTGGTTCCTGTTGTAGACTGTGCCCTGTGCTGCTCTGGAGGGGTCTGAGAGACCCCCAGGAGCTCAGATCCTTCCTGCCCAGCTGCTCCTCAAAATATCCCATTCCCTTCCCAGCCCAGCGTGCGTGGGCAGGTGCAGCCCCATCTCACAATCCCTCCCGAGTGCTTTATTTACGAGCAGGCGGAGGAGTGAGAACACTTCAGACCCGGAGGCTTGTCTGGGAGACGAGCAGTCGGTTCGGGCTGGAGCCAGGTGGGAGCCGTGGGGCGTGTGCCTTCCTGGCGCTCCCCAAAACCACCTCGGGCCGTTCACTGGGGGGTGCCTCTCCCCGGGGAACGCAGCTCTCCTTTCGCACTGCGCCTTCAGCGCTGCTCGGGCAGCAGGCAGTGATGAAATCAGGAATATCTGTGCGGAAGCTGGAGGAGAAAGGAGGGGCCAAAGGCCTGCGGGCCTCCGGGGCCACGGGGAGAGCGCTGGCAAGCACCAGAGCGGGCAGCGGCTGGGGGATGGAGGGACGTGTTGGGGACACACCAGGCTCTGTGGCACCGGGGCTGTGGGGACCTGCTCCTGCCGCCCTTGCCCGGAGCCTGGGCTCGTTTGTGCTGCAGGAAAAGTTGTGGCTGCCGGCTGTCAGGTCTTTGATGCTACAAGTATTATGCAAGACTGCGTGTTTTAAGGGGTGTATTTTAGGAGAGGCTGCCCTGCAAGTTTGGCAAAGGTGGCAGGTGCTCTGCGGAGCTCCAGAGATGTTGGTTATGCCAAAATCCACACCTTAGCTTACCTACAGCTGTGACAGGGCCTGGACAGCAGGGCGGTCCCGGGACACCCTTTTCCTTGGCCTCCTTTCCAGGGTTTTGTGTTTTTTGTCCGTGCTGCCTTGGCAGGTGGTTCCCAAGTTGCAGGAACAGCTCCCTGTGCTCATGAGCAGCCAAAAACCTCTCACTGCTCTGTGTCCCTATCCCAGCCCCGTCCTTCCTGCCCTGGATCACGGGGTGTTGTTCAGCAGCAGCAAAACAGGCTTTTTTCCACGCGGGGATAGCTCTTACACAACTGGGCCCTGCTGGCAGCGCAGCCTGGAGTGGCAGGATGAGGCTCACACAGCTCCCTGAACCCGACAGGGTCTGCAGCATCCCGTTTCCAGGAAGAGGAGGAGGGGGCTGATAAACAGAGCAGGAGCTCGCAGTGCTTCCTCTTTCTCCCCACACTGTCAGTGTGCGTTTGTTGATGCATCAGGGTGATCCTGAGGGGACCAAGAGCAGGAATTGCTGGGGTGTGGGCTGTGCATGACAGCTCAGCACCTCCTGCCTGCCCCCCTCAGCTCCACGGGCCTCCTTGCTGGGCTGAAGCTGGTGATTGAGCCACAGGTTGCTACAAAACTGAGTCTTCAACCCTGTGAGTCACTTCAGGGTGTCACCCTCGGGTGGTGCAGGGTGACCCTGTCGAGGAGCTCAAAGCACTCCCAGGGCTCTGCTCCAGGCCAGGAGATGCCACCTGGCCTTGTCCTGTTGCTCAGTTTCCCCCTGGTGCTCTTGATGCTTTAGACAGCTCTTCGGACTTAAATGCATCCCCCTGTCCTTTCTCCAGCAGCTCTCACTGTGAGCTTGTTTGGGGAATCAAAGGTGTGAGTGGAGCCCTTCCCCTCCTGCTGCAGTTTTGTAAAATGCCTCAGAGGGGTTGGTTTCTGGAGATTCCTCACCTGGCAGGGCACAGGGGATGTGTCTCCCCAGCATGTCCTGCAGGCGTGGGCTGTTCCTGCTTTGTTAATCCCTGTGGAGAAGGGGAAGCTGGTGCTGGCTGCTTTACTTAATACTCACATGATATTTTAAGGCTGTGCAGGGGAAGAGGGAGCGAGGGGCAGCTCCAGCCATGTGCAGATCATGCCTGGTGGTGGCCTGACTTTGCCAGGAGAAGCCTTTGAAGCTGCAAGTTGCAGCCAGCCTTTGTCTCAAGCTGTTGTATTGCTGCAGAAGGTCAGACCTTCACACAGCACCCCAGCCAGGAGCTCCGTGTGCCCTTCCCAAGGTTTTGCAGGGGCATTGTAAGGGCTCCTTCACACATTGAGGGGTTTCCCTGCAGGAAAACCTGCTTTCCTCGCTCTGAGGATTGACCTTTCAGCTCACGTGGCTCCCAGAGACGTTTAGGGGAATTCAAGTTGGACTGTAAATACCTCCTCGTTTCAGGGGAGAGGGAAGGAGTGAGTCAGGAATGTAAATAACAGATTGTGGTCAGCAGTGCCTTTGCTGCCTGTGCTGGGCCCAGCAGGCAGAGCTTCGTGCCGAGCACCAGCTCTTACCCAGCCTGGAGAAGAGCTGGGGCTGCCTGTGCCTCCAAAGCCCACGCTGGCCCTTCCTTCTGAAGCCAGAAATACTCCATTAGCCACCTTCCGTGAGGCATGTCCTGCTGTCTGTCTGCACCAAATGGCTTCCCAGCCTCCCTGGAGCACCCTGGCCGTTCCACCTCCGGCTCAAGGAGATGGCAGGGTGTGGTGGGTTCACCTTGGCTGGAAAGTAAACTGAAATGTGTGTCTTGAGCCCAAGGTTTGAAAGCTGGGTGGTGCTTTCCTTCTTTTCTCTGGGAGTCCGTGTCCCCCAGATGGAGAGAGTCTTCATACCAGGGCCTGTCGTGACAGGACAAGGGGAAGTGGTTTTATGAAGGCAGGTTTAGATCAGGTATAAAAAAGAAACAACATACTCAGGAGGTGGTGAGGCCCTGGCACAGGGTGCCCAGAGCAGCTGTGGCTGCCCCATCTCTGGAAGTGTCCCAGGCCAGGCTGGACAGGGCTTGGAGCAGCCTGGGACAGTGGAAGGTGTCCCTGCCCGGGGTGGGGGGTGTGGAACTGGATGGACTTTGAGGTCCCTTCCAACCCAGACCATTCCATGGTTCTGTGGCTCCTGGTGCCCACCAAGCTGCTCTGTCACTTCCCTCCTCGGCAGGAGAAACTAGGATGGAAAAAACCTCATGGATCAAGATAAGGGCAGTTTAATAAAGCAAAAGCAAAGGTCATGTGCAGAAACAAAGGGAAACAAAAGATTTATTCTCTACTTCCCATCAGCAGATGATGTCCAGCCACTTCCTGGGAAGTACCTTCAGGAGCGTAGCGGCTGCTCCGGAAAGCAAATGCCCTAATTAGAACTGCCCACCCTCTCTTCCTCTTCACTCTTTGCTTTGTGTGTTGTGCAATGTCCCTTTGGTCAGTCTGGGACAATGCCAGCAGTGTCCCCTCCCAGGCTGCTGCTCCTGGTGAGGGGTGAGCGTGGGGGCAGCTTTGATGCTGTGAGCAGCAGCCGGAGCACAGGGGGTTATCAACCCCTTCCAGCCCCCGCAGAGGCTCTGCGGGGTGGATGAGCTGCAGCTCAGCCAGACCCAGGTGTGGGGACATCACTCCCTGCGTCCCCAGAGCAGTGACCCTGCTGGTGTCCCACGAGGCAGCGCTTCACTCACCAGACAGTGCTCGCTGCCTTGGGAGCCTGTCACCGGGTCCCTGCTCTGTCTCTCCTTCCCCCTTGGCAGCTCTGCCGTGTCTGGGGTGTTCCCTGCCCCTCCAGACCGAGTGACGGCTGCCAGGGCCAGCCTGGCACTCCCAGAACTGTCCCCACCGTGTCCCCACCGTGTCCCCACCGTGAGCCTGTTGGGCTGGTGTAAAACGAGCTGGGGATGGAGCTGTGCTCAGCGAGCAGAGCCCGGAGCTGTGCAGGGGTGGGTTATGTGGGGACACGCCAGTGCCTTGGGGAGGTTTGGTGTCACATCTCAGCCCGCCGTGCCAGCGCAGCGCCGGTGCTTGGTGACACTGCTTTGGAGAGCAGCCGTGTCCCCAGCGCCGCTGCGCCTGCGGGGCAGCAAGATTAGGGAAGCTCTCAGGGCCTGCGAGCTGCTGATAGGAGCTGGGAGAAGAGCAGAGCCTGATGGCTGCAGGTGGGGTTGTGGAGCCCCACAGAGGCTCGGGGCATGGGGGGTGGCTCCTGCAGCTGGAGGAGAAGGGACAGTTTCAAAATTGCCAGAGAAGCGTTTGTGGAAGCTGGTTGCTGCTGGCTGGCAGCGAGATTTGGGTGCTAAAACTCTTGGGTGCTTTTCAAATGTTTTTATCAGCCCACATCCCTGCCCTGAAATCGTGGCTTTTGGAGGGGCCACCCCGAGGTCTCACAGAGCCCTGCAAGTCGAGGAACTTGAGATTGCTGTGGGCGAGGGTTGATAAGCAGGGTAGGAAACCTGCTGTGGGGGTGGCACTGGATGGAAGAGCTGGATCTTGAGACCAGACGCAGCAGAAACACCCGGAGCAAAGCCACTGGCGTGGGGACGGCTCTGCCAGTGCCACCAGCCAGGGTGGGAATGGCACAGCACAAAAACATTCCCAGAAGAGCTGGGAATCTGTGTGTGTGACTCCCCGAGCGTGCTGGGGTTATCTCTGTGGCCCTTCTGCCACCCAGGTGTGGCTTCCCTGGGCACAGGGGGCCGTGCTGGGCCGGCTTGGCTGGGCTGGCCGTGGGCAGAGCCGGGCTGGGGGAAGGGGCTGTTCCTGCTGCATCCTGGTGCTGGCTGATCCAGGTTCCCTCGCTGGGCTGGAGGGAAATGTTTGTCTCGTTCTTGGTGGCAATGTTTGTCTGATAACCTGGCTCATCACTGCTGGCTGCAGACACGGGGGTGGTGAGGGCTCGGAGATCACCCCAGGGAGCTGCTCAGGGGAGCTGGGCCTTGGGGAGTGACTGTTCAGAAAGGATTGTGAAGTGCTGCTGCAGCTGGTGCCACAGAAGTGTAAATTGTCGTGATGATGAATTTGAACAGTCTCTTCCAATGCAGACTTGTTGCATTCCCACTTCCTTGTTGGGGGATGATCTAAACATGCTCTGGCTCCCTTTTCCCCTGCTTTGCCATCTCAGAAAGAACAGCCACGGCATTTATTCTTTCCTCCCTGATCTGCCCATTGCTGGTGTCTGAATTAAAAAACATCCAGACTGTTCCTTCCATGGATCTGAGAAAACCATTAGTTTAATTATGGTTGGAAGAGTGAAAGATTCCTGCTGTGAAATACGGGAGGGTGATGGAGTGGGAAAAGCAGAGCAGGTCTGTAATCACAGCCATTCCTCCCTGGTGAGCCCTGATGTCCATTAAGGCAGGATTACACTCCGTTGCAGCCTTGGCTTTGCTCCCTGCAGGGACCCTGTTGCCTGTGGCAGCTTCTGGACCTCGAGGCCCTCAGGAACCAAAGCTTTTGTTTCATCCCATTTATCAGCAGAGGCTTGGAGACCTGCTGCTGGGGTCAGGATGGGCTGGCTTCCCTCACAGGCTGCGGGTGGAATTTGGGAGGCGGGTGCTGCGAGTCCTGTGGCAGCCAGAGCCCAGGCTGGTGCTCCCTGGCTCTCAGGGAGAGGCCGTGCAGTTGTTCCTCCCCTGAGACCTGCAGGTGGCCTGGCTGGTTTGTGGGGTGACAGCAGAACGTGTTGATATTGGGCCTGTTTGGTTCACATCCTTTCTCCCAACCTGCCCAATCACCCGACCACAGCTTGTCCACAACACCCAGAGATGCTGGAGCTCCCTTGGGAATTAGTGGGGTGGAGGACAAGTCTTCTGTCTGCAATTAATGTGGCTAAACAGTCTCCTTTGGGCTTTGGGAATTACACATGGGAGAAGGGAAAAACAGGGTCATTCTTGGGGTGACAGCAATCCTGTGGCAGAGGGACTGCACCCCTCTTGTGCAGAGGAGACACAGATGTCTCTCTAGCACTTGTACAAACCAGATGCTCGTTAGCCTTACAAATAAATACTTCTTTAACACAATCCTCCCCCTTTTGCCTCCTGCAAAGCCTGGTTTTGGCTGTGGGTGCAGGGGTGCTGGGGGCTCTGAGCCTGTCCCAGGATCCTGCAGGGCTTGGTCCTTCGTGCAGCATCCTTGGACCAGCAGAGGACAGGCAGTAATGGGGATGAATTACTGCAGCTGCCTTGTAAACATTTGGTTTCTTCTTTTTTTTTTTTTTCCTTCTGTTTTGGGTCCCCAAGGCCTAATTTGTTCAAATAAAACCCGAAATCCACAGGGAATACTCTGTGAAAACACAGCCTTGCTGAGCAGAGCTGGAGCTGGGCTGCACCTCATCCCCGTGTCTGCACTGGGCTGCCTGAGTCAGCAGCAGCTTTTTCTCACCCTTTGGGGCTCAAAACTGCCAGTGAAGGCTTGATGAAAACCTCAGTGCTCTGAGATCAGGGCCAGACAGCTTCCAAGGGAGCAGCAGAGGAACAGGGGATGGTTTGAGTTGAACCTCTCACTTGGATCTTGGTTGATCCTCTCACTCCACTGAGGTCCCACCATCCCACGGTGTTGGATGTCTCGTGGACTGCTCTGATTTCACAATGTCTTCCAGTGGTGTGTAAAATCTTGTCGTGTTCTGTTCCTTGGCTCTTTCCTGGGGCAGCAGAACTGGTGTGTTTCTGCTTGGGAAGGAGGAAACCAAACTGAAAGCTCAGCAGACGGGCGTGCACTCACTCGTTGCTGCCTGTTTGTCAGAAGGGGCAGGATCCAAGGCTGAGCCTTGCTTGGAGTGGAGCAGAGAATGAATCTGGTGGTGTGTCACCTCTGGTGGGACAAAAATCTGGTGTTACATCACCCCGTGTCTCTTGGGGCTCCTTCCCAAAACCTGCCTGCCCAAGAAGGGCACGACTGAGGCTCATTTGAAGCTGGGGTGGTGTTTTGAGTGGAAAGCTGAAGAATGCAAAGTGCTTTTTCAGCCAGAAGAGAACACACACATTTTCTTGGGTTGCCCAGGAGTGACTCACAAACATCTCAGCATCCGAGGTCTTTGTCTCCAGAAAGTTGCAATACAATCGACCTCCAGGGACAGCACTTAAATCCCACTTAACAGAGGGTGCTGCTAGGGAAATAATTCCCCTCTCTTGTGCAAGACACGCACTTGCAGAGCAGACACCCCGTGGCAGCAGTTTATTTCCAGTGCCTGGGATTATTCTGCATTTTGGAGTCACGACACGCTGAATCTTAATGACGGATTTGAGAGAAGGCAGCTTCCCACCCCACTGCTGGAGACCGAACAGCACACACACCAGGGGCACAGATTTAAGCACATACAGGCCTTTGAAGAGAAGAGCTGGTGTTTCCAGCCCTGTGAGTGCCTCAGTTTCCCTTGGGAACACTTTTCCCACAGCAGCCTTGGTCCCTGGGGGTGAGCTGGCAGGGAGCAGCTCCTCTCCTGTCTCAGCTGCTGCTCCCGGGAGCTGGGCTGGCTGTGAGGGGCATGGTGGCTGGGGATGGTGCTGGAGGGCTGGGATGGTGTCTCCGAGTGCTGGGGAAGAGGTGACAGTGGCCGGGTGCTTGTGCTGGCTCTGGACAGCTGCTGGCGTGTGCTGAGAGCGGTGTCACTTTGTCTGGGCTTGCAAAGCCCGGTAGTAATCAGTGCTAATTGCAATTACGTCCTCCCTGCTGTCCGAGTGGGGACCAACAGGTTATTTCCTGAAAAGCTTTTGTTTGTCTTTCCTGCCCGTGTTCCCAGTAGGAAATCTGCCCTTCCTGGGAAGGGCGATTGGCATCGCTCTGCCTGGGGATTTGTCTGTGGTCACCTCAGCTGGCTCAGGTTTAACTCTCCCCAAGGCTTCGAGGGTCAGCAGGAACTGGGAATTAAATGCTGTGTCCTGTGGTTGAGGGTGAGGAGCTAGGAGAGCAGCTGGGCCTTATTTTGGGTGTCCAGGCACTGTCTCTTTGCATCACCTTGAGTCCCTGCTGCTCCAGAGCATCCCTCTGCGCCCAACAGTGTGAAGTTCCCTTTGCAGCACGCAGATGTTAACTGGGAGCATTCTATTCCAGAAATCCCCTGGCACTGACCCCTCCTAACCCAGCTATTCACGGCATCCAGCGCCTTGTAGCAGCTGCAGGAATCTGGGAAGAGCGTGGCTGGTCAGAGTGAGTTATGTTTAGCTCCTTTTCCCTTTCCCTGGAGCAAAAGAAGTTTTTCTAGACCTTAAACCTCCTCAAAATGGGCAAGTCCAGCTGCTGTCACTGTTCTGAAGGATATAAACCCGGATGAGGATGCTGTTGCCCTGTAGAAAACTCACTTTTCCAGGGTAAGTGAGCTGTGCCAGGAAGATCCCAGCCTTGCAGGCCTGGCTGTGAGCTGCACCCATCCAGAGCTGGTGGGGAAAAGTCAGAATGAGTCTTGAAGCAACCGCAGCAGAAATCTGGGTGGCAGTTTGTCCCCATGTGCCTCCGTGCCCGGCTCCTGCTGGGTGAGTGCCATGGGTTGGTAAAGAGTCACGGTCCCGCCCTGGAAAGCTGTGTGGAGCCTGCCCAGAGGCTCTGAACAGGTTTGGTGATTGCGGGCTGTGGTTTGGGAGTGGCTCTGGAACATGCCCGTTAGAGGAATGCAGGCAGCAGGGTTGGGGTTACCCGAGCACCAAAGCCTGGACTGGTGTCCCAAAGCTCAGCGGGCAAGGGTGGCTTTGGTGTCTTGTCACAGCTCTAGACCTGGAGAGGGGTGGAGGAGAGCTGCTCCGTGACAGCTGTGCACAGCTGGGCCTGGAAGAGGATTTTTCGAGATGTGGTGGCCCCAAGCCTTGAAGCCTCCCGTTGGTTCTGTGCTTTCCTGCCTGCTTGCAATGCTGCAGCCCTGGGGTGGCAGTCCAAGGGCCCTGGGGCTCGCAGTCTTTAATGGCAATTAGGTCTTTCCTAATATGTGCTTTTCTTGCAGAGTGTCCTTGCCTTCCCCTCTGGTGGGAAGGAGAAGCGTTATCTAAACACAGGACTGGAAATTGGGAGCTGCTGGCTTCTCACGCCAGCTCTCACGCCGTTCACTTGGGGACGTGGGCAAGTCCATTTAATGTCTTTTGTCTCTCATTTCCTTTTTACAGCTGGGAGGAAATTAATACCAGCTCTGTAAAAGACTCCCAATTGATCTGTTAATTTCTTGTGAGTGCTTCAAGATAAAACCAGGGTACGTGCTCTTGCTGCCCTCAAAGAAAAATGTGTTCAAGTGTTTGTGCTAAAGGCCTCTGTCCATGGATTGTTCTCAGGGCACGCTGTGGTTGCCTGTGGGCACCTTCTCCTCCTGGGATGCTGCTGCTCCAGGTCTTCCCAGTCCTTCCCAGGGTCGGGGCATGAGGTTTACCTGGGAGGGATGGCTGGCAGCTCTTGGGCTGCAGGCTCGGCAGTGTGTGCCCTGCGGGGAGCGCCGGCTGTTGGATCCCACCCGAGCTCACCAGGCTGCTCAGAGCTGTCCCACGGTGTTTGGAAAGAGGGGCTCAACCCCTTGGGGTGGGGAGCAGCAAAGCAAGGAGCAGCCACCCACCCCTGTGCTGGAGGGAAGAGTGGGTGCTGAGCCTGGATGGGGCCCAGGGAGGAGCTGTCCGTGTTAATTCCCTGTGCAAACAGCTCGTTTGTGAGCGTGCACCGTGTCTGGCGGGGGGGCCGCCCATCCCGGCCGGCTGGAATCCAGGGTGCCCGCGGTGATTCCAGCCGGGATGGCTGCGTGCTCTGCCTCCCTCTCCGCAGCGCTGCAGCGCTGCCACGGGCTCCCGGCACACCTGCAGCACTCACACGCTGCCCCTGCACCCTCCAGGGGTGCGCTGGGGGAAGGACTGGCATTTGCCTTGGCAGGGGCAGCGTGCTGCTCCTGGAGGAGCCAGGCCAGGTGGGGAGCTGGGCTCATCTGCATGCAGCTCCTGGCTCCGGCTGCTGCAGTGCCTGTTCCCCAGGCTGCTCAGCTTTTTGGGGACCTTTCTGCATCTCCAGCTCCAGCCCCAGATGGGAAGGACAACCTCGGGGTTTTCTGGTAGTGCCACCATCATCATCATCATCCTTGGGATGCATTTCTCTGCTGGTGCCCGTGGCTGGGAGGGGAATGCATCGCCAGGGTTTGCAGCCTGGTCCTCCCTGCATCCCCCTGGAGCGTGGCAGTGCCTGCTGTGGCTGGCATGGGCTTGGAGGCACATTCCTGCGTGATGCTGCTGCAGGCACTGAGGTACCAGAAGAGACTCTGTCCTTGCTCTCAGTTGCCAGCAGAAGCGTTGCCCTTGCCCTGCTGTTGCTGTCTGTGCCAGGGCTCAGCTGCTTGTCCTGTTCCCGGGTGTGTAGTGCTGGTGGCTGGTGCTGGGTGGGAAGGAGCTCACCCCCTCCCCTGCTCAGCCTCCCCTCTTTGACAGCACACCAGACCCCATCCCATCATCACCATTAGCAGCTACAATGCATGAAATGGCTCTAAACAGCTGCTCTCCAACGGGCTCCACGCACAGAACAGCCCAGGCTCGTCCCCCAGACCATCTCTGAACTGTCCTTGGCACCTTGACCTTGCAGAGAGCCACACCAGCATTGCTGCTGCTGATGCATCCGTCCCCTCTGTGCCGGAGCATGGGAAGCTCTCAGCATCCTTCTGAGGAGAGGCTCTGGCTGCAGCTTGTTCTGTGTTTATCCTGCCCTGGGGTGCAGGCTTTGCTCCCCAGAGGCCCCCAGGGAACAGTGAGATTTGGGAAAGGCAAGTGCACTGCTGCTCCCTCCAGCTGCCTCAGATGAGGTGTCTGCACTTGTCCCCCCTTCCATCAGGGGATTTATTCAGGGCCTGCCAGGGGGAATTTCCTGGGAGCTGCTGCTGCAGGAGGACGGTGAAGCTGTCAGACATCACAGCCTGCCAGCCCCTCCTCTCGCAGCGAGGCAGAGGAGCATCTGTTGTTTCTCAGGGAGGAAGGGCTCTTCCCTGGTGCTGCAGTAGCCAGCCTCCTGCTCTGGCTGATGCGCTGTACCTCGAGGGCCCCACCAAGGCCACGAGTCCTCCCGTGCAGAGCCAGCTCCAGCTATGGGCTGTGGCTGCCTGGCTGAGCTGCAGCGAGGCTGGTACCTGGCAGTGTCTGCTTTTTGTCCTGTGGCTTTCAGGTTTTGAGTCACCCTAGGGCTGGCCTGATGCTATCAGCCCTGTTATCTTCTGCAAAGCAGGCAGGGTCCAGCCACCTTCCCACACACACCTGGGGGGCCGGGGCTGTACCAGGCAGCCCTCGGGCTCCTATCTGAGCACCTCCTTCCTTGTGCCCCGGGCTGTTTGCTGTAGGTGGGAAAGAGGGGTAACACCGGGGGCAGGTGGGTGGCTGCAGGGTGGGGCCCAGCTGGGGGAGCAGGGTCTGCAGGCACAGGGGTGGTAATGTCACACCAAGGGGAAATAAAACAGTCCCTTCTCATCTGGCAAGGGTTCCTATGGCTATGGACTGTGACAGCTTTTGGGGACCTTGTGTGCAGGGTCACACCAGGCTGTGCTGGGCACCTCGGGCAGGCAGGCCCGGGGGGCTTCATCCCACCCCTTGTGAATGGAGTTGATCCTGACTCCTGGAAATGCCTGGAGGCTGTGGGGCAGTGCTGGATGCTGTCCTTGCAGCCCCTGCCCACCCGAGTTTGGGGTGCAGGAGTGACCCCGAAATCAGGGCTGGGTGTTTTGCTTTTCCCTTCTGCCTGTGCTGGCTTTGCGGGCTGTGCCCACGGCGAGGTTTGGAGGGTGGCTCTGTGGCCCTCGTGTGGGATCTGCACTCGCTCAGTGACTCACAAAAAGCAGCATAAATTAATTACCTTCCTGGTTCTTGGCTTTGCTTCATAATTAGCGACAACAAAATAATGAGGCTTGAATGAAACATTTGGTTTGTTCTGGAGGAAATTGTTTTGCTTAGAAGCACTTTCTGTACCTGTGCCTTAACACAAAAAACAAGAAGTCAACTTCTCACCAGGAAATGGCATTTTGGGGTGGAAAATCAACGCTTTTCCGTTCTGGACATTGGAGCCACTGGGTGCTTACAAGGTTGCCCAAATCACGCCAAGCTGCTGAAACCAACCCAAAAAGAGCTGCAGGGGAGCACTGGAGTGACCTGGACCTGCCCTGAAACCCTGCCTGCTCCCTGGTGAAACAGAAAAGGGTTTGGCAAAGCCCAAACTGCGTCATGGCCCCACATGTGCCCTCCCAGTGGGGTGCTGTGGGAATAAGCCAGCTTGGAGCTCTGTGGGGCTGGAATTTCAGGGCACGTGGTGATGCTGGAGCTTGTGAGAGGCAGTGAGTGTAATTTAAGCACAGTGGTTTTACCCCCTCTCCTGGCAGGGTGACACCAGCCGTGGCCTCGCTCTATTTATAGGTGTAAAGCACCAGCTATTTAATTCCTTTTGAGCAAGTTCAATTTTCATCCCCTTCCCTCGAGGCTTCCCCGTTACATCTGGTGCAGCTCTCTCCGTTCTCCTTGTTCCCTGTCTTTGCAGGGAGCCGCTGGAGCCAGCTCCATTTTGCAGGGGAGAAGCAGAGCAGAGACATGCTGACATCCCCCACGGCCCTGCTGGAGGCCACGGCAGTCAGCAGAGCCCGGCTGGTCTTGGGGCAGCTGCTGCTCAGGCGAGGGAAGAGAGAAACCCACTGTGCTTTTTCTGAGGGTGAAGGATAAATGGAAGAAGCTGCAGCCAAACTCTGGAGGGCTGGGATGGATTTTCCCCTGGGAGCCAGTTGCAAAATGTTGTGTCACTGCATCGCCATCCTCACAGGGCTTTAACCCTGCTGGGGTCTTACCCCCATCCTCGACCTGCCCAAAACAGCGTGGGAAAGCCAGATCCCAGGGGCTCTGCAGACCCTGCAGCCCAGCCCTCCTTCCCTTCCCTTCCCTTCCCTTCCCTTCCCTTCCCTTCCCTTCCCTTCCCTTCCCTTCCCTTCCCTTCCCTTCCCTTCCCTTCCCTTCCCTTCCCTTCCCTTCCCTTCCCTTCCCTTCCCTTCCCTTCCTTCCCTTCCCTTCCCTTCCCTTCCTTCCCTTCCCTTCCCTTCCTTCCCTTCCCTTCCCTTCCCTTCCCTTCCCTTCCCTTCCCTTCCCTTCCTTCCCTTCCCTTCCCTTCCCTTCCCTTCCCTTCCCTTCCCTTCCCTTCCCTCCCCTCCCCTCCCCTCCCCTCCCCTCCCCTCCCCTCCCCTCCCCTCCCTGCTGCTCCTTCAGCACCAGAAAGGAGGGCATGGTGCTGAGTCACGGCTTCGTGGATCACTTGTCCCCAGGGCTGGTGACACATCCCTGCTGTTGGGGTTCAGCCAGCAGTGTCAGCGTGCGGGGCTCTCCGTGGTGCTGTGTCACACGGGAGCGTGGGAAGGTGTGCTCACCTGCTGCGTCCTCACCTGGGCTTGCTGCTGCCCCTCTGCAGGGCCACCCGGCCCCTGCGGGTCCTGAAGGGTTAAAGTGGCCTTTGGAGGGGCCCTGTGCTGTCAGACACGGGTGTCTGCTCCAGCCCTGCTCTCTGCAGTGTCCTTCAGAAGGGCAGCCCTTCTGAGCATGCCTGCTCCCCCTGCACCTCCTTCCCAGGCCCTGCGCTGCTCCAGCCACCCTGCAGCCCAAACCAGCCCCCAGCCCGGGGTCCCCAGGGCTGCAGAGAGCGTCTCCTGGGGGGCTTCAGGCTGACCCTTCATCTGCCACCTCCTTCCAGAGCAGAACCCCCGGGGGAGGGAGAGCTCCCAACCCTGGTTAATAATGGAGTGATTCCTCCAGCCTGCCTGCTGGAGCCTGCAGCTGCTCCCATAAACCTGGGCAGCAAGGGGGGCTTGGGTAAGCACTCTCCTTTCTCTGCCTCCTCTTGGCTGACAGGATCCTCCTGGAAGCATCCTGGCTCTCCCAGGCCGTGTCCCTGCGTGGGTGCTTGGGAATGCAGGGAGAAGCCTCAGGAGCATCCGGCTTAACCGTGAACGTGCCAGGCCCTTCCAGCTGTGCCCTGTCCTCCTTTCCCTCCTCCCTCCCCGTCCAGCACATCCACTGACCCCAAAATAAAGGCCAGAAACGCTCAGAAGCTGCAGAACAAACTTTGTCAGAGCCAGCTTTCCCTCCCGAGATCTCTTTAAGTGGAAGGATGGGATTTCCTCCAGATCTGCAAGTGCTCAGTCTGTGGATAAAACTGGGATTCCTGTCCCTGGTTCCTTTCTGCCCCGACCCAAGGAACTGCTGTCCACCAGTGGGTGATCCCTGTGTGTGCCTTGCTGGGCACGTGGGAGCTGGCTGCGTGATGTGGGCAAGGAGCTGCTTTCATAGGAGCTGTTATCTGCTGGATTTCCTTTTCTGTGTTTGCTCAACCTCTTGGGGTTCATGTTTAACTCAACTGTCTCTCTTTTAATGGTTCAGGTGGTGTTTGATGCTGGGGAGAGGGAGCTGCTCCCATGGAGTTTGTTTTCCAAAGGAGGAAGCTTGGGTGACTGTGCATGCCCTGTGCTGGGGATTTAGGGATCAGGGGTCACATTATTATTATTTTATTGTTATTATTATTATTATCACAATCATAATCTTTAAAGCCATTATCAAGGCTTATTCCCCTTTCTGCTGCCCCTGCGTGTGCCAGTGGCAGGGCATCCTCATCTCCCAGCATCCTGCCACAGCCTTCCTCATCTTCCAGGAGGGAATTCAGGCTCAGGGCTGGGATCAAAGCAGTTCACCCTTGCCTGGCCTCATCCTTGCCACCAGTCACCCCCATCCCAAAGTGGGATGCTGGCTCCCGCCAGCAGATTGGTACCAGTGAGCTCTGGAATGCTCTAAAAATACTGAGTGGAGCAAGCAGGGAGCAAAAAATGGCTGGGATTCAGTGAAATCAAAGGCATAATTAAAATGCAGCCCGTGTAAGTGTATTTTTAGGGCCCTACAAAAAGGCTGTAAACCACTGAATTCCCATCAGCACACGAATGTTCCAGTTTAATGGAATCCTGGGGCCTGTGGGGAAGAAGTGAGAGATGCTTAATTGTCAGTGTTTGTGTTTTATTCATGATTGAACATACTTAGCAAGCAAAAACTGATCTGCTGTTGGCTTCTCGCTGCTTGTGTGGCTTTAAGCCTTATTCCAGCCAGAAATTGCCCGGTGTGCTGGAAGGGTCGGTGGTGCCCAGGGTTTGCATGAGCTTGGAAAAGGGATTACCACCTCCCCTCCCATAGGGAGCTCCGTGCCAGGGCTGCCTTGGGGTGCTCAGAGCTTGTGTGGGCTCCAGGGGATCCAGGAAAGAGGAGAAACCCCATGGGGGTAAATCAGGAGCTGCATCCGGGCTGGGAAGTCCCTGAATGCAGGTGCCCGGGTGCTGGGGGTGCCTTGGGACACAGTTTGGATGTCCCCAGCTCCTCCTGCCTCCCCTCGTGCCATCGAGCTGTGTGCTGGGCTCGGTGCTGGGGGGCAAAGCCGGGGCAGGAGCCAGACTCCTGCCAGCATCCCTCCAGCAGCAGGGACCCTCTGGAGCAGCTGGAATGGTTCCTGGCGTGGGGTGTGGTGCATCCTCTGGGCTCGCCCATGCTGGAGCCTGTTCCTGCAGCTCGGGTGGAATCTGGGGGCTGATCCTCCCCCAGGACCTGCGTGGGGCTGGGCTGGGGGCTGTGCTCCTTGGGGAGGCCTGTTCCCGTGGGAGCTGGGGTGTCTCTGTGCAGGTGCAGGAGGGGTGGGCTGGCCGTGGCACAGATGTGGCCCCTGCGGGCTCGGGGGGGATCTGGCTCCTTCTGGAGGGGGTTTAATCTGCTGTGGGATTGCTGCAGATGGCACAGCCGGAAGGAACGGAGGAACACGGCATGCCAAGGCAGGGCTCCTTATTTTAAACTGCTTCCTCTGCCAGGGAACAAATATGCCTCACTTCAAAATAATAATTATAAAGCCTGGGAGGAGATCCAGGGAACCCGAAACCTTCTGTGGGTGTTGGTGTGCTGGCAGATGCCCGGCTGGGGGCGTTTGGTGGGAATGTCATCCCAGCGGGTCAGGGCTGGCTCAGGGACCTGCCTTTGGAGTTGTACTGTGATTGGAAAAGGGGGAAATGTGTTCCCTGTTACCGTGCACCCCAAGGATGCATCCTGACCCTGCTGCGACCAGCCATGTAAAGCCTCCAGGAAGGAGAATTGCACCCTGAAATGCACCAAGCAGCAGCTCCCATCCCTGAGCTGTGCACCCGGGGACGGGCACTGTGCCTGGCACGCTGGGAGCAGCGGCACTGGTGGGCAGGCTGCTGTCTGAGGGGAGGGAAATGCCACTGCTGCAGAGGGGAGAGCTGGAGCCAGGGACTGCTCGTGTGGGGAGAGCTGCCCGTGCTGCAGGGCTCTCACAGGCCTGGGGTCCAGGGAGAGACCCTGGCGTGTCCAAGGGTGGCTGTCACCTGCTGCTGGCACTCTCAGGGTCCTGGCCTGAGACCAGCAGTGCCACGGTCTGCTTTAGCTGCAGTTTCCACTTGACAGAGCAGAGCAGGAGGGGAAACTGAGGCACACGAGGAGTGACGGGTCACAGGGAGTGCAAGGAGGGCTGGGAACAGGTCCCTGCCTCTGGCAGGGGTGTCCCCCTGCAGACAGCATCCTCCGTTCCTGTAGCCAACATCTCTCCCTCTCTCCAGGCTTCCACGTGATCCCGTCAGTGTCCAGCATCGTTCCCGAGAGCTGCCTGCTCATCGTGGTGGGCCTTCTGGTCGGGGGGCTCATCAAAGGCGTGGGTGAAAAGCCCCCCATCCTCAAGTCGGACATCTTCTTCCTCTTCCTCCTGCCCCCCATCATCCTGGATGCCGGCTACTTCCTGCCCCTGCGCCCCTTCACCGAGAACCTGGGCACCATCCTCATCTTCGCCGTGGTGGGCACGCTCTGGAACGCCTTTTTCCTGGGGGGGCTGATGTACGCCGTGTGCCAGCTGGGCGGGCCCGGCCTCAACCACATCGGCCTGCTGGCCAACCTGCTCTTCGGCAGCATCATCTCGGCCGTGGACCCCGTGGCCGTGCTGGCCGTCTTCGAGGAGATCCACATCAACGAGCTGCTGCACATCCTGGTCTTCGGGGAGTCCCTGCTCAACGACGCCGTCACCGTCGTGAGTGGCCCGGCCCAGGCAGGGGGTTTGCTTCGTGCAGGAGCATCTGGGGGGTGGCAGCGGGGTGGCAGATGTCAGGGCCATTCCAAGCTGCCTCCTGGCAGCTCCACTGGAACCAAACCTTGTCCAGGTGTAAAGCTAAAATTAGAGGCTTAAAACACTGCAGAGGTGGGTTGAGGTGAGTGTTTCTCTTGGAGGGCTGGGCGGGCTGAGGGCACGTGCCAGGCTCTTGGTGCCATGGGCTCTGGGAATCTGCTCTCCTGGCTGCAGTGGCTGCTGTGCCCATGCCTGTCCTGCCAGGGGAAGCACGAAGGGCCGACCCTGGCTCAGGCAGAGCTGCCCTGTAGCTGCTGCTCCGTCTGTCTCCTTTCACGTGGTCACCCTTGCTGTCCTCCAGCTCCCAGGAGGTGGGAGGGCAGCACTTCAGCCGTGGCAAACGGGAGAGCTGGAGGGGCTGAAGCCAGGCTGGCAGCCCCCCTGCATCACCCCCAGCCCCAGGGCAAGCAGCAGCTTTGCAGGGACCTTTGGGAGGTGGGGCCAGGCCTGCTCCCTTTCCAAAGGACATCACTGTCCAGGTGCTGGCTTGGCCATCAGCGTGGCCTTCTCCTCTCTGCAGAGCTGACCTCTAAACTGACTCCTAAGCCACTGCTTTTTCCTGGCTCTTTTCCCATATCCCAGCTGTCCATTCCGGAGCTGGCTGCTCAGCCCCTGCTGACAAGGTTCCTGGTGACAAAGAACACTCTGTCCCACCACGGGGCGTTTTCCAGGCACTTCTCCCCCATTTTTCAGCTGAGGGGTGCCTGCAGGGTCTGTGTCCCCACTCTCATCCCTGGGGAATGCTTTTGTCTGCCCCTGCCCCTGTCCCACCCAGGGCCTGCCCCCGGCAGCAGGAGCTGGCACCCTGCCCTCTCCCTGCCTGCGAGTGCTGCTGTTCTGCAGGATGCCCTGAATCCTGTTTCCCATCCTGACATGTGCTTTAACATCTCTGCAGTGTCTGGGCGTGGGAGAAGGCAGCACAGCCCAGAGTCTTTCCCTCAGGTTTCCCTCAGCTGCCTCAAGGGTTGGGGCTCTTCTCTGGGCTGGGCAGGGCAGATGGGGGCTTTTCTCTCCGTGCATCTGTCAGGAGTCCCCCAGCCTGGATCTGTCCTGACCTGCTCGTTGGGAAAACAGGAACAGCCTCTGGCTGCTGACCAAAGGCCCTCCTGGCACAGCTGGAGAGCAGAGCTGTCCCAGACACATCTCTGTGGGCACAGAGGACAGGGAGCCGGTCCCCCCGGGTCTGTATCTGGCACAGCAAAGCTCCAGCAGCTGGATTTGGTGTGAGCCTTGGTCAAGCACCCAGTTTGGGGTCACCAAGCAGGGACACAGCTCAGGTGTGCCACACTCCCACGGGAGGTGCTGGGCAGGTCTCCTCCGAGGTGAGGCTGTCCCTTAGCAGAGGGACAGGTTGAACCCTGCTCTCCTTTCTCCCTGCCAGGTCCTCTACCACCTCTTTGAGGAGTTTGCCAGCTTCGAGCAGGTGACCATCCTGGACATCATCCTGGGCTTCCTCAGCTTCTTCGTGGTGTCGCTGGGCGGGGTGCTGGTGGGCGTCATCTACGGGGTGATCGCCGCCTTCACGTCGCGCTTCACCTCGCACATCCGCGTCATCGAGCCGCTCTTCGTGTTCCTCTACAGCTACATGGCCTACCTGTCTGCCGAGCTCTTCCACCTGTCCGGCATCATGGCGTGAGTGGCCAGCAGGGACAGGGGCCCTCTGTCCCCAGGGGCATTCATGGGGCTGTGTACCCGCAGCCTCCGGGCTGGCCCGGCGTGCTCAGCGCGTGCCCCGTGAGCCCCAGGGCCGTGCTTGGGCTGGGATATGCAAGGGGCACACGGGAGGAGCGGGTCTGGGGAGTTGTCCCGCAGATCCCGGGGTGCTGGCAGCCTGTTGCTGTTCTCCCGGGCACACAGGAGCAGGCAGGGCCTGCTGAGCACTCAGGACACCGTGGGTTTGTGCTCTAGTGCTCACTTTTGCCCTGCCAGGGGAAGGAGAAACCTCCCGTTGCCTTCTCTGGAGGCATTGAATATTTGCTGATGGTTCCTAATGCCTGTCCTGCCCTGGAGTTTGGTGTCACAACACAAAACGCTGCTGCAGGGCCAGGGCTTGGGGCTGTCCCCATGTCCCCATGGCTGCTGAGGGCCCCAACCTCACCCCCAGGCTCATCGCTGCTGGTGTGGTCATGCGGCCCTATGTGGAAGCCAACATCTCCCACAAGTCCCACACCACCATCAAGTATTTCCTCAAGATGTGGAGCAGCGTGAGCGAGACCCTCATCTTCATCTTCCTGGGTGTCTCCACCGTGGCTGGTCACCACTACTGGAACTGGACCTTCGTCATCAGCACGCTGTTCTTCTGCCTCATCGCCAGGGTGTTGGGTGAGTGTCAGTGTGGTGGCAAAGCCCTCGGGGTGCTAAAAGAATCATGGCTTGGTTTGGCTTGGAAGGGATCTTAAAGCCCATCTCATTCCAGCTGCCACGGGCAGGGACACCTTCCACCATACCAGGTTGCTCCAAGCCCTGTCCAGCCTGGCCTTGAGTGGCCACCTGGGTGATGGAGAACTCTCAGAACCGTGATGGTTTGCCCTGCTGGGGAGGCTGGAGGTGCCTGGGTGGCACTGCTCCAGCGTGGGCATCACCCATGCTGGTGGTTGGTGTTGTGGGGACATGGGCTGAGGCCAGGGTTGTGCCAGACATGGGGTGGAAGCTGCTCAGGGATGTTGAGATGAGCAGACAGCACTCACGGGCTGCAGGGTGGGCTCTTTGGGACTGGAGGGGATCCTTGACCACTCACACGGGACTGTGCTGCTCCCCCAGGTGTCCTTGTCCTCACCTGGTTCATCAACAAGTTCCGGATCGTGAAGCTGACGCCGAAGGACCAGTTCATCATCGCCTACGGGGGCCTGCGGGGAGCCATCGCCTTCTCCCTGGGCTACCTGCTGGACTACAAACACTTCGGCATGAGGGACATGTTCCTCACTGCCATCATCACCGTCATCTTCTTCACCGTCTTCGTGCAGGTTGGTGGCCCCCAGGCTGCGCTTTCAGAGGGCAAGGGGGCTCTTCATGGCCGTGTGGAGAGTGGGGAGCCCACGGCCAGCCTCCATCCCTGACCCTGTCACTGCCCCGCGTCCCCAAAACGCCACACGGTGACACCAACAGCGGCTGGGCTCTGCTGAGCCCACCCCACTCCCACGCCGTGCCTCGGGCAGAGATGTAACCCCCGTCCCCCTCCCCAGGGCATGACCATCCGGCCCCTGGTGGATCTGCTGGCTGTGAAGAAGAAGCAGGAGACGAAGCGCTCCATCAACGAGGAGATCCACACGCAGGTAACGCGCTGCTCCGGCCGCCCTGCGCTGCCTTAGCCCTCTGCTCTCTCTGCTTCTGCCACTGCACCTCTGTCACTGGGACCTGCCCCTAAATCAGAGCCCAAGGTAAGGGGGCAGAGTGAGGGCTCTCCCCTGTCTGTGTCGTCCAGTGCCCGCTCCGACCCAGACCCCCAGTGCCTGGAGAGCCAAGCCCGGTTGTGTGGGTCCATCCTGCCCTCCCAAAGCCCACCCTGGACCCACAGCCCTCATTTTACACGCCCTGAGTGCCCTCCCCGTGTGTCAGTGTGGGTGTCAGGGGAGGGAGGGGGTGGGCAAGAGCCCTCCGAGCTGCTCACACCTTGGGCCATCTCTTGCAGTTCTTGGATCACCTTCTGACAGGGATTGAGGATATCTGTGGTCACTACGGGCATCACCACTGGAAGGACAAGTGAGTGGGGAGGTTTGGTGGCTGGGGAAGGGTTTCAGTCACCACCCAGAAGGTTTCACAGCTCTGTGCCAGGCTTTACTATCCACACGCAGACTCACCACGGGGAATTACGGCCCTGGATTAGGAGCAAGGGGGGCTGCAGGGCTGCACCCCTTGGCCACACCACCCACAGGTCCATGGCGGGGTGGGAGCTGCCAGTGGCCAGTCCCTGCAGGGGCTCAGGACCATCCCTAGTGGGTGCCAGCAGGCGCTGGGTGTTGTGGAGACACCCTGGCTTGGGAGGGACTGGGGGAAGCGTGGCCTGAGCCGTGCTGGTGGAACTGGAGCCAGCGCTGAGCCCAGCAGTGCTGTCTGGGGAGTGGGGAGTGGGAGCGGGGCCGGGGCTGAGCTGTGGCTGCTCCTCCTCTGCCCTGCTGCGGGAAGGCTGAACCGCTTCAACAAGAAGTACGTGAAGAAGTGCCTGATCGCGGGGGAGCGCTCCAAGGAGCCCCAGCTCATCGCCTTCTACCACAAGATGGAGATGAAGCAGGCCATCGAGCTGGTGGAGAGCGGGGGCATCGGCAAGATCCCCTCTGCCGTCTCCACCGTCTCCATCCAGTGAGTCCCCTGCCCTGGGCACGCTCCCCTGGCACCCTGAGTGCTCCGTGCTGGTGGCCACAGGGCAGGCAGCCCTTGGGTGCTGCGTGGCCGTGGCGCGTGGCTCTGAGCCCTGTCTGTCCATGCAGGAACATCAACCCCCAGACCCTCCCTTTGGAGCGCGTCCTTCCAGCCCTGTCCAAGGACAAGGAGGAGGAGATCCGGAAAATCCTCCGCACCAACCTGCAGAAAACCAGGCAGAGGGTGAGGAGTCCCCTGGCGCTGTGCGTGTCCCCTTTGCCTCGCTGGGAGTGGCAGGGACGCTGCCCACCAGCCACCCTCAGCTGGGCCCTTCAGCCCTGCTGTCCCTGCCCTGCTGTGCCTTGTGCTCCTGGCCTGCCTCTCCTTCCCCAGCAGGCTTTTCCTCCTGAGGTTGTGCTGGGGTAGTCTGGGGGCCAGGCTGATCTGGTCAGTGGCTGAGCCCAGCTTTAAGCCCTCGTTGGGCCGCAGTGGGTCAGGATCAGGCATCCCGTGGCGGCACACGAGGGATGAGCCACAGATGAGCCACGAGCCTGCCTGGACCTGCTCTGCCCACTGGTGGCTGTTCCATCCATCTCCGGGAAGAATGGGGCTGTGACCTTTTCTTTCCCTCTCCGTGTGGGATTTTAACCCGTTTCCTTTTCTGGGGTCTCTTCCCAGCTGCGATCCTACAACCGGCACACGCTGGTGGCTGACCCCTACGAGGAGGCCTGGAACCAGATGCTGCTGCGCAGGCAGAAGGCCCGGCAGCTGGAACAGAAGGTGTGGGGGAACACCGGGGTGGGGCAGGGGGGCTTCCCAGCCTGGGAGGGCACAGGAAGGGGGCTGAGGTTCGGATGATGGGGTGACCCCAAGCCTTGGGGGTCCTGTGGTTGCCCCTGGCCCCAAGCAAGTCCCTGGAGCGTGGCTGGGAGGATCTGTGCCCATGTCCTCTGTGTCCCACTGCTGCTCCCTGCCCATCCCTGTGGCCAGTTCCCTGCCCATGCCTGTGCCCAGCTCCCTGCCCATCCCTGTGCCCAGTCCCCTGCCCATCCCTGTGCCCAGTCCCCTGCCCATCCCTGTGCCCAGCTCCCTGCCCATCCCTGTGCCCAGTCCCCTGCCCATGCCTGTGCCCAGCTCCCTGCCCATCCCTGTGCCCAGCTCCCTGCCTGCCCTCCCCTCGTGCCCTGGCCACCCGGTGACAGTGCCTTGCTCCCGTTGCAGATGAACAACTACCTGACAGTGCCAGCTCACAGGGTGGACTCACCCACCATGTCCCGGGCTCGCATCGGCTCAGGTAAGTGGGAGGGGTGGCACTAACAGCCCTTGGAGCTGTCCTGCACCTCCTCAGCTCCCTGGGGCTCTCCAGCCCCGACCGTCCCCACCCCACAGGCGCCCAGCCCAGCCCCAGAGGGTCGAGCAGAAGCACCCAGCTGGCTGCCCAGCACGATTCCCACTGGAAGTCAGGCTGGGCAGTCCCTCCGGGGCTCAGCTCGCTCCATCCACGCAGCCTCCTCTCTGTCCGTGCCCCTCCCGGCCCTCCTCAGGGGAGGGCATCAGAGCGCTCAGCCCCGCGACCCGTTGCCGCTGCATTCGCAGTTTGTACCTTTGCTTTGGCACCCTCGGTTCCTCCTGTCCCGGTGTCCCCCCGGCCCCGGGGACAGGGTGTCGGTGTCGGGTGTGCCGCGGCTGCGGAGCCCGCGGTTCATCAGCAGAGGGCAGCTTCGCCCTTCCGATGGAGCCGGGCTGCCAGCTGCGGTGCGGAAATCGGGACGAGGAATTACACAGCTGATTGGAAATCAGCGAGGCAGCCCAGGCACCCCGGCCCCAAACAAACATCTGGGGCGCATCACCGGGGGTCCCTGAGACCCCCCCTTCCCTGCCTGACCCCTCTGTGCCTCCCAGACCCGCTGGCCTACGAGCCCAAGGAGGACTCGGAGAACCTGCCCATCATCACCATCGACCCGGCCTCGCCGCAGTCCCCCGAGTCCGTGGACCTGATGAGCGAGGAGCCCAAGGGCTGCGGTGGCCTCCCACCCTCGCCCGAGGAGGATGAGGAGGGGCTGGTGATGCGGGTGAAGGAGCCTTCCTCCCCGGGGACTGACGATGTCTTCACCCCGGGCACCAGCGACAGCCCCAGCAGCCAGCGGATGCTGCGGTGCCTGAGCGACCCCGGCCCGCGGCCCGAGCCCGAGGAGGGCGAGCCCTTCATCCCCAAGGGGCAGTAGCTGCTGGCACGAAGCCTCCAAATCGTTTCTCTCTCTCTGTTCATTCATTCGTTCTTTGCTCTCCGTTTTGGTTTCTTGTCACTACACGCTGGGTTCAGGAAGGGGAGACTGTCCTGGATGGACTGGGTTTGCCAGGACAGCTCTGCCCGGCGAGCCCTGGGCTGGCCCCAGCGAGCAGGGGAGGAGCCCTGGCATGCCCCGGGCTCCTTGGGCCGCGTGGCCTGGGGGTGATGGACAATGTTCCGCCCGGGATTGGGATTTGCAGGTGCCTCACAGCCCCCGCGGGGCTCTCCCAGAGGTGCCCACCCACTCAGGACCTGCGGCCGGCTCTGACCTGGGGTCTCCACAGTCACTCCCCATGGCACAGCTTCCCCTCTCCCCTCTTGTGCTTTATCACCCCCTCGCCTTGCTCCGGAGCAGAGGGGTGGGACAGCAGGAGCTGTCACCGGGGCTGGCACACACACTCCCCCTGCACCCTCCCCGGCACCTCGGGCTCCTGCCGCTGCTCCCTCGCCTTGGCAGCTTCCCCGTGGGACCGGCTGTGCCTGGGACCCTCCCTCCTGGCCTCACATTTCATGCCAGGTCTTCTCAAAGAAATATTCTAGAGCCATGCAGGGGGGAAGCTGGGACCCCCCTCGCTTTGAGCAGCCTGTCCATCCCTCCTGGAACTGCTGTCACCTGTCCCCATGGGGACCTCTGGGGCCAGCCTCGCCCCTCGCCCTGCGCCAGCGCGGCAGCGGCTGCTCCTTAACCAAAGACGGGCCCCGGGGTGTGCCTGGGGGGATTGCTTGTCCCCCCACCAGGAGAGGAGCTGGGGAGAGCCGAGTGCCAGCTCCCCCTGTGTGGGGACGCCTTGCATCTGGAAGGTCGGCAGCAAGGGGATGGCTGGGGGTGCCGGGGGTCCTGGAAGGACTCGTCTTTCCCCAAGGCTTGGGAGGGATCACTGGGTGTTCCGGTGGCTTGCAGCCCTCCCCGGGCTCGGGGGTGTCCTGTGTCTGTCACCTTGTCCCCCACGTGCCAACCAGCTCCCGCCGCGTGCCACCTTCGCCACGGGTACCGCGGGGTGCTCACCACCCCCTCCCCGGGCACCCCGGCCGCTGTCCCCTCCCCGTGCCGTGCCTTGCCACGCTCTGCCCCGCTGCCTTGGTGGGCACCTGTCCCACGTCCCACCCGCTCCACGCCCCGCTGGGACCCCCAGGCCCGCGGGGCTCCGTCACCGGGGCGAGCGCCCGCGTCGCTGCCTGCGCCTGCCTGCTGCCCTGCTCTGTTTCCAGGAGGAAGAAAAAAGCAATGGAAATTCTCTTGTATAAAAAGGAAAAAAAAAAACCAAACCCACATGTAAAGAGATTCTTGGTTTTTATCATAAATATTCTAATAAATTAATGTTGATTTTTAGTGGGGGTTTTTCCAGCTGTTCGGACTCCCGGCTGTCCCAGAGGAACAAGGTGGCTGAGACACTTCATCCCCATCGCTGGCAGGGAGAGTTTGCCTCTCGCCCTCCTGCCTGGCTCAGGGACGACTGGAGCCCCCTCCCAGGGGGACAGTTTAAGCTGTTCCCAGCTTTGGCAAAGACAGAGGCTCAGGAGAGGCTCCCAAATCCCTCCCGGAGCTGCGCCGGTGTGAGGGTGTGCAGGGAGGGTCTCCCGGGGGAGGCTCCTTTCCGGGAGGATGGATCACCCGGCACAGCCCCGGGATGCCAGCCCGGTGTCCCTGCACGGCTCTGCCCATCCCGACCCCGGTGTGTTGTCCCAGGGAGAAGGGGCCAGCACCTGCCTTGTGCTGGCGCCGCAGCAGGGCCTGGGGGGGTAGAGGTTCCATGCCCAGGGGAGGGGTCCTGGGAACATCTGAGCTCTGTGATTTTCTTCCTGGGTTTCCCCAGGAGCCCTCCCAGAGGAGCCAGCTCCCACCAGCATCCCAGGAGTGCTGAGGATCCCAGGGTGAGGAGCAGCACCACAAGCCCCAAATGCCCCGGATCCCTCCAGCCTCAGGGACCCCGCTCGGGGGCGGGGGGTGTCCCAGGGCAGCGCAGCCCCTCGGGGGCTCTGGGGAATTGCGACGGGAGTGTGTTCCAGGGCTGCAAGCCGAAGCCCTGAGCCGGGAGCCGTGACTCAGCCCGCGGCCATCCCGCGGCGCGGCACCTCACCTGCCCAGAACACCTGAACGCCAGGGTCCCTGGCCTGGGGCGGGACTCGGCTGGGTCACCCCGCTGCGGGGGTGGCCCGAGGGGTTCCTGGGCAGGATGAGCTGGCCAGGGATGTGTGACAGGCGGTGCCGGGGGGCCCAGGGCCGTGCCAGTTACGTGGGTGCCACCCTTGCATCCCAAGCAGGGTCTGGGGTAGTTTGTCCACTGCCCACCCCGGGCACAGAGGGAGCAGCAGGAGTGTGGCTGACCCGAGCAGTGCCCAGGTAACTCACCTGGCCACGTGCTGGGGAGCATCACCTGCAGCCTGAGTTCAGTCATCGCTTTACAGCGAGAACTCCCCAAACCGAGGCATTTCCAGGATATTCTTGTTTCTGTCTCAAAGGGTGAGTAACTTCTTTAATGAGGGAGGACTAATGATCCCTCCAGGGCTGTGCTGTCACCTCTGAGCCAGTGCCAAGGCACACGCAGTGTGGGGGCTGTGGAGGGGCCCCAGCGTGTCCCCCAGCCCCACGGACAGTGATGTCTTTTCCCTGTGTGCCCCCCGTGCCCCACATCCCCCTCTCCTTCCCAAAGCTTGTTTGGACCTTGGTGGTGGCACCGGGAACAGGGAGAAAAGGGACTCTGAGCAGGATGACTTTGTCCTTCCGCGTGAGTTCCGCGGTGTTTATGCCCCTTCCACAGCCCCCATCCATGAGGGTTAAAGATCTGGAACCTGCCCCAGCCAGGACACGGGCGTTCCCGTGCCTCAGTTTCCCTCTGCGGTCCAGCACAAAGATGGGGTGCAGGGAGTGGCAGGAGGGGAGGGACTGTCCCCACGGCCCCAGCGGGCACCAAGAGCCCTCGAGGTGCCCATGAAATCCCTGCTGGAGTCACCGGCTCCAGGCTCAGCAGCCTCCAGAGCAGAGCTCCCGGCTGGCCCGGGAGGAGAGGCCGGAGCAGCGAGGGCACGGCGAGGCTGTCCTGGAGCTGCCACCGCCTGCGGCGCGCTCAGGTGTCACCCGGGGCCCAAGACCCCAAAGCCAAGGGAGCGGCTGCGCTCCCTGCCAGCCCCAAATTAGTGGCACTGGGCTGGGTCATCCCCTGCCAGCGCCGGGACGGCACGAGTCACGCCAAGAAAAACAGCACGTGGTGTCACCGGGAAGCCACCGAGCCTGGGGACACACAGGTCACGCTGCCAGGGGACAGGGATGTCCCCAGCCAGTGGCACCCCAGGGCAGATTCAAGGGAGGGCACAGCAGTGATGGGGCCACGTTGCTGCTGTGTCCCTGTCCCCACAGCCCGGCGGTGCCGTGTCACCCCCCGCTCCCCGGGCAGCATTTTGCAGCAGCCAGGGGAGGTGACAGGTGCCATTCCCGAGCTCTGTGTCACCTGCAGTAATGACACCCTGCGCTCCCTTTCATCTCGGGGCCTCGCGGGTGGCCCCTCTCCGGCAGCGTCACTCATCATCCCTTCCAGGATGGGATGTGGCCGAGTCTGGGGGTCCGGCGCGGTGACACAGGGACGCCAGGCTGAGATCAGAGAGCGGCAGCAGAGTGACACCGCTCCTGCCGTGCAGCGGGGGCTCACGACGCCCCTGATGCCAAATCCAGCCTTGCTGTGGCCAGCACGGGGAAACACCTCTTTGGAAGCTGCGGCCACCGCAGCAGCTGGTGGCACTGCCCCAGGGAGGCCAGCGAGGAGTGGTGGCACCTCTGGGACGGCGGTGTGGGAGCGAGCGGGGCTGGACAGCCAGCTCGAGTGCCTGGGAGGGGTCCGGGAGCCGTGTTTGCCCAGGGAGGATTCGGACAAGGCCGTGGAGACGGACTCCACCTCCTAAACCCACAGCGGGCACGCGGGCACGGGCATGTGCGTGGGGATGGCAGCGTGGGCGTGGGGACGGTGACGAGAGTGGGGACAGCAGCAGCTGCGCTGGGGACAGCGGCTCTTTGCCCGGCGACGGTGGCTTTTGTGCACGGGGATGTTTGTGCCTCCGTGGGGACAGTTTGTGCCCTCGTGGGGACAGTTTGTGCCCGCGTGGGGACAGTTTGTGCCCTCGTGGGGACAGTTTGTGCCCGCGTGGGGACAGTTTGTGCCCTCGTGGGGACAGATTGTGCCCTCGCGGGGCAGCCACGCACAGCGGTGCCCGCTCGGGGACAGCTGCTGCGGGCACGGGGACAGGGCCAGCCCGGGACACGGCTGACGTGAGCGCGGTGGCGGTGCCCGGGCGCTGCCGTGGGAGCGGGAACCGGCGTGCCCCCGGCCGCCAGCGGCGCTGCGGCTCCCCCGGGGCGGCTGCGTGACGTTGGTGGCTCCGGGAGCAGGGCTGGGTCCCTGCTGCTTGCTCAGGGAGGTGGCACACGCCCTGCTTAATGCCGAGTGGGACGGAGCCGTCCCACGCGAGTCACGGAGTCCCCGAGGTCCCTTCCCTGCGGGCTGAAGAGATTCTCACCCGCTGTCCCGCTCCCGGCCGCTTCCAGCTCCCGTGCCCCAGTTCCCCACTGACCGGGCTCGCCCGGGGTGCCCCGCGCCCCGAGGGGCTCCGCTCGGCGTGGGGGTCCCACCGCCGCCCCCCGTGCTCCTTCCCGTGCCCCGGGCACCGGGGGGGTCCCCGCTCCTCCCCTCGCTCCCTCCATCCCGGGGATGGAGCAGGGTCCCCCGGGCAGCCCGGGCGCTGCCGACCCCAGAGCCGCGGGGCCAGCGGGGTCTCGATCCCGAGCCGCCGCCCCCCGCCCAGCCCCTGTCCCACCCCCGCATGGCCACAGGGGCTCCGCCACCCCGGTGTCACCCCCGGGAGGCGGGATCCGCCCGCCTTTCACCCCAAGACGACGATGATTCCTTAATTGCCGACAAAACAAACGAATAAAGGCCGGGCTGGCCCTCGCTGAGCCGCAAGGAAGCGGCCCTGGTGCCATTCCCAGCGCCGGGCTCGCTGCCGGCGGCTCCCGGGGGTCATCCCTGGCCGGGGGATGGTCGGACCGAGCTTCTCTCTGGAGCAGCAGCACCTCTGTCCCCCGGGGACAGCACCAGAGCCAGCCCAGCTCATCCCGGGGGGATCTGCAGCGCCCCGACCCTGCCTGGATCCGCCAGGGCTGCCGCGGCTGGGTCCCCCCGGCCCCGTGGGGGGCTCAGCCCCGGTCGCCCTCCCTCCTGCTGCATCCCCCCGTTGGGGATCCATCCCAAAGCCATCTGGCCCTCTCAGCCTCCTGGGAAACCCTCCCCGAGCCAGCCTTTCCTCCAGCAGCGGCAAGAGGGTTTTGCAATGCGAGGCAGCTGCCTGATTTTTAATCGAGTTCCTTGGAAAATCACTTTCCTGCAGGGCTGCCCTTGCCCGGTGCCCAGGCTGGGAGCCTCGCGGGCAGCACCCGGGAGCAGCCTGGTGGAGTCACACAGTGGCACGAGGAGCACCCCAATGGGGACCCCGGCAGAGGGGGACCCCAGCCCCCCGGAGCCCCTCTGGCTGTCAGTGCATCAGGGACCGGGGAGCATTTCGGGGGGAATCAGGGCTCCGCTTCCCTTCCCTCCCCTCCGAGCCCAGCTGGACGCTCCTGAGCACCCCAATTCCCCCCGTTCCGCTCTCTGCTGCTGCCGGCAGCGAACCCCGGGGATGTGGCAGATCTGCCAGACAGACTTTGCAGCCTGGAAGAGCTCTGCAGGGCCTCCCTGGCGTGGAAAGGGCCAGGGCGGATGCTGGGGAGTTTCCTGGGCAATCAAACCCTGCGAGGGTGTGAAAAACGATCAGCACTGCTCGTCTCCTGGCGGGGCTCTGGGCCTCTGAGGATGAAGGGGATGAAGGATCCCCTTTCCAGGCAGGAGCCGGGGCAGCGGGAGGCGCAGGTGTGGGGCTGGGGTCGCTCTGTCCATCCCCGGCACCAGCTCAGCAGGGAGGGCCCTGCTGGAAACGTCTGCGGGGTGAATTCTGGAGAAATGAGCGCTGCAAAGGGCTGGGAACTGCTGGGGTGAAAGGGAACGGGCGCTCGGAGGCGGGGGACACAGCTGGCCCCGGGGGGAGGCGCTGGCTCGGCTGGGAGCTGGGCCACGCTCCGGGATTCGGGGCTGGGTCTGAGCTCCCGGGGCTCCAGCACCCCGGGGTGGCACCCTGCGTCCCCGGGGGCCAGGGCTGGCACGTGGGGACCCTTTGGGCCAGGGACAAGGGCCTGGGGGAGCCGGGCGTGTCGGGAGGGGGACACCGAGCTGTGGAGGGGCAGACACGGGGCATCTGTGGGGTGCCAGACCGCGGGCATCGCTCCAGGGAGAGTCAATGGGGAGCGATGGGGCAGCAGCACAGGGCACCTGGGGCACGGGGTGCGAATGGGCATCACCGGGGCATCACCGGGGCATCACCGGGGCATCACCGGGCATCACCGGGGCACGGGGTGCGAATGGGCATCACCGGGGCATCACTGGGGCATCACCGGGGCATCACCGGGGCATCACCGGGGCATCACTGGGGCATCACCGGGGCATCACCGGGCAGCGGGTCATGGGGCAGCAGGGGCCATCAGTGGGCTATCAGTGGGGGTACCGAGGGCGTGTCAAAGGGCACCAATGGGCACCAAAGGGAACCAACAGGACATCCAAGGGCACTGGTGTGGCACGAGTGTGACTCGGTGGGACACCAAGGCGGTCGCTGGGGTCTCACAGGAACCCCAGAGCCACCCGGGGCCACTTGGGGCTGTCCCTGTCCCCCTGTCTGTCCCTGTGCCCCTGTCTGTCCCTGTCACTCTGTCTGTCCCTGTCCCCCTGTCTGTCCCTGTCACTCTGTCTGTCCCTGTGCCCCTGTCTGTCCCTGTCACTCTGTCTGTCCCTGTCCCCGGGCTCTGTCCCTGTCCCCCTGTCTGTCCCTGTCCCCGGGCTCTGTCCCTGTCCCCCTGTCTGTCCCCTGTCACTCTGTCTGTCCCTGTCCCCCTGTCTGTCCCCTGTCCCCCTGTCTGTCCCTGTCCCCCTGTCCCCGGGCGCGCGCCCGCCCCGCCAATCACGGCCGGGATTCCCGCGCGCCGCGGGGGCGGGGCTGCCCCGCGCCCGCCCCGCCTCTCACCCCGCCCCTTTCCTCTTATCGCCGCTTTGATTGGTCCAGATCCAGCCGCGCTCCTCCCCCCGGGCACGGGCTCGGGCCGGGATTGGCGGGGGGCCGGGCCAATGGGGCGCGGCGCGGGTGCATAAGAGGCGCGGCGGGGCGCGGGCGGGCGCAGCGCTCGGCGGAGCCGGTGGCGGGCGGGGGGCGGCCGGGGCCGGTCCTGAGCGAGTCCCTGCGGGCACCGACCGCGCTCCGCCGCGCCCCGCGCACCCGCCCCTCGCCGGCCCCACTCGGGGGGTTGATTTTTTTTTTTTTTTTTTTCTTTTTGCTTTCCCCCCATTTTTAAATCTTCCTCCCGCTTTCCCCCTCGCACCGGCACTTCCGGCTGCTCTCCGGGCGCTCTCCGGGCCAGCGGCTCCGTCGGCGGCGGGGGCGATGCTGGAGGCGGCGGCGGGGGCCGCTCCGGGCGGCGCGGAGCAGCGCGGCGGCCGCTTCAGCGTCCTGACGTGGGAGCAGGTGCAGCGGCTGGACCAGATCCTGGGCGAGGCCGTGCCCATCCACGGCCGCGGCAACTTCCCCACGCTGTCCGTGCGGCCGCGCACCATCGTGCAGGTGAGGGGGCCGGGGGGCGGCCTGGGCCCCGCCGGACTCTGCCCCGCTCCTGCGGGGCTCGCGGAGAACAGAAAAGTGCTGAGGCGGCGATAAGCGGCGCGGCGGGCCCCGAGCCAGCCCCGAGCCAGCCCCGAGCCGCTGGACGGGCCGGGCGCGGAGGGAGCTGAGCGGCGGGCAGGCCGCGGGCAGCCCGGCACGGCTCGGCACGGCTCACCGGAGATCCTGCCCCAAGGCTGCCGGGCTCCTGCCGGGCTCGCAGCTCGGGAAAGGCGCCTCAGCCGTGGCAGGGACACCTTCCGCTCGAGCAGCTCGCTCCGAGTCCCGGCCGGCCTGGCCCGGCTGCCCCGGCGCGGTTAAAAGTTTTGGGGACACTGGCCCCCATGATCCCGGCGGGGCTGGGGGCTCGGCTCCCACCCCGGGGGTCCCGGTGGGGCTGGCCCTGCCAGCAGCCGCGGCAGGGGTGCCCGAAGCTGGAAGGAGCCTCCTGGGCAGTCACCCCGTGCCTGGAGCTGCTGCGGCTTGTGCCATAGATCCTGCTTGCCTTCCTCCCCTCTTACCTCGTTCCTATTCTTTTTGAGTTAATTTATTGCCCTTGAAGGCAGTGGAATGTGTGTGGCCAGGGCAAAAGTGGCTTTTTTTGGAGCTGCTTCCACGAAATGGCTTCGTGCTGGTGGACATGTTGGGCTCGTGTTGGAAGAGGCAGAGTGATTAATTCAAAGGCCGGATCAAATGTCCGTGTCCTTTGATTTCTGGGCACCCCTGGCTGAATTCTCCAGAGCCTGCCCGAGCCTTCGGCTTGTTCACGAGCTCCTCTTAGTTTAACCATCAAGTAATAGCCGTGTTTAATATTAAACTAACAATGTAGCTCCAATGAGCTGATGCATATTCATATTTGGGAGGCGACTTCATTCCTCAGTAATGACTCATCAAATGTAAAATCGGGCATGTTGGCTTCTAATTAAAAAGCCTATTCACGGTGCTAAGACCCAACTGGCTTTCACAATAACCGGGATTTTGGAGCCTCAGCTGCTTGAGAAATAGTTAGAGTGAGATGGAAAGGTGACATTTGAAGGGCTGGTCTGGAATTCCTCGAGTTGCTGCCGCATCTGTCGGGGGCAGCAGTGCTGGGCTTGGGCTGCTTTGAGCAGAATGGCAAATGAGAGCTGCAGGCAGGAGGCTGCCCTGCCTGGGGAGCCCCAAAGCCTGCAGCAGCTCTCAGTGCCACGGAGCAGCAGCCCCAAAGCCTGCAGCAGCTCTCCGTGCCACGGAGCTGCCCAAAGGATGCTGCCAGCAGCAGCCTCCAGCACGGGATAGCTGAGGGCTGTAATTGTGCCCGGCCGTGCTGGCAGAGCCTGTGTTTAGGGCTGACTAAGCTGGAACAAGTAACCCAAAAGGCAGTTATTTATCCTGTTGTTGTTGTGGAGGGAGCTGCGGAGCGCAGGTCAGGACGCAGCAGGATTTGCTCCTGCCTGGCTGTCACAGTCAATTATCCCAACCACACGGAAGGTGAGCTGCTGTTTTGGGAAGCAGGTCAGCAGCTGCCTAACCCTGGAAATATCCAACCCTCTGGGGGAGAATGCAGCCCTGAACCCACTGCCTGCAGCCAGGGGGGACGAGCTCCCGGTGAAGGTTGGTGGGTGGAAGCTCCTAGGGAATGGCCAAGTGCTCTGCTCCTGCTGCTCTGCAGGCTGGAGACTTCTGGGATGGGTTGGGATGACACCGACTGGAGCAACTGGGCCTTTCCCTGTTTTCTGAGTATATCTCACACAGACAGCCTGAGTGAGCTTGGAGCCTGTGGCTCTGGGACGCTGCAGGTCCTGAGCCGTGCCCAGGAAGGGGTTAAGCAGATGTTCTTTGGGGTTAGGAAATTAATCTGGAACGAGATCTCCTGCAAGCACTGGGCCCAGCTCTGCTCCTAAGGCTTTGTGACCTATATCCAGCCCCTGTGAGCCGGGGAGCGCCGCAGCCGGAGCGCACGAGCGGCGCTGGAGCCGTGCCCCGGTGAGTGGCTCCAGCTGGCAGCAGGGCCAGCCCAGCAGCTCCCCTGGGTGCTGTCTGCTCGCCCTGTGTGTCTTCTAGGAGCAGGTCCATCTTTTCAAACCGCCTGCCCTGGGAATCAGCCTCTTTCTCTGGCGGTGCTGGCGTGGCCTGGGCTCGCTGGTTCCCTGCTGCTGACATGTGACTGTCACCCTGGGCTTGGCCAGGAGCCCGGCTGCGCTTCCAGCCCAGCAGGGATGGCTCGTGTCAGGAGAGAGGGGAAGCACCGCCAGGGAAGCTGCCTCCTGAGCCTGGGCACCCCCCAGGTGTGCAGGCAGCCGTGGGTTTGTTCTGGGGTGTTTTTGGGAAGCAGCAGAGCTTGCTGGTGGCCTTGGCGTGGTCACCGAGGCTCAGGGATGTGATGAGGGCTCTGTGCTGCAATCCCTGACCTTTTTGTGTTCTTCCTCCCAAACAAAACCCATGCAGGGGCAGTTTTACTGCTGCTGGGACCAGAGCTGCTCGGGCCCAGGGCAGCCGAGAGGGCTTGGCCCTTGTGATGCAGCTTGGATTGAAATTCACGTTTTGGGCAGCCGAAATGCAGAGTTCGTGGGGCCTCTCAAACTAGGGCAGGCTCCCAGCGCCGAAGGGCCCGGTCAGACTGGCTCTTGATGATCCAATTTGTCCATTTGTGTCCCAAGCTTCGGCTCTTTCAAGCCGTGGCCTTGCTCCAGGCTGGCCGGTTGGGACTCCCAGGAAAATGGGAAATGGCTGGAAGGGAACACGAAAGCAGGATGAGAGGATGAGACGTGGGAAGAGCTTCTGCTGGAAGGTGCAAACCTAATCTTCCTGGGATCTTTGAGCTGAGTTAAACTCAAATTATAAGCTGGTGTGCAGATAGTTTATTTTATGGTCTTGGGGGTTATTTTAGCCTCCTGCTTGTTAAGTAATCAGGCAGGTGATTCAGCTTCCCAGTAAATGAACAAAGCTTTGGAGGGGCTGCTGGGTGTGCCAGGACTGAGCAGGCAGCATTAAAATCACCGGAGTAACACCCGTAAGATGAAAGCTGCCTCTTGTGCTTGATAGCACGCCAAGCTCAGCACCAAGCTCTGACACACTGGAAATTGTTAGGATACACTTACTAGTTGGGACATGAACTCGCATACGCCTGGCTGGGGCCTTTGAGCTGCTCTGGCATCTTGATTTGCCTTTAATGAATCTTGACAGGCCGAAGGGATGGCTAAAAGGAGCGAGCCGCCCTGATTAAATCCACAGGGACTGCTGCAGGCTGTGCTGCCACCTCCTCCTTGGGGTCACTTTGGGGTCGGCTGGTCTTGGCTGGGTCACTGGAGCCGGGAGGGGATGTGGAGGGCAGAGACTACCCCGAAAAATGGGCTCAGGAAGGCTGTCCAGGCCAGAGTGGGGAAGGCAGGGAGAGCAGACCCTGCATTGAAGCAGAACAGCTGATCGTGTGCAGTCAGATCTCTAATGCCAGGGAATAAGTAAAGGAGAGCCACCCCCAGCTGCTGGCAGGAGTCGGGATGCTTTCCAAAGTGACCTATTTCCTGTGGATTAGCTTTTTGTTTTACTGCCTCGCACTGGAGTGACCCGTGTGAGCGCTCCCGCTGTCCCCAGGCTGCTCCGAGGGCTCCCTCCTGCCCCTCACTGACTCTGCCTCTGTCTCAGGTTGTCCGCAGCCGCCTGGAGAAGAAGGGAGTCCCCGTGCACAACGTCAGGCTGAACGGCTCAGCGGCCAGCCACGTGCTGCACCAGGACAGCGGGCTGGGCTACAAGGACCTGGACCTCATCTTCGGCGTGGACCTGAAGAGCGAAGACGTTTTCCAGCTGGTGAAAGATGTGGTCATGGATTGCCTGCTGGACTTCCTCCCCGAAGGAGTCAACAAGGACAAGATCACGCCGGTGACCCTGAAGGAGGCCTACGTGCAGAAGCTGGTGAAGGTGTGCAACGAGACCGACCGCTGGAGCCTCATCTCGCTCTCCAACAACAGCGGCAAGAACGTGGAGCTCAAGTTCGTGGACTCGCTGCGGCGCCAGTTCGAGTTCAGCGTGGACTCCTTCCAGATCATCCTGGACTCGCTCCTGCTCTTCGGGGAGTGCTCGGAGAACCCCATGGCCGAGAACTTCCACCCCACGGTCACCGGGGAGAGCATGTACGGCGACTTCGAGGAGGCCATGGAGCACCTGCGGCACCGCGTCATCGCCACCCGCAACCCCGAGGAGATCCGGGGCGGGGGGCTCCTCAAGTACTGCAACCTGCTGGTCAGGGGCTTCAAGCCCAAGTCCGAGGTGGACATGAAGGCCCTGCAGAGGTACATGTGCTCCAGGTTTTTCATAGACTTCTCGGACATCGGCGAGCAGCTGAGGAAGCTGGAGTGCTACCTGCAGAGCCACTTTGTGGGCATGGAGAGCAACAGATATGACTATTTGATGACCCTGCACAGGGTGGTCAACGAGAGCACGGTGTGCCTCATGGGACACGAGAGGAGGCAGACCCTGAACCTCATTGCCATGCTGGCTGTGAGGGTCCTGGCTGAGCAGAACATCATCCCCACCGTCACAAACGTTACCTGCTACTACCAGCCAGCCCCTTATGTCAGTGAAATTAACTTCAACTACTACGTGACCCACGTGCAGCCCTTCCTGCCTTGCAATCAGTCCTACCCCACGTGGCTTCCCTGTAACTGAGCCGGGACAAACTCCAGGGTCTGTCCTCCAAGGTATTTCCTTGCCTTGGGGGGTTGGGAGGGTGGGGAGGGGGAACAGAATAAAACCTACCAACCTTCCTAGAACTGCAACAGAAGGAAACTTCCTGGACTCTTGCTCGAGTGTCTCGTTCCCGGGGCTGCTGGAACGAGCCTTGTCTGCTGTACACTGTGATGGGAAGTGCAGTGTTACGGGAATGACTCCTTGTGGAATTGTGGAGGCAGTGGGGTGGGCGGGGTGTGTGAGGGGAGACTGTAGAATTACGCTAAGGTAGAGCTGCACTGCCCTGAAATGGATCTGAATTGTGGTTTTTTTTTTTAGTGCAGGAGGTGTTATGGGTGTGCAAACTTGTGGTTTCTGCCGAGAGAAGCCAGGGTGGCTAATTCCTTTGAAGGACCAAAGAATCCTGTTTAAGTGCCTGTAACAATATAAACACAACTGTACTGTAAACCTTTATTATTTTTTGCGGGGGCTGATGGCCCAGAGCTTGACTGGGGAATGTCTGAAGGGGAAAACGTTTCTGTCGTGGGCGGGGAGGGTCGCAAGATCATTTCTTATCCTGGCTGAGGCCAGAGCAGGTTCTGTGTGGCTGAGGGGTTTGGGCACGGCTTGCTGCCTGTGGAGGACCAGCTGGAGCAGAGAGCTGCCCAAGTGGGGCTGCCTGAGGCTGGGAGCACGGGGCAGGGGGTGGGGGAAATGCTGTGCAGGGCTTGCTGGAAGAAAGGCAGCAGGGACCTACACTTGGATCTCTTCAAGCTCCCAAGTCTGCAGTGCCAAAATGTAGTAGAGTTCCTGAATGATGAGGCAGATGATTTGTGCAGGAGCCTGCCCCAGGCTGCCATACCTATTCCTGTTTTTCCTAGGGGAATTTGAAATGCTGCTCTTCTGACCTTTTTTTTTTTTTTTTTTTAATTTTTTGACATGCAGTGTGATTTTAAGGCACAAAGCCACAGGCCAGCTGGGCCATCGGGGAAGGTGAGGCTTGTCCTTTGAAGCACAAACCATCCAGGTCACTGGTCAGTCATTTCCAGCTGTCACTGTGTCCTCCAGGGAGGTGGACAGACCTCTTCATGCTGGAGATCATCCCTTGGGCAGGCCCTGCCTCCAAAGCAGCCTATTCCCAGCTCTGTGATTCCCTGTGTGAGCCACTGACAGCATTTGAAATTCATTCTCTAGCTAGAAATGGAGCCTGGGGGCGGAAGGGGGGTGAAGTTAGTTTGCCTTAGGGAAAAAACGTCTTCTAGGCAGACCCTCTGGTGCTTTGAGGGTCTGGCTCTCTCAGTCCTGCGTGGCTTTGAGCTCTTGAGTGTCTGGAGCACAGAAGTTTTTCACGGAGGTGCCTGGGCTGCCCGCAGAGGTCTCAGGTTTCATGGGCAGGCAGCAGGCATTCCCCAGGGATGCTGCTCCAGGGGAACAGCTCAGCCTCCCGGTGCTGCCTCCCTCCGAGGCCGACCTCCTCCAGTACCTTTACTAACTTGTGTTTTTTGGGGTTTTTTTTTGTTGTTTTTGTGACGAAACTGTAACAGCCGGGCAGATTGAAATAAAGACTAGATCCTTGGAATGTGTATAGCCAGATTGGTACCTTTTTTGGGGTAGGGGCAATGTGAGGGGGGTGGGGGTGGCTCTTCCACTTGCCATCAGCTGGCCCAGCAGGAGCTGGCGGAGTGGCGCTGACCCTGTGCTTATTGCAGGTTCTGGCTGCCTCCTGCAGCTCAGCTCAGCCTTCGTGGCCCTCCCCAGCTCCCCAGAGCCTCATCCCTGTGCTGGGAGCTTGGGATTTCCCGTGCAAGGTCAGACTGGTTTGGGGCTGCTTTTGGGAGCCTGACTGCGCCGCTCCTGCGGCTCTGAGCGAGATGAGATTTTTTTCCTTGCATTTGAAACAGAACAGAGATGCCATGTAGCATGTTTTTTACAGGCTGCTCCTACCCACAGACACACTAAATGAGATTCCCTCCTTCCCTCTGAGGTGTCCAAACAGATCCCCTCCAGCCAGCAGCTCGACAGGGCGACCTGCCATTGAGATTGCACTTTGGATTATGGAGTGTGTGTGGTGGGACTCTTGTGAGTGGCTTGAACCTGAATTTTTCTAGACCTTGCAGTGATACTGTGCTGCCTCCTGTGAGGGGGCAATTGGAAGATTCCAGTAGCTTGAATGGCACTTGATTTCTTTTTCTTTTTTCGTTGTTTTGTTTGTTTTAAATGTCTTTTTTTTTTCCTACACCTGTATCACTTGTCATGCGATGGGCTTGACATAGACTCACTAGATTCTTTAGAATCTGTTACGAATAAATACAGTGTATTCAAATTTGTTGGGTTATTTTTATTTGCTTGTCCATCTGGGTGGTGTGACCAGGAGGTGACCCAGCCCTGTTCCCACTGAACTCCCGGCCCAGAAGCAGCTGGGCGCCTGGCAAGGGGCAGGCTGAGCCCCTGCTCCAGTCCAGAGCAGCTCTGAGCCCTGGCAGGTGCCGTGGCTGCTCTCAGGTCCCTCCTGCAGCTGAGGGAGGTTTCTGGTTGAAGCAGAACCCTGCTCTTTGCTCTTGTGCCTCTTCCCTCTCCCTGCTGCTGGAGCGGGAGGTGCCTGGGGTGGCACCAGGACCCTCCCTGCTGCTTTCCACAGCTCCATCCCCGCTGCCGAGAGCAGCAGGCGGTGCCTGAAGCCTCGGGCTTGGTTCTGACCCACCTGCAGGCTGCTTCCCCCTGGAGGAGGGCAGGTGAGGGCTGGGAGGGCTCTGTCCCAGGACGAGCTGCGTGCCGCGGGTGGCACGGCTGGCACTGGCTGCAGCTCCTCCAGCCCTGGCTGCCCTCCAGCCCGAGATGAGGTTTCACTTCCCCCTGTCAAGCTCCAGGCAGTTCTGGTTCCACTGCAACAATGGAGCTGACCGTGTGCCAGTCCCTCTTTGGGACAAACTCGCTGGCTCTGCATCTCCAGATCTTCACAGGCCTGGGCCAAAGCTTCCCTCTGACAGCAGGGCTGGGCTGGCACTGTCACAGTCCCTGTCCCTGCTCGGGCAGGCTCTGCCTTTGCAGGGCTCGTTTCTCTCCAGGCCTGCTGGGTTTAGAGATCTTTGCCTCTTTCTGGCCCAACCCCAGCCTGATCCCTGCCCTTTCCAGGTGTGTCTCCCCTGTGGGAGCAGCTCTGCAGTGCCTCAGTCCCTCTGCTGTCTTCTGCTCCTGCTGCGGGTGTGTGGTGCATGAGCTGCCTCTGGGTTTGTGACCTGAGCAGAGCAGCAAAAGCCCTGACAGAGTCGGCTGGGCATTGTTGGGTGGATCACAGCATACAAAGGGATGTTGGTGGAAAGCACTCGTTGTGATCAGAAAGGAGCTATCAATGTTTACAGCCCAGATTCCCATCCCTCTTTTGTTAATTGTCAAATAAAAAAAAAAAAAAAACAACTCTATATTTTGTCACAGCCTGGAGTCTGTCATTATTTTCCTCTTTGAGCAGAGGGGGCGATGGATAAGTCAGGCTGTGCCTGAGGCTCTGCTGGGTGAAATTCAGGCTCAGGTGCTGCTGCAGTGCTCCCTCTGAGGCCGGGGCTCTGTGGGGTGGCTGTTCCTCCCGAGCTGTCAATACATAAATACACCCGAGCCCCTGCTCTGGGCAGTGCCAGCTGGGAGCAGGGAGCAGGGATGGGGGCACGGCGCTGCCCGTGGCCCCTCTGCCCAGGGCGTGCCCGCCCCAGGCTGCAGCAGCGTCCAGACCCGCTCCTGGGGCTGCCTGCGGCTTCTGCAGCTGCAGCTTTTTCTCCTGGAAGGACACCTGGCCGTGCTCCAGGCTCACTGAAACGGCAGGAATTTGTCTTGACTCCAGCGTGCAAGAAGCATCTTGCTGCAGCCCTGCTGCTTCCAGCCGTCCCCGCTCTGCTGGCCCGCCGCCCGGGGTGCCACCAGCTCCGTGAGGGCGGCTTGCTAGACCCAGCCTGGCATTTCGATTTTATTTTAATCTCTCTATTGAGCTTTTTCCTTGCGGCGTGCCAGTGTTTCTCCCTGGCTGCCCTCCTCCTCCTCCTCGTCCCGGGTGTGAAGGCTGCCCCTGGGGCTGCCGCAGAGGAGAGAACAGCCTGTCTGTGTGCCTCCTCTGGCCATTTATAGCCGCGCTCGGGGCTCAGCGCCCGCTGCCAAGCACGGGACAAACGCTCCATTGATGTGTCCCTTCCCCGAGGGCTCCCGGGCCGGGCTGAGCTGCCCAGGATGGCACAGCCCGCTGTCTGCCCCAGGCTGGCACAGCCCCAATGCCTGTCCAGGGCTGCCACAGCCCCCTGCCTGCCTGTCCCACAGCCCCAGTGCCTGTCCAGGGCTGGCACAGCCCCCTGCCTGCCTGTCCCGAGCCCCCTGTCTGTCCCAGGGCTGCCACAGCCCCCTGCCTGCCTGTCCCGAGCCCGGGGGAGGCTGCGGTGGGGATTCTGCTCTGTCCCTGACTCTGTTCCCATCTCCCGGCCCTGCTGCCAGACCAGGCTCAGCCTTTTCTGCTCCACAGAGGGTTTGGGCTCCTGCTGGAACTGTGGAATACCCTGGCTTGGAATGGAGCCACACAGAGCATTAAGGACGAGCCCAGGTGTGCTTCTGAGAGTTTCCAAACCCTTCCTGACCTCTGGCAGACTCGGTGCTGTGACCACTTCCCTGGGGAGCCTGTTCCAGTGCCCAGTGCCCCTGGGTGTACACCCTTTGTGTGCACAGGCAGAGGAACCTTTAAAAAGCTTTTCCCCCCTCTGTACGTGGAGTATTTGTTCTGTTCAGCTCTAAACACAGGTTGCCACAGACTTCTTGGCCAGCAGCTCCGTGATTTCCCTGACAACCACCTTCTGTCACCTCTGGCCTCTTGGATCCAGCCTGGAATGAGCAGCCCAGGCATTCCCGTCCCTCCTGAGCCATCACAAGAAGGGATCAGCTCGTGCAGAGCCTCCCGCCTGCTCCGCAGCATTCCAGCTCGCCCCAGACTGCCGGCGTGCCGGATGCCTGCTCTTCCCTGCTCCTTTCCTCCGGGGATGACCCACACGTGGCCGAGCCGCTGCTGGGCTGGGAGCCGCGGGTGGTTTGCTGCTCCCTCACCTGGGCGGATCCCCGGGCCCGGACACACATTCCAGCCTGCAGAAACACGACGGCCCTGACAAATTCGATCGAAATCCTCTGCCGGCATCCCGAGGTGCTCAGGGGAATGACTGACAGCCGGGGCAGAGGCGTTTCCTGAGGAAAGGAGGAAAAGAAGTCAATTGCCCTGTCACCGCAGCCTCGGGGTGTTGCACAAGGGAGAGGCCAAGGACGGGGTGTCCTTGCTCTCCGGCACCCAGCCCCTGTCCTTGCTCTCCGGCACCCAGCCCCTGCTCGTCCCACCGGGGGGAAATGCCCGGGGGATGCCGGGGGCAGCAGCGACATTCCCGGCAGGGACGAGGGCTGCAGGTGGGACGGCGGCTCTGGAGCGAGGGCGGTGTGAGATGTGTTATCTCTCCCTGTGCAGGTGAGAACTCGCATTTTCGCTGCCAGCTCAGAGCTCCCGTGTCCCTGCCAGCAGCTCGGTCCTGTCCCAGCCGCGGCCGCTCCCACCCTGCCGGGCACGGGACGGGACGGGGACGCAGCCCCGGCCGTCGGGGGGGTTGATCCTTGCCCTCCCCAGCACACGGCGTGTTTACCGTCCTTATCTGGGCCGGAGCAGTGTCACCCTGCCTCCCCAGGGGAAGCCAGCGCTGCCGGGCTGTTTGTGTGCCCCATATTTCTGCCTGTAATCCAAGGAGGGGTTGGAGGCACGGACACCCCGGCAGCCCTCCTCCCTTCCCCCCGCACCGGCGTGGCTGGAACAGCTGATTACTTTAAGCATCCCTCTACTAATGTGCAATTAGAGGAGCTTGGGCTGAAATCCCGGCTGAATCCGCGTGTCCGTGCCCTGACTCACCTAAGGACTGCTCCCCCGAGGATCCCGGGTGCATTCCTTAGGGGCTGGACACGATGCTTAGCGTGCCACCCTTCCCGAACGTCACCGGTGGAGCGAGTCCGGCCGGTTCCTGCCCTGCTGCTCCTTCCCCGAGCCCTGGCCGGGCTGGCCGGGTCCGCGGCCGGGCTGACACCGGGCTGGGATCCCCTTCCAGGGGCTTTGCTGGCAGGGCTCGGCAGGAACCAGCCCCTCCAGGGGTGCTGCTCTGCCCGGGGCTGCTCTGGCTGCCATCACAGACTAAAAACCCCAAAGTGTGGACGGTGGGAAGGCAGGGCAGGGCCAGCCCTTGCCTGGGGTGACACTGAGCGCTGGGGAGCGCCTGTCACCTTCTCCCAGCGGGGCTGCTGCCAGCACCAGCAGCTCTGGGGCTGGGAACGTGCCCTTCCAGAGAACAGGGGAGCCTCTGGAGCCAGGCTGCTCGTTTGGGCAGGGTGCTGCTGCTCTGCTGGTGACGTGAGGAGGGCACAGCGTGAGTAAGAGCATCCTCGGCAGGACCCACGTCAGAGCTGAGCTCAGCCGGGAGGGGCCGGGCCCTCCACCCCACTAACGCCCAGGGACTGGAGATGGTGGCACGGCTAATGGCAGTAATTGCCCGGTGGTTATTCAGCAGGTGATTTGTTTAATCCAGGCGAGCTGAGTTACCCCATCGGGCCCGAGGCCATCCGGGCGTGCAGAGAGCCAGGAGGGAGCAGGGGATGGCACAGGCAGGGCTGGGCTGGAGGGACAGCAGCGCTGGGAGGAGGGCCTGGGGCTGTGGCGGGTGAAAGATCAGCAGGGGCTGGGAATGTGCAGCCCAGAAATGCAGCGGTGCCCTGGAACGTGCAGCCCAGAAATGCAGCAGTGCCCTGCAATGTGCAGCCCTGAAATGCAGCGGTGCCCTGCAATGTGCAGCCCTGAAATGCAGCAGTGCCCTGGGGCACCCCACAGCCTGGGCAGCAGGGGAGGGGGTTCTGCCCCTGTGCCCCCTCAGGTGAGAGCCCACCTGAGAGCTGCTCCAGCTCTGGGCCCCCAGCATCACAGGGATGTGGAGCTGCTGGAAGGAGCCCAGGGGAGGCATGGAGATGCTCCAAGAGCTGGAACCCCTCTGCTCTGAGCCCAGGCCGGGAGAGCTGCAGGTGTTCAGCCTGCAGAGGAGAAGAGTGTGCGGTCATTGTGTGGTCACTGTGTGGTCACTGTGTGGTCAGTCTATGGTCACTGTGTGGTCACTGTGTGGTCAGCGTGTGCCCGTCCCCTGCACAGCTCCTGGCGTGTCCCCAGGGTGATAAGGGCAGCCGAGATAAGGACACTCGGGTGTCCCTGTGCTGTGCCCCAGCTGCCTGGCCCCAGCACGGGGGTCTGACCCAGCCTGTCCCCCGTTCCAGCCGTGCCCACAGGTGTCCCCTGGGTCCCCACTGTCACAGCCCCTGTGCCCATCCTGGTGTCCCGGCTCATGCCATCCCTGCTTCGTGTGCCCAGTGCCGTGCCCTGCTGCATGGGGGGGTGAGCTGAGCCCTGAAATTCCCCTTCCCACCCCTCTGAGCCCCAGCCCGGCAGGGCTGCTGCTGCTGAGTGCCATTCGGCCGCAGCCTCTCCTCCAGGCAGCTGCTTCCCCCCTCGCACGGGGTTATCAGAGCTCTGCGCCGGCAGCGATAGCGCAAGGACACGGCCGGCTCCTGGGGACACGGGGACCTCGGGACGGGCTGCCGGCTTTGCCTATCGCAGGGAAAGAGCCGAAAACAGGCGAGGAAAACAAACCCAGGGCTCCGTGTGGGAGCCCCGCTGGCATCAGCAAAACTTTCCATGGAAATCGGCGGCGCCCGGGGACAAAGCCTCGCCTCGGGGGCGCACGGAGGGGACACACCTTGTCCCCGCATCCTCCGGCTGCTCTTTGGGCACCCAGGGGACCGAAGCTCTGCTGATGGCTGGGGTGGCGGCGTTCCCCACGGGAATGGGTTTTTATGGGATGGAGAAGGGGCGGAACCCCAGAGCCGGGTGCGGTGCCCACCCCGGGGAGCCGCGGTCCCGCCGCCGTCCCTGCCACCCCGGCGCTGCCAGCCGCGGTCCCTCGTGTCCCTCGGGCGCGGGTTTTCCTCGGCAGCCCCCGGGCAGGAATGTTTCCCGCTGCCGAGAGAAAGTGGAGGCAGGAATTGCTGGAATAGCGACAGGCTGAGTAACAGCGCTAACTTTATTCTCTGAAACAAAGGGCAGTGTCCGGCTCCGAGCTGCTCCGCTCCCGGCCGTGCGGGGGCCGGGCCGGGGTCCCTGCTCCGAATTCCTGCCCCGGAGACCCCCCCGGGCCCAGCCCCGGCACAGCCCCCTCCGCTGCCGCCGCAAAAGAGCATTTCCAGAGGCGAGGAGAGGCGGCGAAACAGCCCCGAAAGGCGGGGGTTCCCTCCGGGACTTCCGAGCAGGGCTTCTCCCGCTGCGGGTGCATCCCCAGCCTGCCTGCCGGGATTGCGGGGGGCTGCGAGCCTGGTGTGGACATCAAAGAGCCCTGAGCACCCCGAGCTGCCCCAGGGCCGGGGCGCTGCAGTGGGGCGCTGCAGTGGGGCGCTGCCCTCCCCTCTGCCCCTCCCGGGGATTCCTCATGGGAAAGGGGCCGAGGGGGATCCCCGGCAGAGCCCAGCGCCGGGGCAGCACCCCTGCACCCCTGCACCCCTGCACCCCTGCCCTGCACGCAGCCCCGGCCGGCTGCTCCCCGCGGCACAGCAGGGCTTGCCAGAGCAGGATCCATCCCTGCGAGCAGCCTTGCTGCCAGGGCCGGCCTTGGCTGGGGGCTCGGGGCAAGGCAGCGCTTTCCAGAACAAATATTTGTCCAGCGCAACAGCACGTGGGAAAGAGCAGCAGGATCTGCTTGCCCGGCCCCAGGGGGAGGCTCCCAGGGAGCTGGACGCGGCCGTGGGGGCTCAGCCGTGCCCTGCCCTGCCGCTGAGCTGAGCTGCCCGGGTTGTCAGCCTCTTTGTGCTCCGTGGGTTTGCGCAAAATGGGTTTTAATTTGCAACCCAGAAGGGAAATCTCTCTTGGACGGACTCAGAAAGTCCTTCTGGACACGAGGGAGGACTGGGTCTGTACCGTGCCAGGCTCTGCCCTGCCCTCCGTGTTAAAGAATCCCAAAGACCCCAAATCTCCCCCAAATGCTCCTGTGCGTGAAGCTGGGCAGGGCTGTGCCCTGGCAGCCCCAGAACACCCAACAGCTCCTGAGCTCCCCAGCTCCTTCTGCTCCTGCCCGGCCAAGGGACGTGAGCCGGGAGCACCGAGGGTCAGAGCTCTGGGAAGGGAGGCACAGAAAGCCCGGGGTGAGGCCAGGGCCCATCTCATATATTGAATTATGCATATCCATTATGAATTGATGGCCTGGCTGCTCCCACCGAGGCACCAGAGCCTGGTGTGAGCCCTTCCTCCTCCTCCTCTTCCTCTCCGAGACGCGTCACTGTAAGGGGGGCGTGTGGGTTGTGTGACCCCGCTGGGCTTCAGCCCCCGTGTGCTTCACTGTGATTGTGCCTCTGCCCCTGCGGGGGTCCCACGGCGCCTGCTGCCCGTCCAGGGACCCCCCGGACCCCGGGCAGGCCGCCGGCTGCAGCCCGCGTGTCCCGGCTGTCCCCAGGGGCGCTGGCATGTCGCAGGCACGTTGTTCCCCCCGTGCCCCGCTGGGCCGAGCCAGGGTTTCCCCAGGGCTTCTCCATAACGGGAGCTGCTCCCGGCCCCTCTTCCCTCCTGCTCCTCTCCATAAGAGGCGAGGCGGGAGAGCCGAGAGGAGCCCGCGCCTGGCTCTGCTCCCTGGATTCCTTTCCCGCCCGTCACCGACCGATTTAGCGCCCAGCGTCAGCCCGGCCGGGCCGCTGGGAGCGGGGCTGGCACGGCCCGGGGCTGGCACGGCCCGGGGACACCGCTGGGACCCGGTGGAGCCACTCGTGGGGCTGGTGGGCACACCCCGTGGTTGTTCCGGGGGTCCTGGTGCCCCCCATCCCCCGGCACGCCCAGGGAAGGGTGAGCACCCCAGGATGGAAAACCCAAAGCCCCAAATCTGTCCGTTCCCAGGACCGTGCTGCTGCAGTTTTTGGGAAACGCTCACCCCGAGCACACCAGGGATCTCTGGATGCTCCCGAGGGAAGGGCTGCGAGCAATAACTGGTGCTTTTGGCAATTAATCTCATTAACCCTCTTAATGAACCGTGATCAGGTTGCAGGGCTCCTGCCAGCCCAGAGTGCTGGGGATTAGCAGGGGCAGGGGAGGAAGCAGGCAGGGGAGGGGTGTGCCTGGCGTCTGCTCTGGGCATCCCTGCAGGGCTGGGAGTTGGGCTTCACAGCGACCCACTCCATTTCACATACTGAATTTTACAGATTTATTACAAATTACATATTTATTATAAATTACATATTTATTATAAATTAGTGTCGGGGTTGCAGGGGGATCTGTCCCGCTCCCCCAGCGTGAGACGGGACAGCGAGCAAGGCAAAGCCACTCACCAGCACCTTGCCCTTTGCTGTACACGTCATGGAGCTATTTTGGGGACCATCCCTCACTGCTCTGCCCTTCCCAGGACTTGCCAATCCAGGGATTTGGCTGCTGGGGGTGGAGGGAAGCCCTGGTGCTGAAGGGAAGGGGCAGGTGCGGGTCCCAGGGCGCTCGGGATCCGCGCCGGGGAGGGGCAGGGGGAATGTTCCCCTCTGCTGGGCACACAGTCCCTGGATCCTGCCCGAGCTGGGGACGGGGAGCAGCTGTGGCTTTGGGAAGGAGCAGCCGTGGCACGGGCAGGGCCCGTGATCAGACTGGGGCAGCCAGCACTGGGAACAGAGAGGCTGCTCTGCGCTGGGAAACTCGGGGGTGGTGCAGGCAGCCCTGGGGTGGAGGTGACAGGCAGGGCTGCCTGGACCTGGAAAATCGTGGCTTGGACACTCCTGGCTGTGCCCAGCTCCAGCCCGGCCTTCCTGGAGGGGGAAAAGCCCCAAGAACCCACCTGTGGTGGCATTAATTACCCCGTTTAATTAATTACCCCCTTTCCCTTAAAGGATTCCTTTGAAAGGGATGGACAAATCTCTTCTGAACACCCAAACGCTGGGAAAAGGGGTGTGAGGCTGACTGAGCCATTTTCTGCTGCTCGTCACCCAGGAGCAGAGGGTCCGTGTGGGGACCCCAGGAGCAGCTGTGCCAGGGTGGGCACCTCCCCGAGCCCCCTCCCAGCCCTGCGGGGCCGAGCAGGGCACGGGCAGAGCCCGGGAGGGGTGGCAGGTCAGCCTGGTGCCGGGGCACCCAGCAGGCTCACGGGGACCCCTCTGCACCCTGCTCCAGCCCTGCCCAGCTCTGCAGCCCCCCGACCCCTCCCTGCCTTGGTCCTGCTGCCAGCCCAGGGGCACAGCAGCACCCAGAGCTGCCACCAGCCCTTGGGGACCCCCAGGACCCCACTGCAGGGGGGCCGAGCTGTGCTGGGACAGTGGGTCCGGTGTGGGCACAGGGATTTGGGATGGGCATCGGGAGTCAGGGGCAGGAATTAGGCACATTGACTTGCAGGGCAAAACAACCCGATTGCTGGGGTTTAACGAGATCAGTGACTCAAAGAGCTTTAGCGGGGAAGGGAGAAGTGGACCAAGAGGAGCTTAACACAGCGAGGCGGGCACGGGGCAGCCAGGTGCCGCGGGAATGGCTCCCGAGGCTCGGGGCGGGAAGGGGCGAAGCAGAGCCCGGGGGGCAATTCCCACCCTCCGGGGCTCTCTGGGGCTGGGATCGCCGCTCGGAGGAGGAAGGGCTGGAGCGGGGCCGGCGGGACCAGCGGGACCAGGGGGACCGGGACCAGCGGGACCAGAGGGACCGGGACCAGCGGGACCAGGGGGACCGGGACCAGCGGGACCAGGGGGATCGGGACCAGCGGGACCAGGGGGACCGGCACCAACGGGACCAGCGGCACCAACGGGACCAGAGGGACCGGGACCAGCGGGACCAGGGGGATCGGGACCAACGGGACCAGGGGGATCGGGACCAACGGGACCAGGGGGACCGGGACCAGCGGGACCAGGGGGATCGGGACCAGCGGGACCAGGGGGACCGGGACCAGCGGGACCAGCGGGACCGGGGCTGCTCCGGCGGCTCCCGCAGCGCCCTCTCGTGACCGCAGCGGGGACAGCCTCGGCTCCTGCCGCTGTCCCCTGTCCCTTGTCCCCTGTCCCTTGTCCCGTCCCCTGTGCCCTTCGCCCTGTCCCCTGTCCCCATCAGTCTGGCACCGTCCCTGTCCGACCCTCTCCATCACCCTCGCCCCGTCCCTTCACTGCCCTTCATCACATTTGCACCAACCCTGTCCCCTCTCCATCTCCCCCCTGTCCCTCTCCCTTCTGCATCACTCTTGTACCATCTCTATCCCTCTTCTGTCACCCCTCCAATGTCCCTGTCCCCCCTCTATCACCCTCCCACCATCTGTGTCATCCCCTCCACCCGTCTCTCACCATCCCTGTCTCCTCTCCATCACCGTCCCACATTCCCTGCCTCCCCCCTCTGTCACGCCAGCCTCCGGAGCCGCTCCCGCCCCGGGCAGTGTCTGTCCCTGCCCGTGGGTGCCTGTGCCCCTCTCCCCCTCACACCAACTCCCTCCACCGGGCCCAGCCCGCAGGAATAATCAGCAGAAAGGGAGAAGCCAGGCTTAGGCATTAACACGCCGCATTAATTTCATTTTTCCCAGAAAGTCTGTAACAGGGTAATCCCATAAACCCAACAAGTGTGGGTGCTGTTATGTAACACGGGAGCTGGGCTCGTGGGAATCCCTCTGCTGCCCAGCCTGGGGCTGTCCTGGCGCGTGGAGGGGCCTGGCTGCTGTCCTCTGCTGCCGCTGCTCTGTGCTTGTCCCCCCGGGCGGGCCCAGGACCCCCGGCAGTGACGGTGCCAGCTGGGATTCCCTGCAGGATGTGCTGGCTGCTCCCGCCGGGGAATGCAGCTCCGGGCCAGCTTCCCTTCCCTTTCCGCTCCTCTTCCTGAGACTCTCACTCCAGCATCAGCCTGGGGAGCTGCTCCAGTGCGAAATCCACAGCCACAGCTGCCCTCCCCTCGCTGGTGCAGCTCAGCTGCCCTGTCTGCCCCTCGTGCCGGGCACGGGCACATCCCGGTCCCCAGGAGATGGAGAGGGATACGCTCCTGCCTTTCCCCATCCTTTGAACTCCTGGCGTTGGCATTCCCTGGGCGCCGGGGCAGACAGGGACCCTCACTCCAGCCCTTTGCAGGGTGCTGAGGAGCCTTGGGCTCTCCCTGCCCTTCCACCACCCCTCCCGTGCTCACGGACTGCATCAGCCTCCTGGTCCTGGAGGAAAACGGGAATGAGTGGGAGAATTGTAATGGATGTCATGCTCCAGCTGAAGATCCTCCAGGAATACAAAGCGGGATGAGACTGTATCCTTGCTGAGACTGAAGGGCGGGGAGCAACCAGCACACAGAGGGATTTTTAATGATTTTGGCCTTCCTGGTTTGATGGAGTTGATTTATTATGCATTTAAGGTCGTTCCCTGCGTTTCCTCTAAGTCGGTTCCACTCTAATCAGGTCAAAAGCTGATTTGCAAATAATCACCACGGAAAGGGAAAAAAAATCAAGGGATTTAAGGCCAAGCTGTGCATTCCATACTATTAATTGAAAGCTAGGAGAGATAATGTGTCTCTTCTCCTGGCTGAGACCCCTAAGCTGCTCTTAGCAGCCAGCTCTGCTCTCAGCTCTGGGAATCACCTTCCGGCTGGGATTACACACGGGAAAATCTCCCCAGCCCTGGGCAGGGAAAGGGCAGGAGCTGGGGAGCCCCAGAGGTGTCAGAGCATTCCCAGCTCTGCACCGGGCAGCACAAAACCAGGAGCTGCTGGAAACCTGGGATTAAAGGGGAAAAGGCAGAGCTCTTGAGCGTGGGGCTGCAAGGGCAGGATGGGAGCTTGGATGTCCCTGCCACCTATTTTCTGCCGATGTTTGTGTGCAAGCTGTGCCCTCTTTGTCACCCAAGTTTGCCGTGTTTGTTCCTTGTGTGAGTTTTTCAGGACAGACCATGTCTGTAGTCATATACAAATATATTTCTATATATCTATACAGGGGTATCCTGCTGCAGGAATTCTGAACAGATTCCTCCACATCTCCCCACACACTCAGAGGAGGGAAGAGGTTGATAATCAGAGCAATCCACTCTGCTATTAATTACGTGCCATTACCAGGGCTTATTTGCTAATCCCCATTCTAATCACCCTCCCGGTTACATTTCAACCAGCACTCCAGGACACGGCACGGAATGAATAAAATATATATCAAAGTTTATTCTGGAGCACGGGCAGCACAGCGCAGCCAGGTTACACAACAGACCTGCTGTCACACCAGCGGAGGCGCAGCACATTCGGGCGTCAGAGAAATCACCCACCCCAGCCCAGACCCGGGCCTGGGGCTTTCAATTTAAATAAATAAATAAATAAACAAATAAATAAATAGCAGGGAGTCCGTGAAATCTCCCCCCCACCCCCACCCCAGCCCAGCCCAAGCCCGGGGTTTTGGTTTTTTAAATTTAAATAAATTAATTAATAAATAGCAGGAGGTCAGTGAAATTTCCCACCCCCACCCCCGCCCAAGCCCGGGGTTTTGGTTTTTTAAATTTAAATAAAGAAATAACAGGGGGTCAGTGAAATCTCCCCCCACCCCTGCCCAAGCCCGGGGTTTTGGTATTTTAAATTTAAATAAAGAAATAGCGGAGGGACTTAGTTTTTCCGCGGGATTCATGCAGCTTCTGGGGAGCGCCACTGCGGCAGCTTGGCACGGCAGAGCGGGACGGTCACCCTGGGCTGGCGGCGGGGACGGAGCAGGAGCGGGATGGGGACCTCGCCAGCCGAACCGCGGCGACTCCCGGCGGGGACGGGCCGGTTCCGTGCGCTCCGAGCCGGTTCCGTGCGCTCCGAGCCGGTTCCGTGCGCGCCGAGCGTCCGTCCTGAGGCCGGCTCAGGCTGGGGGACAGCGACGGGGACAGCGACACCAGGGCCCTGCACGGGCTTTCAGTCCGGAGAGAGATCCTTCATCCCGGACAGAGATCCTTCATCCCGGAGCGGGATCCTTCATCCCGCAGGGGGATCCTTCATCCCGCAGGGGGATCCTTCATCCCGAGCCCATCTCCGCCTCCTCGTGCCTTCCTGCCAGCCCGCAGCCACGGCTCTGCCCCCAGGTGACATTGGGTGTCCCCAAGGACGCTGCTGGAAGCGCCGGGAGCCTTCGGTGTCCCCGCGCGGCTGGGTCAGTCACGGAGCAGTCCCGGGCTCCGCTCGCTGCGGGTGAGCGGTGCCGGCCGATCCCGAGCCCCGGGCCCGTCCCGCTCTGTCCCGAGCCCCCCCGGGGGGCTGGAGCTGCGGTGGCCCCGAGCCCCTCGACCCTCCGCCGAGGCTTGCAGGGGCACGCCGGGGCTGCCCGTGCGAGTCACAGTCCCAGCAGTGTCCCAAGGGCTGGGGTCCCCTCCCGGGGGCCGAGGGGCCCAGGCGGGGAAGGGGCCCTGCCCCAGAACCTGCTGCCTTCAGAGCGGGCTGGGGGTGCTGGCGGCAGCTTTCTCCATAAACACCCCCAAACCTGGCAAGATCCCCCAGGGATCCCAGACTCCGAAGGGTCTCCCAGGCCCGGGGAGGTTCCCAGAACCTGCTGGGTCCCCCAGTATCACTGTGTCCCCCCAGTATCACTGTGTCCCCCCAGTCTCACTGTGTCCCCCCAGTCTGCTGGTTCACTGCACACCCCGGACCCTGACCCCGCAGGGCACCACAACCCCCAGGGATGCTGTCCCCACCAAATCCCGCAGGGCACCCCAAGGTCCCCAGACCCTGCTGGGTCCCCTGGAGTGCCCGAATACCACAAGGTCCTCCATGGAACCCCAAATACCTCAAAGTCTTCCCCCATCAGACCCCTCGGGCCACTGCTGGGGTCCCAGACCCTGCTGGGTACCCCCACCCCACAGAGTCCCCAGGACCCTGCAGCATCTCCCTGGCACCCTCAAGGATGCTTAAGCCCTCCCAGCCCACTGGGTCCCATCCCAGTGGATCCCTCAGACCACCTCCAAGACATGGCCCCAGACCTCCCCCACCCTGCAGGATCCCTCTGGGACCCCCAAATCCATTGGGATCCAGCCCATTGGATTGCCCAGACCCTGCTGGGTCTCCCCACCCCATAGGGTCCCCCGGACCCTTCACACTCGGCAGAATTCAGCTATAACCCTCCAACCCACCAGTTCCAAACCAACCAGACATCTCTAAAGGAGCCCAGACCCCACTGGGTTACCCCACACCAGGTGGTCCCCCAGATCCTGCAGGGTCCCCTTGGCCCCTCACACTCACCAAGGTGCCTCCGACCCCAGGACTCCCCAACCCACCAGGTCCCATCCCTTCAGACTCCCCAGGACTCCCTGAACGACCCCAGGCCCTACAGGACCCCCACAGCACTGGCTCCCTCAGTGAGCCCACCAAGGTGTCCTTTCAGAGCCCCCAAACCCCCTGGATCCCCAAGATCAAACCCCCCCGAGCACCCCAGAGCCCTCCATCTCCCCAAACCTCCCGCATCCCCACCACTTACACTCCCCAAAACCCTCTGAAGGACCGCATCCCCCCCACCACGGGGTCCCCCAGATCCTGCAGGCTCCCCCAGACCCACCAAGGCATCCCCCACTTCCAGAACCCCCTGATCCCCACCCATCCGACCCCCCCGGGTACCCCGCAGCCCCGCAGCTCCCCGGCAGCCCCGCAGCCCCCCGGCAGCCCCGCAGCCCCGCCGCCCCCCTAGGCAGAGGCGCGGCCGGCGGCGGGCAGGCGGCGCACGGGGGTGCCGGCGGCGGCCCCGCGGCTCCGTGCGGGGGCCCAGGGCACGCAGCTGCGGAGAGCGCGGGCGGCGGCGAGCAGCGCCCCGGGCCGGGGCCGCGGGCGGCGGCGCAGCCCCTTCTGCAGCCGCTGGCTCTGGGCGGCCAGGGCGAGCTGCGCCTGGGCCACGCCGGCCCCGAGGCGGCCCAGGGTCTCGGCGCGGGCGGCCAGGCGCAGCTCGGCGTGCAGCAGCGCGCAGTGCACCTGCCGCACCCGCCCCTCCAGCTCGGCCGCCGCCCGCCGCCGCCCCTCGGCCGCCACCAGCCTCCGCCGCGCCGCCGCCAGCTCCACCGCGCCCGGGCCGCCGCTCTTGCCGTCGCCGCCGCCGCCGCCGCCGCCGCGGGACGGGCGCTGCGCGTCGCCGCCGGTGGGGCTCGGAGGGGCCGGTGCCGCCGCCGCCGCAGCCATGGGAGCGGGAGCGGCGGCGGAGGGATGCGGCGGGGATATATAGCCCGGGGGCGGTGCTGGCGGCGGGGCTCGGCCCCGGCGGGGGCGGCTCCGGGACGGGCTCCGCACCGGCACGGGGGAAGGGGGTGGGGGACACGCGAGCCCGGACCGGGACGGCGCAGCCCGGGGCTCGGTATGGCCGGCGCTGCACCGGCACCGGGCTCGGCGCGGCACCGGCGCGGGACCGCTATGGGCTCGATGCTACACCGGGCTCGGTGCCAGCATTGACGGGAGCCCGGGCTCGGTACGGTACAGCCCTGGCCCGGTATGGCACCGTCAGGGCTCCGGGCTCGGTGCCAGTCCCGGGCACCCGGCTCGGTACAGCTCGGCACGGCACCGGCCCCGGGGCGTTAGTGGTGCTGGAAAAACGCCCTCCCTTGGAGGGGCCGGTGGGAAATGCGGAGCTGGGGATGGGTGGGATCGCTGGGAAAGGCCGAGAAGGTCACCGCGGGGTCATTGGGAAGGTGGCCTGGCAGGGGCTGTCCCGGGCACGGGGGCGTCCTTGGTCGTGCGGCTGTCGCAGCATCATCGCTGTCATTGTCCTTCACACGGCATTAGTAAAGCTGGGAGTGGGCTGGCGGGGCAGGGGGCTGCAGCGGGAGGGGCCACTGCCACCCCGCTCCCCCCAGAGCCTGGTTTTGGGGTTCCTGCTGCTGGAATGTCATGCTGTTGGATGTCACGCTGCATCTGCGTGCTGCTGCGTGGGTCTCACAGCGGAGCAGCGGAGATGACAGAAACCAGGTGTCAAGGTTTCATCCCACCCCCAGACTGGAATAAAAGCCTAAGCCAAAAACAAAACCCAGCCTAAATCTGTTTCAGGCAGAGCCGCATCCAGGCCTTCAGTGGATGTCGCCCACGGGGCTGGTGACATTTTTGCTTCCCTTACCTTAGGAGGGAAAAAAACCCCATCTCTTGTGCTTTGCATCACATTCCTGCTCCTGCCAGGCTGCCACACGTCTGCCAGGCACCGGAGCAGCGTCAGCGGCTGCTGCGTCACTGCTCCGGCCCCCGCGGCCGGCCCGTCCCATCCCATCCCATCCCATCCCCCGGCCCGGCTGGAGCGCGGCCGCAGCGCTGCCGGGGCTCCGCAGGCGGCTCTGCACGCTGGGGGCAAGCCGGAGGCCGGGCTGAGCCGTCACCTGTCGGATAGAAATCCGCTCGAGATGGGGTGTGGGAGTTGAGGGGGGCTGCTCCACCGCGGGGTTAAAGCTCTTTCTGTGCTTCCCCTGCCCCCTGCCCAAAAACCTGCGGGGACGGGCAGGAATTTATCAGAGCATCCTCCTCTCTCGGTTTTTTTTGCTCTGATCTGGTGGAACTGGACCCTCAAGGGTCCCCCCTAAAGGGGTCAGGGCCGGGGTGGGTCCTGCCCTGAGCTTCCCCCGTTCCCCCAAATGAAACCGCGGGGTCTCAGAGGTTGGAGGGAGCTCAGGAGGCGCCTGCTCCGTCATTGCCTGCCCAGAAAACAATCGCTTTTTTGGGTCACCCCCCAAGTCCGCGCTGCCTGACGCCTTCCCAGCCCCAGTCCCTGCTCCAGGGAGAGAAAAGGACGTGGAAAGGGGGAGCAGCTGTGCCTGGACGTGACTTCGAGAAGGTGAGCTGGGGACGCTGGGCAGTGAGGCTGAGCCCCCCGAGCAGCCGCGTCCCCAGGCTGTCCCAGCAGCGAGGACAGAGTCTGGTAAAGGCAAATCGTAGAAAAAGACAAGAAATGTCCCTGCCCTGAGGCCAGGCACAGCCTGAGTCCCCAGAACCCCCCGGCACTGCAGGATTCCTGCTCGGGCTGTGGAGCTGTTAATGATTTAGCAGAGGAGGCTGCAATTAGCAGCGCTCAGAATAAACCTCGGTGGTACGAAAGCCCGGTGAGAGCTTTCTTCTCCTTTTGTTCTCCCTTTGTTCTCCCTTCCCTGGCGGTGCCGCTCTGCCGAGGCACAGGCACCGGGACGGGACACCGGGACGGGACACCGGGAAGGGACACCGGGACGGGACACCGGGACGGGACACCGGGAAGGGACACCGGGACGGGAGACCGAGACAGGACACCGGGACGGGACACCGGGACAGGACACTGGGACGGGACACCGGGAAGGGACACCGGGACGTGGTCCCGCCTGTGTCCCGCGGCCAGCGCAGCCCCCGGCATTCCCCCGGGACACGGGCATTAGGGATGCAGGAGGACGGAGCCGAGGGATGTGCAGCGGCCTCCGTAAAGCCCCGCGCTGGGATGTGCTCCAGAAAAGCCGAGCCTTATTACCGGCAGCAATAATTAATGTCGGTGCCCTCCCTCCCAGCCTCTCCCCGGGTTTTTTCCCGGGTGTCCCAGTTACCAGGGCAGGAGGCGCTGCTCTTTCGTCCTGGCAGTTTTAGGGAAGGAATCGTGCATCAGGATCTCAGGTTTAACCCCAGGAGTCCCGGGCTGACCCAGCTCCCTGTCCCACCGTCCTCTTGGAACGCGGCAGCAGCCTCAGTGCCCGATGCCATTCCAGCAGGGGCATTCCCTCCCTGCTGCCGCTTCCCGGGGGTTCCTTTCCTTTCCTCCGAGCCTCCGGGGCAGGATCCCACCCCAGGAGAGAGTCACCAGCTCTCTGGGATAGGGACACTTCGGGACAGGGATCCTCGGGGGTGGGAACACTGATCGGGCCCGGCAGCGATCCCTGACACCCGCACCTGGCACCGGGGGCTGCTCTGGGGCACACACCCCCGGGGCCAAGGCTCGGCTGCTCTGCCCGGCCCGAGGGGCCCGGGGTTCGTGACATGGCTTGAGCCCGGGTTTGTGCTGGGTTTACGCCGGGTTGGTGCTGGGTTTGTGCCCAGGTTGGTGCCGGGTTTGTACCCAGGTTGGTGCCGGGTTTGTGCCAGGTTGGTGCCGGGTTTGTGCCCAGGTTGGTGCTGGGTTTGTGCCGGGTTTGTGCCAGGTTTGTGCCCGGGTTTGGACCGGGGTTTGTGCCCGGGTTTGTGCTGGGTTTACGCCGGGTTTGTACCCGGGTTTGTGCCGGGTTTGGACCGGGGTTTGTACCCGGGTTTGTACTCGGGTTTGTGCCGGGTTTGTACTGGGGGTTCTGCCGGGTTTGTGCCGGGTTTGTACCCAGGTTTGCCCGGGTTTGTGCTGTGTTTGTACCGGGATTTGTGCCTGGGTTTGTGCCAGGTTTGTACCCGGGTTTGTGCCGGGTTTGTACCCGGGTTTGTACCCGGGTTTGTACCCGGGTTTGTGCCGGGTTTGTACCCGGGTTTGTACCCGGGTTTGTGCCCGGTTTGTGCCCGGTTTGTACCCGGGTTCGTGCCGGGTTCGTGCCGGGTTTGTACCCTGGTTCGTGCCCGGTTTGTACCCGGGTTTGTACCCGGGTCCGTGCCCGGCCCCGTGCCCGGCCCGGCCCAGCTTCGCCCGCCGCGCTCTGCTGTCCCTCGGCGCGGCCCGTCCGGGTCACGTGGCGCACCTGGCCCAGGTGAGGCGGGGCCGGACGCGCTCCCGGCTCGCAGGTAACGAGAGCCCGGCCCGACCGACCGACCGCGGCCCGACCGACCGACCGACCGACCGACCGACCGACCGCGGCCCCGGCCCCGGCCCCGGCCCCGGCCCCGGCCCCGGCCCCGGCCCCGGCCCCGGCAGCAGCCCCGGCCCGGCCCCACCGCGCCGCCGCCGCCCGGCGCTTCCCGGCCCGGCCCGGCCCGGGGGCAGCCGCAGGCCGCGACCGGCACGGAGCGAGGCACGGAGGGAGGCAGGGAGGGAGGCAGGGAGGGAAGGAGGCACGGAGGGAGCGAGGGAGGCAGGGAGGGAGCGAGGCAGGCACGGAGGGAGGGAGCGAGGCACGGAGGGCAGCTCCGTCGCCCCGCACCGGGCTCCCCTCGGCCCCGGGCTGCCCCCACCTCGGCGCCCTCTCCCGCCCCGCTCCCCGGCCCCGGGAGCCCCGGCGGGGCCAGCCCCAGCCCCAGCCCCATCGCCTGTGCTCCGTGTCCCCGCGCTGTCCCTTCCCCGCCGCCCGGCCCGGGGCGAGGCTGGTGGCGGTCGGAGCTCTCCCGGGGGTTTTGGGGTCTGCTCTGCTTCCCGGGGCTGGAAAGGGAGTGGGGGGCGCGGGGGGAGCTGAGCAGGGCAGGCAGGGATGGGTCTGCTCCTGCTGCTCCTGCTGCCAGCTTCTCCTCTCCCCAGAAATCCCCTGCCTGGAGGGCGTGCTGGGGGCCCCAGGTAGGCACAGGGAGCTCTGTTTGGTGCCCAGGTGGGTCTCCCCTTTTCCTTCCCTTTCATTTGGGAGGGAAAAGGGTCAAGCTTTGTTTGCCTGCCCCGTGGTGGAGCCCTGGTTGTCGGCTGGAACGGGGTGGGTGTTTAGGGCCGGGGGCACGGGAGGGTTTGGCAAGAGGCAGTCCCTCGGGCAGGTTGTTGGTGTCCCAGAGAGCTGCCAGAGGGATGCTGGGTCCCCAGGGATGCACAGGGACGATGCTGGGTCCACATTTACCCCGGGTCTGGGTCTCCATCCCCCCTGACAGCAGAGCAGGAGCTTAACAGGGGACTTCCAGCTCCTGGCAAGGCTCCTTAGGACACTTCCCAGCTGTGGGTGCTTCCACAGAGCTCAGAGGAGCTGCATCAGTGTGTAAATCCTGCCTCCTGAATTCAGGAGACGTTCCCTAGCTGCAGCAACACCAGCAGTGTGCTTGTTGCTGGATGTGATGTTGTTCAGGAGGTCCACAACTTAACTGAGCTTTTTTAAAACTTTCCAGGGAAATCCCGCCCTCTGAACAATGAAGATCTTAGACCCTGGCTAACTCTGAGTCCTGCAAACCCCGCGTGGATCCTTCCTGGCTCCCCTGGAGCAGATGCTGAGGCTCTCTGGAGGGGCCTGCAGTCACTCACAGTGCCTGTGTGAGAGCAGAGGGAGCTCCCAGCCACCGTGTGAGTAACATTTGCATGTGGCTTTTGGTCTGAGCGTTTATTTATGGCTGGGGCTTTGGTCCAGCCCGTTCCTGTGCTGGGGGAGCTGCTGGATGAGGAGCTGTGTCCTGTCTGTGCTCCTGAGGAGCTTTTCCGTGTGGCCCAGAGGTCCCAGGGTGTGAGCTGTGATGGGAATGGGCCAGCCCGGAGGTGTCTGACCCCTGTGCCTGCAGGTCTCCTCCTCAGAGCTGAGGTGATGCTCCTCTCTGTCCCAGGTGCTCTGAGATCTCAGAAAGGTGGCTGTTGGTCTGTAAAGGAGTGCTGCTGTTGGGCCTCTCAGCGAGGCCTTGGAATGAAAGAAACATCCCAGTAAGCAGTTCCCAGTTCAGCTCAGATGTTTTCATCTCACTTCATAGTTTTTTTCAGTCTGTTTTTACGTTCTGAACTGCATTACAAAAACGAGGAAGTTGAGGGGAATAACCCCTGACTTTTCTGAAGTGAAAGCAGTCAGAACTCTGCAGCGATGCTGAGGTGAGGGAGCTCTGCCTGCTCTGCTCTGGAATTGGAGCATCTGGGGCTTTTCGTTTTGCATATTGCCCAGGAATGTGCAAAGGGAGCTCCCGGGATGAATTTTCATAAGGTCACAGAGCCAAGATGTTCCTGGAAAGCAGTGGTGTGCTGTAAGTGCCTGGCTTTCAGTCTGGGCCTGTTTCTTTGTGGGGAAAATGTGACTCTTGGTTTAAGAACCAGGGAGAAAGAGGCAGTGCTCTAACAAGGCCTGACAGATTTATTTATTCATGCTTGAGGTGCCCTATAGAAAGTCCAAAGTAAAACAACAAGCACAGCCCTACAACGCTCACACTATGGCTGGGCTCTCACTGCTTATTAATTACCCTAATTAGTATGTGAAAGGATCTCTTGGAGGTGCAAGCAGCGTTAGCCAAGGAGCCTGGAAACCATGGAGAATTCCAGGACCCACCACAGCCTGGGATAAAGGCAGAGCAGGAGTGGAGAGTGACAGCCCTGGCCTGACTTTCCTCACACCACTCCAAGCCGAGCTTTAATAACAAAAAGATTAAAAGCAGGGAGAATCAGCGTGCCAGAGTGTGAAGGCTGGCTCTGAGCAGGGAGAGCGTGAGAGGGCTCACTGTGGAGCAGTTCCCTCCTGCCTGCAGGCCTGTGGGAGCTGTGCTGGCACACACGGCTCCGGGGCTTCTGTTTCTGGAGGGTTTGTAAAGGTTTTGTTCCCGTGAGGGGTGATTTGAGACCGACTTGTTGACAAGGTCTTTTCCTTAATCCAGATGAAGACGTTGGGTTTTCATAGGGAAGTCTTTGACATCGCCCGACCTTAGCATGACTGGCAAAAATCATTAGTGTTGGTAATGCTGTCATTGCTAAATCCTCTGAATTGGAGTAGCAGCAAATAACGTGGAGCTGGAATTGGCAGCTTGCATAATGATGGATTGCTTGTCATCTCCTCCTGGGCACACTTGTTTTGAAATGGATAAGTGCTGTCAGGGCCCAGCCTAATCCTGAGGAATGCAAGACAAAGGGAAGTTGTTTAAAAAAAGATACTTTCCCTTTGGAGCCTGTCAGTGCCTCCACCTCCAGCTGAGCTGCTCCTGCCTTGCTCTGGAGCTGACTCCTCTTCCAGCTGCCTGGAGGAGACTCTTCTGAAGGTTGCAGGGATTTTGATGTCTGCAAATAGCCCTTTCAAAGCATCTCTCTTCTGATGAGAGCATCTACCCAAAGGAAGCAGCAAGGCTGGGGTGGTGGGAGACCCCCGGAACGTGGGCCCGAGCGAGAGCAGCACGAGTCCTGGCACAGAATATCCTGTAAATCATTGCAGTGCAATCTCTGGCTGTCAGATCCCTCGGTGCTGATGGGAAGCTGGCTGAGGTAGGGCCGGTGCTGGTGGATTGCTCTGATTTGACCCCCTGTGCCCCGCAGGTGCCCGAGAGCCGAGCCATGCTGGGCCGGAGGAGCCGCCTGCCCCCCGAGCTGAGCGGCGCCCGGCAGCGGGAGCAGCCCTGCCCGGAGGCCGTGCCCCTGCGGGCCCGGGCAGCCAGGGACAGCAGGGACAGCAGGGACACGGATGTCAGCCTGGAGGTGTTCAGTGGCTCCACGCCCGAGATCAAAGCTGGCCGCGGCCGAGCGCAGCAGATGCGGGACAGGAAAGGGCGCAAGGCCGAGCTCAAGGACCCCAACGGCCGAGAGGCAGAGACCATCACCTTCATCTCCGGGACAGCAGAGGCTCCCCCAAACCAGAGCCTTTGCTGCTCCTCCCTGTCTCAGGCCTGGAACACGTACAAGGCTGTTTTCTGTTGCATAGTGACGTGTGGGGGCTGCTTCCAGGACTGCAGTGTCTGCATTCCCTACCCGGGGCCCGCCGAGACCTCCACGGATGATGGGAAGAACGGAGACTACAACGGGCGGCTGCCAAACAGCCCCGCCAACACCTCTCCTGCTGAGAAGAACGGGAACCAGATCAAAAAGTCCAGCATGGGCAGCAGTTTCAGTTACCCAGACGTGAAGCTGAAGGGCATCCCTGTCTATCCAAACAGGAACACCAACCACCACCCGGAATCTGATTCCTGCTGCAAGGAGCTGCTGGAGAAGCCCTTCAGGAACAGCATAGAAAAGCCACCGCTCCCCAGCAGCCACCGGAGCTCGGAGGAGTACTATTCCTTCCACGAGTCCGACGTGGACATCAGCGAGCTGAACGGCTCCATGTCCAGCCGGCAGATCGACGTCCTGATCTTCAAGAAGCTCACCGAGCTCTTCAGCGTCCACCAGATCGACGAGCTGGCCAAGTGCACCTCGGACACCGTCTTCCTGGAGAAGACCAACAAGATCTCGGACCTCATCAACAGCATAACTCAGGACTACAACCTGGACGAGCAGGACGCCGAGTGCCGGCTGGTGCGGGGCATCATCCGCATCAGCACGCGCAAGAGCCGCGTGCGGCCCCACATCTCCCTGCCCGCCAGCCAGGCCCACGAGGAGAAATCCAGCCGGGGCACGGCGCCCGACAGCGGCAACGAGACCATGCTGGAGTCCATGGTCATCAGCCAGGACGGTACGGGGGGTGCCGGGGGTCCCCGGGGGCTGCAGGAGGGCTGTGTCACCAACGCCGCGGAGGCGTGGCGCTGGAAGCTGCTCTGTCCCCAGTGGGCTTGCTCTGCTGGGGTGTGTGAGTGCAGAGCTCTGCTTCTCACCCTCCTCCCTGTGCTGTGGCTTTCTCGAGCCTGTCTTTCCTTGCCCGTGAGGTTTGTGCTGAGCAATAGATGGGTTTGTGCTGCTGCTGCTGCTCCTGCCTGTGCTCATCTAAGGGAGGCAGGACAACGGTGAGTCAAACTGAACTGGTAGGACCAGACGAGCTGCTCGTGCCCGAGGATGTCCAGTTACTCAGCTGGCTCTCTCCCATGTGCTGCCTGGCTCATGCCACCCTTAGACTCCGGTGGCAGTGTGTCCTCAGAGCCCAGAGCTCCTCCACACAGTGCATGTCCCTGCAAAGAGCAGGGAAGGGCTGTTCCACAGCACCAGAGCTTCTGCTTCTTCCTCCTTGTGGCAGCAGCCTCGAGCGTCTGAGCTCCAGAGCAGCTTAGAACAGAGCTTGTCGTAGAAAAACCTTGAAAAGCTGAGTGTGGGGGCAAGGAGATATCCAGAAGTACCAGAGGAAACCGTGTGGGTGTTGTGCTTCCCAGATTAGCAGAGAGGCTGCTCCTGGGATTTAAGGACACAGCTCAGACTACCCGGACCATGGCGGAAGCAGTGGGAAGAATCAGACTCAGCCTGTCCTGCTCCCTGAGGGTGTTCCCTGATCCCTAGTGCTGAGTCATGCTTTGCACCCTCCTCTCCCGTCTCAGGCCCTCTTGGTTTGCTTTGCAGAGCTGGCCGTGCAGATCTCGGAGGAGACCCCGGCGGATGTGATGGCCAGGAACATGAGGCGGCACAGCAGCGCAGGTAACGCCCCTGGCCGGGCCCGCCTGCAGGGGAGAGCCCTGAGCCCGCCCCGCTCCGTGTCCTCGCCCTCCTCAAAGGCTGAGCCCGCCCTGCTCCTCAGGTCCCCTCAGTTCTCCTGGGCTTTGGGAGTGATGGAGCTCGGACGCTGCCTGGCTTGGGGGATCTTTCTGAAAAGGGTGAAATCCAAGCGTGGCACGTTGCCTGTCCTTGCACAGGACCTGACTGAGAGCTGTCAGTCTCTCTGTGCCCTGACCAAGTCTGGGGCTGCATTTGGGGTGTGACAGGCAGAGGGCACAGCTGGGTGAGACTGGGAACAAAAGGAGCTGTGCAGAAGGGAAGCAGCAGGAGTGACGGGCTGCCCCGGGCTCTGTCCTCCCAAAGAGCAGCCCAGGGCTACAAGACAAGTTTCCTCCTGCACAGCAGCTCTGTCCTGGGAGATGGCTGCAATGCAGGCAGGGCTGTTCCCCGCCGTGGCTCTGTGTGGCTTTCTCCTCCCTCATGGTACACAAAGCCTTTTGTGGCAGCTGCTTCCCCAGTGCCAGGCTGCTGTGCTTCCCCTGGGCTAATGGCAGCGTCTCTCCTCTTCTCTTTCCTCCCAAGGCTCTCCAACCAGCAGAGATTCCTCCTTCCAGGACACAGAGACTGACTCGTCCGGGGCTCCTCTGCTCCAGGTGTACTGTTAAAGGACCCGAGCTGCAGGGAGGCATTCCAGGCCTTTGCTGCAGTCACAATCCTGCTCCTTCCATGTGGAGTGTGCTGTGCCACGTTGGATTTTTTTTCCCCTGTCTACCCTGATCCTTATTGAAGCCAGATTCGTCCTGCTCTCTGAACTTCAGTGGATATTTTGGTTTTTTTGGACAATCAAGGAAGCGAACTGCGGAGCTGATGAACTTGGGAGGTGGAATGTGTGCTCAGGGAGGAGAGGATGGACAAGGAAGTAGCAGGGAACCCGTGCCTCTGTGATTTCTGTAAATCACATTTAGCTCCAGCAGCCTGTGGCTCGGCCCTTTCCCTGCTTAGAGGACCTGTTGGACAGTTCTGCTTCCTGCCATTGCCTGAGTGGACTTGCACAGGGAGTAACTGTGGTGTCCCTGTGCTGGTGCTGAGGTGCAGGCTGAGATCCTGCTCTGCAGGGACCCAAATCTCTGTTTAAAGTGCCTGTCTTGGTCCCACCAACCCAAAGTCTCCTACCCGTGGTGTTTCCAGTGGCCAGATCTGCCTTCCCTGCTGAGCCTTGGTGCCACCTCCTGCTGCCTGAGGAGCAGGTTCAGGCTTCTGGGGTTCATTTCATGTGTGGCCTCTTGGCCCATCTCCTGGTTCAGGTCAGTGCTGGGGGCTGGGGTGGCTGCTGGGCTGCCCCTGCCTGAGCAGAGCGTGGGGATCAGCTCTGCTGGGGTCCAGGAGCACACACTGCCCTGCTGCCAGCAGCTCTGCTCCCTCCTCTCTCCAGGCTTCCCCTGGGAGAGCCTGGAGCAGGGCTGTGGCAGGTGAGGGGAGCACTGATTCACTCCTGACTTGCTGTGCTTCACAACTGGGCTGTTTGACTCCTCTGCCAAAAAATCCCTTCAATCCCTTGGTTTGCCTGGAAAGGAAAGGCTCCTGAGTGTCAGCAGAGGTTTGTGGGGCACTGCTGGTCCCTGCCTTTCCCTGTGGGCACTCAGCAGCTTGTCCTTCCCTTGGCTGCTCTCTGGCAGGCAGTGGAGCCAGGAGATGGGCACTGCTGTCCCGAGGGCTCAGTGCCAGCTGACCCGGGGGCTGCAGCAGGGGGAAGCTGCATCTGTGGTGTTGGTTGTTTATCACAAAGCAAACACGTCAAGCCGTGGGACCTGTTTGGAGCTTTGGGTGCCCTTGGACATGAACAGAAAACGCTTCATTGAATTTACCAGCCATGGGATAAACACACCCACTGGATTTTGGGGAGAGGGAAGCCCAAATAGGCCCTGGGCTTCGGTGTGGACCATGGTTTTGTGCCTTAGATGAACTGAAATGTGCCTGAGTTGAACTGAAATGTGCCTGAGTTGAACTGAAATGTGCCTGAGTTGAACTGAAATGTGCCTTTATTTTATAGCTTGTGATTGCTCTTCAGAGGTTTGGGCAGGGAGGAAGGATTTCATTCCTCTCATGAGCTCTCAGGCTTCTTTAAAAGGCCAAAGCCCTTTGAAATGGACAGTTCCAGTCCCTGCTAGAGCCCGTTGCTGTAAACCACTGGCTGTTTCCAGAGTGAGCTTCCAGGAATCAGGGGCATTACTGAGACACTGACAGAGATGTTTCAAAGAAGAAGGGAAGGGACTGAGCCTTGGATTTGGCTTCCCCTCCCTGCTTTGTGTTTCGAGCTGTTGGTTGATGAGAAATCGAGTTTATGCAAGGAGAAGACTCGAAGCAAGGCCAGGCTGGGACTCCCAGGGGAGCTGTGTGAGGTCACCTCCTTCCAAATGCTGCCCGTCCTGAGGGACCTGCTTGGCTTCTGCTTCTCCTGGGTTTGTACTCTGCTGTTTGGACAAGGTCCCTCAAAGCTGTGCGCTGCGGTGTCGCGTGGCTCGCGCTGACACAGCTCCGTGGGCTGTGCTGGAGACCAGGGTGAGCTGGGAGCGCTGGTACGCAGCAGGTACGTGTTTGTAGTGCCTAGTCTGGCTGTGAAGAGTGAGCATGAGGGGATTAGACCAGCAGAAAAAAGCCCAAGCCCCCCGAAAACTCACTAAGAGGAAGACTGTCAACTCGATGGTCCCTGAAGCTGGTTCACCTGTGGTGTCTTACGGGATTCTTTTGCACTCATTTGCCCTAAATGTTCTGGTTTGGTGTTTTTTATAAAGTAAAAGTTGTGCTCTTTACTGTGCTGTGACTTTCACGTTCCTGTTTGCATCAGCTTGGGGATCCCGGGGTGGGGGCTGCACAGAGGGTGGCGATTCCTGCACTCCCAGAGGGACACGGACGTTTTCATCCATTTGGTAGCTCCGGGGGGATCCTGAATGCCAGGCTGGTGTCTGGATGCAAATGAAGGAGCCTCTGGGGAAGTGTTCGTTGTCCTGCAGGGAAACCTGGACCTTCCCTGGGCGTGATGCTGGAACTGAGCTCTGGAAAAGCTGAGCCTGGGGGGGAGAATTCCCAGCTGGTCCCTGTGATGTCACCAGCTCGTGGCAGCAGATGTGGGGTTTGCTGCACAGGATCAGCTCAGGGAGGGAGGGTGGCCCAGCCTCTGACCCTGGGACTGGAAGGACCAGTTCTGCACTCCCCAATTTCAGCACAAACCTGCAGGGCTCCGTTCCTGGCCGCTGACCTTCCCTCACCCTCCTGGGGCAGGGGCTTGGCGGGAGCCTGGGGGCACAGGACCAGGGGCACAGGACCAGGATGTGTTTCCTGGGAGGGTTTCAGAGCCATGATCAGGTAAATGCTGCCTTCTCTCGGCTGGAGGGGTCTCTGGGGATGGTTTTGTGTCTGCAGCCCTCGGACCAGCCGGGTGGGGCCTGTCAGCCCAGTTTGTTCAGCAGCTTCCCAGTTTGCTGCCTGGGCCTGGGTGCTCTCATCCACTCATGGGATGAGTCCATGGGGTTTTGGTCTGTAGGAAGTTGTTTGCTGTGGATGGAGCTGTCTTGGCTCTGGCTGGAGGGGTTTTGGCTCTGAGCATGTGCTGAGTGTTCTGCTGAGTGAGGTCACTGGGTTGCCCAAGTGGAGACCTCACAAACACGAGAGCCTTTACCTGGCCACACACCTGTGGAGGTGTTCTCTCACACAGCTACTTCCTTCTGGGAACCTGACTCAGCACCTGGCTTTTCCTGAAGACATTGTTTGGTTTTGTTGGGCTTGGTTTTGCCAGGAGTCTCCAGACACTCCCTCCTCGCTGTGCTGTGCCCTCAGAGGGATCCCTGTCCTGCCCAGCCCGAGCTGCCCCCTGCCCACGGTCCCCTGGGATCAGGTGAGGGCAGCTCAGGAGCTCTGCAGGGAATGGCTGCAGGAGTGTTGAAGAAATTCCTCTGCACATCCCCACCCTGAGCTGCTGGATTATTTATTTCAGTGTGGCTTAGCCATTAGGGAGCAGATGGAAGGACCCTAACTCCTCACAGCCTGGCCCTTGCAGTGACAGAGCAGCTGAGGCTCCTCCTAAAACGACTCAGAAACACCCAATACTCGCTGTTCCTGTTCCCTTCCTCAGGGTTTTGCTGTTCCATTGCTCTTCCCAAAGCAGTCCTGGAGTCTGGGATATTTCCCAAATGCTCTGAGCTGCAATATTCATTAATAAAAGCTAGGCCAGGAGCTGCTGTTAAGGAAAAAACCCAGATGACTGGGGAAAACTTCACCCTGTAGAAAGCTCTGTGCAGAGCCTATTGTAGGCACAAAGGCCTTGTTTTTACTGGAGGTGGGGAGGAGCCCTCACCTGGGCAGGTGAGGAGCTCCAGGCTCTGCCCTCCGGCTGGTGGCAGCACCAGAACAGCTGCTCCAGGTGACCTGGCACAGGTATGGGGATACAGGGGGACCTGGGTGAGCTGTCCCTGTCCAGCACCGCCCTTTCCGCTCTGCTGGAAACGGCTGCTCCAGGTGACCTGGCACAGGTGTGGGGATCCAGGGGCACCTGGGTGACCTGTCCCTGTCCAGCACCGCCCTTCCCGCTCTGCTGGGGCCCGGGCACCACACGAGGGGTGTGCAGCGTGGATCCTGGTGCTGCCCAGCATTTCCCTGCCGTGGGCACAGGACAAGGCCGCACTCCGAGGTCTGCAGGGGCTCAGGCTGAGCTGGGGCTTTGCATTCCTCAAGCCTTGAGCAGCTGCTCGGACCCAGCAGGGTTTATCCCAGGGGAAGCTGCCTTGGGTGCTCCCAGCTCTGGCCTGGGGACAGTGGTGGCCAGGGCTGTTTGCAGAGGACAAGGCCAGCAGTGAAACACCTTCTGTTCCGCTGCCGAGGGGGTGAAGTCCAGGGGCAGCTCTGGGATCAGCCACGTTCACAAACACGGCCCGGGCGTTCACCTCCTCCACGGGTCAGGGCACCAGCGGTGGCCCCATTCCCCCGCTGACACCCCTTCCTCCCAAAAACTCTCCCCAGCTTCTCTGGGGTTCACTGACAGAGCTGAGAACGGGGCGAGGCTCATCCCACCCAGAGCAGCTCAGCCCTCCCAGCTCAGCCCTCCCACAGACCAGGCAGGTAGCTCATTCTGGGGCTAAAACCTTCAAATCCAGCACAGTTCAGCTTTTCTTATGAAAACAGGAGATGCTGCTCTTTTATCAAGCCAAAGCACGGGCAGGCAGGCGGGTGTAGGTGCAGGCAGGCGGGTGTAGGTGCAGACAGGCGGGTGTAGGGTGCAGGCAGGCGGGTGTAGGTGCAGGCAGGCGGGTGTAGGTGCAGGCAGGCGGGTGTAGGTGCAGGCAGGTGGGTGTAGGGTGCAGGCAGGTAGGTGTAGGTGCAGGCAGGTGGGTGTAGGGTGCAGGCAGGCGGGTGTAGGGTGCAGGCAGGCGGGTGTAGGGTGCAGGCAGGCGGGTGTAGGTGCAGGCAGGCGGGTGTAGGTGCAGGCAGGTGGGTGTAGGGTGCAGGCAGGCGGGTGTAGGGGCAGGCAGGCGGGTGTAGGTGCAGGCAGGCGGGTGTAGGTGCAGACAGGCGGGTGTAGGGTGCAGGCAGGCGGGTGTAGGTGCAGGCAGGCGGGTGTAGGTGCAGGCAGGTGGGTGTAGGGTGCAGGCAGGTAGGTGTAGGTGCAGGCAGGTGGGTGTAGGGTGCAGGCAGGCGGGTGTAGGGTGCAGGCAGGCGGGTGTAGGGTGCAGGCAGGCGGGTGTAGGTGCAGACAGGCGGGTGTAGGGTGCAGGCAGGCGGGTGTAGGGTGCAGGCAGGCGGGTGTAGGTGCAGACAGGTGGGTGTAGGGTGCAGGCAGGCGGGTGTAGGGGCAGGCAGGCGGGTGTAGGTGCAGGCAGGCGGGTGTAGGTGCAGACAGGCGGGTGTAGGGTGCAGGCAGGTGGGTGTAGGTGCAGGCAGGTGGGTGTAGGTGCAGGCAGGTGGGTGTAGGGTGCAGGCAGGCAGGTGTAGGTAATCTGTAAGACAAACAGGCAGGAAGATCCAGCCCAGAGCAGCCCAGAGGCAGCTGCCCCGATCTGGGTCCTTGCTCACCCTCAAGGTCACTGCCCTGTTGGGTGGGGGCTGCTTTTTAACCCCAGGAGTGTAAAACTGAGAGACTTCACACAGGCAGTGCCCTGCTGCTCAAAAACAACCCCACCACCCCCAGGTGCTGTGCCAGGCCGGACTTTGCCCAAACAGGATTTTCAGCCGTTTGTGCCCGTCCCTCGGGGAGGAGGTGGAAATGTTTGGGGGAGGCAGAGGGAAGAGCCACAGCAGCAGGGATCTGGGATAGAGCCCAGGATTTGCTGACACTCTCCTTGTCAGCTGGGCATCAAGGAGACCGAGGGCAAGGGTAGCTTCCTGGTGAGGTCACGTGCTGCTCTGTGGAGAGCAGAGCCTGGAGCAGCCACCCTGGGGTTTAAGCTGGGAATGGGGCTCAGCAATGCTCCTGAGCAAACACAGCTCCCACTGCCACCTCCTGAGGGAGGGACCGACCATCAGTCCAGAGCTGGGAGCACGAGAGGGATTCACAGGCAGCTGCAGAGAGCACAGGCACAGCACGCCTGGCACCCCTTCCCTCTCCCAGCCTGGATCTCTGATCCCTTCCCTCTCCCAGCCTGGATCCCTGATCCCTTCTGCCAGAGAAACCACACGCTGTGCCTGAGATATTCTTGTTTTCCTTTATGTTGCACTGCAGTTTTAACAGACAGAACATGCAGAGTGATGCCACTCGTCAGCGGGAGCTCGCACAGCGCGTGGCCAGAGGGGAGAGAGGCTCTTGGGGAAGGGGCAGGAGACACTCCCAGCAACAACAGCATCCCCAACGCCCCCCACGTCCTCTCCCACCCACAGCCAGGGACTCTCCAGCCTCTCCTTGCTCCAGGACAGCGGGCTGACCCCTCCATCTGTGCCGGGAGCCCTGCAGTGCTCCAGCTGTCCCACTTCTGGCACAAACAGGAGCAGCAGCAAGGAGAAGCAGGGTCTGTCTCCACTGCAAGAGCTGTGCTTTTCAGCTGCTGCTCTCCCTTCCCAAGAAGGCAGGAAAAGATTTCCTTAACAAAGTAAACTGACCCTTGTTTTGCCAGGAGAGCAGGAGGGAGCAGAACTCAGGAGTACCTGTGCCAGGGGCAAAGAGCAGACGAGCAGCTCGGAGCAGCCCAGGGGAGCCAAGCAATACCTTCAGGATTTATCCCAAAACCTCCCAGGTCTGGCTCTCTCAGCCCTAGCACCCTTCCTGCTCTAACCTCCTCCTCTCCTGTGCCCTCTGTGAGTTGTGGCACGTGGCTCTGTCTGGAGCTGCTCTGGGGCCCTGCCTCTGCCCCAGGACACCGAGGGTGACTGAGCAGCGCCTCCACAGCAAGCTCGGGTGGGGGATGCTGAAGTTTAACTTGCCCAAGGTGAGGAATATCCAACCATACACATCCTGCCCCATGCAAGGGGCTGACTGAAACAGGGGGGGAAGGGGGAGAGCTCAGTTGAATTTAGCCTTTGAAAAGTCCATTTCTGGATGCTGTTCCATGAACCTGCAAGGAGAACAAAGACAAGAGTTTGTGTGAGTCAGCGGGAGCCAGCCGGCTCTGTTTGGGCAGGGAAGGGTTCCTGCTTCCTGCACGGTGCAGCTCTGCTGCAGCCCCACGCCCTCCGCAGCAGGGAGGGTTCTGCTGAGCTCCCTGGGACACATTCCCTGGACTTTCCCTACCAACACCTTTTCCTGGGGTCACTGGGAGCAGCATTCCTGCCAGCCTAGCAGGTCAGCAGGCCCAGGCACACGGGAGCTGTTAATTATCAAACACACCCCCTGCACTGCCACGGCGCAGGCTGTGGGGCACGGGGGAGATGGTGAAGGCAGATTAGGGCTGAAGCTGCAGCCTGACAGCTTTACTGGCAATACCCCAGTGCTCTGACAGGAGAGTCTCGGGGAGGACGTGACCAGAGGCATCTGGTTTCACACCAGATGAAATCTGATTTCAGATGTACTGCAGTCCCAGCAGAGGGAATCACAGAATGGGGTGGGTTGGAAGAGACTTTAAAGATCATCCTGTTCCAACCCCGTGCCCCGTGTGGCCAGGGACACCTTCCAGGGGCTATCTGGACTCAGGCTGCCACAGCAGGAAGCTCTGAGGGCAGTGCTCTGTGCCCAGTGCACACAGAGGCTGCTCTGCTCTGCTCCCCAAGGCACACCTCACACCACAGCCCTGTGGAGGCCTCACACACTCTGCAAGTCAGGGCAGGCTCCTCTGTGCTCCCCTCTCAGGGCTTCCTCAGGAGCAGCGTTCCCACCTTCCACTTCCAGGGCCATCTGTGCTGTGAGGATCGTGTCCTTGTTTGGCAGCCAGGACAGCTCCAGGGGCAGACATCAGCACCCACACGGGTGTCACTGAGTCACCTCTGCCCTGGACAAAGTCTAAACTTCCTCTCCATCCTTTGCCAGCTTCCAGAGCACCAAACAAGAGGCCCTGCCAGCGAGGTGTCCTAGAAGTGGCCTTCTGGGAGCAGAGGGTGCTTCCCATCCCACTGACCAGCAGGGCAGCCCGGTCTCTGCCCTGCTCACACCCCACTCAGCTTCACAGAGAAGCTTCTGGCACGAGAGATGAAGCCCAGGAGTCAGGTCAGCCACAGCAATCCTTCACCCAGAGATAAGGTGTGGGGCTGCACTCGCTGAAGAAGCTGTGTGACCCAGAATTGCCTCCACACCTTCCCACATGGCCTTGGGAGCTCCAGGAATCGTTTCCCTGCCACGGTGCATTTATGTCAAACAGGGCAATAAAGCCATAAAAGTGGCTCGGGGACAACTGTCTGGAGGCAAGAGCAGGGAGGGAGGGAGGGGTGATTAGCTGCTACCAAGGGAGATTACACACCAATCAAGACCATGGTAAAGGTCAGCAGAGATGGCACCTCCAGTTCTACATGTGCCTTCTGGACTCCAAATCAGCAGATTAGAATTCCAGAGCTAGGCTATTCCCAGATTTCCCCACTAGGCTTTCCACCCCCACGGGCTCTCACAGACACTGCTGGTGGCCAACAAAGCAGTGATGGGCACGGGTGAGCATGACTGGCACCGAGGGCCAAGCTGCTGCTGCCCTGTTTGTGCTGAGGGAGGCAAAGCCAAGCAGAGGAATGAGCTGCACCCACTTTTTCAAAATATCCTGCTTCTTCTGCTCATCAGAGGTGGGCAGGCCCATGGACTTCTGTCGCTGGTCATACATCATCTTCTCCACCATGCTGCGGGTTTCGCTGTCCAGGTCTGACAACTGAAAGCAAGATCCAGATTGGAACAGCCCTGGGCTCAGCTGAGCTAATTCCCGAGCAGGCTCTGTCCCACCAAACAGAAGAACTCTTACCTTTGAATTCTCTGGGTTAATTTTCTTGGTGTTGATTTCTGGGTCTGTGGAGACCAGCTTGTTCCACCATTCCATCTTGTTGATCTAGAGGATGAAGAAGCAAAACCAGTTCATCCTTCTTGGACTTGTTCTAGGGTTTTTAAGTCTCAGTCACAGGAAAAAAAATTATGGAATCAAACTTTATTGGACACTTTTCTAAATATCAGTAAAATCTGAACATAGATAAAGGGTATTTTTGTTTCAAATTACTTTAGGCAGCTGAAACTTTCCCAGCTGGGAGATCTGAGAGAATGTCAGATGTCCCACTTGGCATGACATAAATGGGATTACAACAAACCACCTGGAGTGGCCCAGAGGGACACAAGGAGGGACACGAGGAGGCCTGTCCCTGGATTTTAACGTCACTTACAGATGTCAAAACACACTAAAGGACAACATTAAAATGACTGATTTCCTTCCAGCTTTTCCTGAACTGCTGAGAATCACACTGGATATCCTGGAATAGCACAAAATTACACTGAAGATGGGGGAATCAAATACCCCACTGCAGTGGCACCACTGACAGTGTGCCCAGGAGCTGCTTCAGCAGAGGGCCCAGAGGAGGCAGCCAAGCCTGACTCCTGCCCTGCCCATGCTGCTTTACCTTCTCCAGGTGCACGGTGACTGTTTTGCCATCCTCAATGAGCCAGGAGCTCTCCTCCACCTTGACCTCGTTGAAGAGCTCCCCATCAATGACAGGGGGGTGGCCCTTGAGGCCCACCTTGAGGCGGCGTCTCTGGATATCGACCACCACGTCCTTGCCCTTCAGCCTGAAGCTCACCTTGAAGGGCACAGCCAGCTGCAGCAAAAAGGAGCAGACCTGAGCAGCTGGGCAGGGAAATTCCTCCTTCCCCTGCCATGCTGCTGCTCCAAGCCCTCCTGCCTGGGTGTCACAGAGCCAGACAGAGCAGGGACTCTTCTCCTTGAGGTACTGAGCGAGCAGGAGGTGAAAGGAAGGGACCATGAAAAGGGAAGCAGATTTTGATGCCTGGTTAAAACAAGACCAAAATTTGGAGAACTACAGCTCTAGGGAATTCTACTGAGTTAGCAAGCTCTCTCCCAGCTATTGAAACATTGCTGTTTCCAACAAGCTTCCAGAGACAACTGAGACACAGGGAATTGGCTTCACATCTTACCAGCACCTGCTCTTATTCCCTGTCTCAGATTCCTCAGATTACTCATAAAGCACACTTACATCCAATTCTGAAAGAGTCTGTGTCCATCTATAATTTGGAAGGTCAGCTCCATTGCCAGAGTTGGGCTTAAGTTTTCCTTTATCCTTCTCATCTTCCTCTTCATCATCCGTTCCCTAAGCAATCCAAGATAAAGAGAGAAGCTTTTCCAGTTCCCATTGCAACAACAGCTCTTTGGTTTTGTAAGGACTGCAGGTCAGTTGTTTGTATCTTATACCCACTTAAATTTAGCTCCAAAATTAATAGCTGCTTCTGGTAAAACATGACTGCAAGAAAAACACCCATATGCCCTCTGTACTGGCACATTTAGGAATTAACTGCATTTTTAAAGCCAAATTTTCTAATTTGCATTTTCAAAGTGTGAGTTTTGGACAGGGCTTGGAGCAACCTGGTGTAGTGGAAGGTGTCATGGCCGAGGGAATGGGATGAGCTTTAAGGTCCCTTCCAACCCAAACCATTTTATGCATCTAAAGTATCTGCAGACAAGTTTTACCTGTTTGTTGGAATCTGAAGATTCACCTTCCTCCTCCGAGGGTTTCACTGGCACACTGTTACCCTGCCCTTGTGCCTCTTTCTTCTGTTGGAAAAGAGAAGAGCAGGAACGTGCTCAGCCAAGAGCTGGCACTTTGTGTCACCTCCTGAGCTGGCACTAGATGGCCTCAGCCTCTCAGCCCCAGCTGAAGAGCACCACACTGCATCCCACTTTGAAAACAGGGAATTTTCAGCCCTTAGAAGAGTTACAGCGCAGAGGTGCTGCCAAGGGGAAGATCCTGGACAAGATCTAACCCCTCGTGGCCACAGGGAGCACAGAGCTGCCCCTGCAGGTGCCTGGCAGGCTCTCACCTGGTTGATCTCGAGCTGCAGCCTCTCTGCCTCCTCGTCTGTGAGCTCCTTGATGCGCGGCTCGCCGGGCTGCGGGCAGGGCCTGTCCTGCTGCTGCCTCTGGCTGGCCAGGCGGGCGGCACGCTCGGCCTTCTCGCGCCGCTCGGCCTCCTGGCGCGCCTTCCGCTCCCGGCGCTCCTTCTGCGCCAGCTTGTTGTGGTGGCTGAAGGCCTCTGTGATCAGCTGGGGACAGGGGCACAGGGGTTAAACAGCGCCCACGTCACACCCGAACCAAGCACACTCCTCTCCTGAGGAGCACAGCGTGTGTGGATGTGGCGTGGATCTGCAGGAGCACAGGGTGTGGATCTGGAGTGTCCCCAGGAGCACAGGGTGTGTGATCTGGTGTGGATCTGGTGTGTCCCCAGGAGCACAGGGTGTGTGGATCTGGTGTGTCCCTGCAGGAGCACAGCGTGTGTGATCTGGTGTGTCCCCAGGAGCACAGGGTGTGTGGATGTGGTGTGTCCCTGCAGGAGCTCAGGGTGTGTGATCTGGTGTGTCCCCAGGAGCACAGGGTGTGTGGATGTGGTGTGTCCCTGGAGGAGCACAGGGTGTGTGATCTGGTGTGTCCCCAGGAGCACAGGGTGTGTGATCTGGTGTGTCCCCAGGAGCACAGGGTGTGTGATCTGGTGTGTCCCCAGGAGCACAGGGTGTGTGATCTGGTGTGTCCCCAGGAGCACAGGGTGTGTGATCTGGTGTGTCCCCAGGAGCACAGCGTGTGTGATCTGGTGTGTCCCTGCAGGAGCTCAGGGTGTGTGGATGTGGTGTGTCCCTGCAGGAGCTCAGGGTGTGTGGATGTGGTGTGTCCCTGCAGGAGCACAGGGTGTGTGATCTGGTGTGGATCTGCAGGAGCACAGGGTGTGTGATCTGGTGTGTCCCTGGAGGAGCTCAGGGTGTGTGATCTGGTGTGTCCCTGCAGGAGCTCAGGGTGTGTGATCTGGTGTGTCCCTGGAGGAGCTCAGGGTGTGTGGATCTGGTGTGTCCCTGGCGGAATGGACATCCAGCTGGACACCAGCACCAGCTTGCTGTGGTGGCTGAAGGCCTCTGTGATCAGCTGGGACAGGGGCACAGGGGTCAAACAGCGCCCACGTCACACCTGAACCAAGCACACTCCTCTCCTGAGGAGCACAGATGTTGGGAATCTTCCCTCCATCTTCACTCAATTTTTTTGACTGGAAATCTAGAGAGTTTTCAATTCAAAAAAACAGAGAGGGAAGTGAAAAGGGAGGAAAAAGGGAAAATTTGAAATATTTAAATGCAGTCCTTCCTAGTTAGGCAGGAAGTATGTTTCTAGGAGATGAAAATCCTCCACTGATTTTGTCCTTTGTGCAATTCCAGCAGGACGAGCTGATGCCCAGCCCAGCCACCTGAAGCTACTCCATGCCTCCAGGACAGCTGGACACACCAGACCCAGTTCTTCACCTACTTCTGACCTCTCCCACGCCCGGGCCTTTCTCCAGAGGGAGCCTCAGTGCCACGATTCAGAGCAGGAATGCTCGAAGCACTTGTTTTCACACTGAGGGGCGAGCTCCTCCCTAAGTGCCCTGCTCCAGCCCTGCTCCCAGCTCTCTGGAGGCTGCTGTGGCTCTGGCAGGCACAAGCCCAAGGTCTCGGGTGCCGAGGGAAAGCTGAGTACACGGGCAGGGAGCCAGAGAATTGCCCCAGGCCCGATAAGGCCAGGGCTGCTGTGCACAGCAGCACGTAGGTGAGCTGAGGTCTGCCCCAGAAAACAGCACAGCAGATCCCCAGCAGGGAAACACAGGGGAACACTGATTTATTTATACATCTGTTTACCCCGGGAGCTTTGGGGTGGGGGGAATCCAGACCCTTTCCCGAGCCAACTGTAGTTTGTGAGCGAGCACAGAGTGTTTCTGTTGGCTTTGGGAGCAAGGAGTGCTCACACAGCTCCAGTGTCCCCTGGAGTACAGAATGCAAGGTGTGCTTCCCCCAGGATGTGCCAGCCTGCTCCCAACACCACGATCCAGGTAAGGAAACCACCTGCAGTGCCTGAGCTTGTCCCTGTCCCTGTCCACAGCATGAGCCTGCTGAAACAGCCCCCAAAGCATGCAGTGCCTCTCCCACCCTGTCCTTCCCTCATGCCAAGGGCTCGGCAGGGCTGGGGAAGCAGCTCCTTCCCCGTTTGCTGCGTTCCCATGGTGCCAGAGCATCTTCCAGGGGGCCCAAGCACGGCGACAGATGCCACCACCCAGGCAGCAACGCTGCTCTCCACAGGCACAGCACTGCCGAGGACAGCAGCCAGGCAGCTGAGGTGCTGCTCAGGGGGTCACACAGCCCAGGAACGGGGAGATCTGCCCTCTGTTCCACAAACACGACAGCAGGGTGCACCTTTCCTCCTTTCTCTCAGAGAACCACAGGATGTTTTGGGTTCAGAGGACCTCAAAGCCCTCGAGCTCCAGCCAGGGCTCCCTGCAGCAGAGGGGATGCTCTGTGCAGCCCAGCCAAGGGGCAGCTGATGCACAGAGCCCTGGACTTTGTGTTTTTCCTGGGCTGAGCAAACAAGGTAGCGGGGGTTATCACCTGCTGTGTCACTGCTAAGTCAGTGTGTCTGGCAGGTTTGCTTTCCAAACTAGCCTTTGGCCAGAGCCTGGCAAGAAACCTGCCCCGAGGCACAGCAGGGAGCGGGGTGCTCCTCACCCTGGCAGGGGCAGCCCTGGCTTTCCTTCCCTCGGGAGCTGCTGGTGCCCAGGTGCACCCAGATGCTGGGAGCTGTCCAAGCAGGGAGCCCTGGCGTGGCACACACAGGGTGGGAGGGAAGGGACAACAGCTAAAGGCCTGGAGGTTCAATTTTTACCTTCTCTGCTACTCCATCCTCTCCCCCGGTGAAGAAATCCGTCTTCCTCCTCAGGAAGCTGAAGAAGGTGTTCACGAGCTGGGGAACAGGGTGGGGAGAGAAGGAGCAGTGAGCCCAGGTCGCCGAAAGCCACCCCGTGTCCCTGGAGCAGCCTTGATCCTTTGTCCTCCCTATCTGTGGCTGTGCCAGCAGCACCCAGCCCAGCACACCCAGCCCCTGGGCTCCCTGCAGGGGCCTGGGCTGCTCTGCGGGAAGGCAGCAGCTCACTCCAGCTCCTGCTCCCACAGCCAGGCGTTACCCCGGCAGGGATGGATTTATGCATGCATGCCTCTAGCCCATATATATATATATTATATATATACTGCACGTTTTGCTTCTTTGCACACCCAAAAGCACACAAACTCCTCATTTTTACAGCTGCCAGGGGACAAATGCACCGATGCATGAAGCAGCACCTCCAAACCCCCTCTGGAAACCCAAATTCTCCTTCAACTTGGCTGGTTTTATTTCCCGGGAATCCTGTCCCGTGGGGGCTTCACTCCGAGGTTCTGCCACACGAGGGGCTGTTACAGGACCCTTTTTTATAAATCACTTCTGGGTGGGATGTGGCTGGGATGTTCCCGCACCCTCCAGCCCCGCATCCCGGAGCCCGCCGCCGGTGGGACCGGGGTGGGCGAGCAGATCCCGAGCACGGGGGATCCCCGGTCACGGCCAGGCATCACGGGGCTGTGCTGGGAGGGTGACGGGGCGAGCTCGATGCTGCCCCGCGCTGCTTTGCCCCGCTGTGACCCATCACAGGCACTGCCGCGCACCGGGAGCGCTCCCGGGGCACCGGGGCCGGGCTCGAGGGCGCCTCATTAACACCGCACTAATTAACGCGCGGGGCCGGCGCTGCCGGGGGCCGTTATCGCCGCTCCGGGAGCGGAGCACGTGCATCGCCCGCTCCACGTGCCGGGGCGGGGCCCGAGGCGGCCGGGCCGCTCCCCGCGCTCGCCGCTCCGGTCCCGCCCCGCCCTCCCCGCGCGCGATGGCGGCGGCGCTACCTCGCGCACGCCGCCCTGGTGCTGCTGGGCCATGGCGAGCAGCATCCCGTCGAAGCGGTCCTCCTGCTCCGCCGCCTCCTCCGCGCTCAGCCCCATCGCGCCGCCGCTCCGCACCGGGCCGCCACCGGAACCGGAACCGGAACCGGCGCCCGCGGAAGCGCGAGCCCCTCTCCCCCGACTGCCAATCCCAGCGCGCCCGCGCGCCGCCCTCTTCGCTGATTGGTCGCCAGCGCTGTCAATCTCGCAGGGAAGGGCGGGCCGCGCGGCGCGGCGCGGTTGCCATGGCGACGGGCCGCGGGGCGCGGGAAGGGCCCGGGCCGGGCCTGGCCGCTCCCGCCGGGGCCCGGGGCCAGGAGCGCCCCCCGAGCCTCCGCTGCTGCAGGCTGGGCCCCCCTCCGCCGCTCCTGGGCTCCACCCCTTCCCGGCTCCGTTCCCCTCCCTGGACAGCTCCGTGTCTGTCTTGCAGCGAGGGGCCCACAGTGGGCCCAGGGCCTGGGGGCCACCCGAACAACCACTGCCCACTTTGGCTCGTGTTCAGCTGCTGTCGACCAGCACCTCCGGATCCCTTTCCACTGGGAAAATAGGAGAATTTTGGCCTTTTTTCCTCCCTTCCTCTCATTCTGCAAATGGGAGCGTTTTCCCTTTCCCAGCCCTGTGTTTCCTCCGAGAGACACGGCCCCTGCGCTGTGTTTCCAATAGGAAAATACGAGAACTTTGGCCTTTTTCCCTTACTTTCCTCTCATTCTGCGAACGGCAGCGTTTTCCCTCCGGCCCGGTGTTTCCTCCGAGAGACACGGCCCCTGGGCCCATCCCAGCCTGCCGGTTCACCGGGTTCCTCCTCCTCCACCACAACAAGCGGCTGGTGAGCAAGGCCAGGCAAACAGCCGCTGATAACACAACTTCCAGGTTGCTCTTCCCAAGGCCGGGCGCCGCCGAACGCCGGGCTCAGACGAGCGCGCCGTGTTTGTCTGTGAACCCTGGCAGCGACACCTGCTCCGCGGGGCCTTGGTGCCAGGGTACAGCCTGGGCTAATGACTCTGTTTATCCTGTTTGGGTAATCCTGATAAGGCCGCACAACCCCTCCCCGCGATTCATTGAGAAAAACGGCCGTTGACCGCGCCTGACCCACGAGCCCAGCAGCAGCGGGGTTGGCCGGGCGCTCTTAATGAGGGCTGCTTAATCAGGGCGGTCAAGGCTGCCGAGGGGTGTTCACTGTCACCCGGCCTTATAAGAGCTGCCTGCAGCAGCCAGGGGCTGGCAGAGCCGGCAGGACGGGGACGATCCATCCCGGGACGCGTTTTGGAAGGGATTTTGCGTCTCTGCCGCCGAGCGTCGACGAGGAGCCGGCAGAGCCATGAGCGCCGGCGTGGATGGGGGCTGCGAGCGGTGCCGCTGCCACGGCAGGGACGGGCACCCCGCCATCCTGTACACCCTGCTGAGCCAGGAGCTGCAGCCCGGCGCGGCCCGGCAGCGCTGCCCGTGCCGGCAGCGCCGCGCCGTGTGCCTGCGCTCGCCGCAGCTCACCTGCCGGGCCGCCTCCCACGTGCTGCTCAAAACCATCAGCTTCGTGAGAAACGTCGCCGCCTTCCGCCTGCTGCCGCGGGAGGACCAGCTGCTGCTGCTGGACAGCTGCTGGGTGCCCCTGTTCCTGCTGGGGCTGGTGCAGGACGTGGTGACCTTCGAGGTGACGGAGGCCCCGGCCCCCAGCATGCTCAAGAAGATCCTCCTCAGCGGGCAGAGCAAGGGGCAGGAGCCCGAGGGGACACAGCCCACGCTGGCGGCCGTGCAGCGGCTGCAGGGGTGCCTCAACAGCTTCTGGAGGCTGGACCTGAGCCCCAGCGAGTTCACCTACCTGAGGGGAGCCATTCTCTTCAATCCAGGTGAGTGCCAGGCCCTCGTGGCTCTGCCGGCCAGCGCTGGCAGCTGGACACAGAATCATGGGGTCCCGGAGCCACTGAGGCTGGAAAAGATCTCAAAACCATGGATCCCCTGTGCCACTCCCCACCTTGTCACCGGCCCAGAGCACTGAGTGCCACGTCCAGGGATGGGGACCCCGCCACCTTCCCAGGGGAACACAGAGCTGCTGGCCTGGAGATGCTCGGAGATGGGCAGGTGTGGGAGCACAGAGGGCTGGCCACCTTTTCCCCAGCTCTGGTCATTCCCAAATGCTCTGGGAAGCGGGAAGGAAGGATGTCAAAGCCTTTGCCCGTCCTGCAGACAATAAACCCTGGATTCCTCTACTTTTAAAGCATGGCTTTCCCTGTTAGGGGCTGTCCGTCCCTCAGCAGCATCCCTGGAACAGCAGTGCCTCTCCAGCGCTGCATCTCCTCAGCGTGGCCCCGGGAAGGGAGGGAATGGGACGAACCTGGAGCCGTTTCCCATCCCTGACCTGCGTGTCGCTGTGCTGTCCCCCGCAGACATCCCCGGGCTGCGGGCCGCGCCGCGCATCCAGAGCCTGCAGCGGGAGGCGCAGCGGGCGCTGCGGGAGCTGCTGCGCCCCGAGCAGCAGGAGCGCTTCTCGGACATCCTGCGCCTGTCCTCCTCGCTGGGATCCGTCCCCGCCGCCCTGGTCACGGCGCTGTTCTTCCAGCCGGTCATCGGGGGCGCGGCCATGGGCGCGCTGCTGGCCGAGATGCTGTTCGCGGTGCCGGGCTGGCCGCTGCCGCGCTGAGCGGGGCCGGCGCCGCTCCGGAGCGCCATCCCCGCAGGGCTCGGCAGCTCCTGCTCCGCCTGGGCTGGTCTCCCAGCGGGCAGAGGGTTCTCTGCTCCCGGTTTTTGCTCGTTCTGCTGTGAGCTGCCAGCAGTGAGGGCTGTGCTCAGCTCTGACAGCCCGCCGGCCGAGGGCTCGCTATGGAATCAGCTCCGGGTCTGGCTTCCGTGCTTGGAATCCTGGAAATGCTCAGGACGTTTCTTCAGGGAAAAAGCCAGAGTGTGAAACCCTACAGGGTGCACAGACTCACCCCTCCTTTCCTTAGATTCTCTCTTTCCTCCGAAATTCCATGAAATACAACGGGATTAAGAGCACTTAGCAGCACCTGAACCTACTGCGCCTCCTGTGGGGCTCTGGGCTTTCCTGTCCGTGTGAGAAGTTAAACCCGAGCCGAGCTGGTTTAGGGGGAGATGCAAACCTCCCTCCCTGGAGCCAGAGCCAGGCGCACACCTGGCACACTCGCTCCTCCCGCCTCCCCCAGGTGAGGGGTCAGTATTTTATAAGCGTACATTCGCGTGGTTTGTACAGAAGATGCAATAAATTATTTTTTTAATAAAATGTTTGGTATTTTGGAGCACGGTGGTGCCTTTTCAGCAACGAGAAAAAAACTGCAGCCGTGGAAAAGATAGAATGGAACAAAAAAGGGATTTTCCATCTGGCAGCGCAGACAGGTTGGCCGCTGCCAGCGGGAGGGCTGGATGAGCAGCCCCTGGGTGCTCCCAGCACACAGAAATTCGGGGGGCGAATCCCCGAGCACACCTTCCCCAGGTGTGAATGCAGCTGTCGAGCCTGTCGCGGGCGCTGCCAGCCGCCGTGGCTCAGCCAGCGGCACAAGCGAGCTGCCAGCTGAGCCAGCCGAGCCCGCGGACACACGGGAATGCTGGCAGCGGCGGTGGGGCTGCCCTGCCCTCCGCGCTGCTCCCGCCCGGCCAGGCAGCCCTGAGCCGGCCCGTGCCACCCACGGGAGCCCGGGGACAGGGCACGGCCCCAGGGGGGGGCTGGACGGGGACAAGGCCACAGCCTGGCGTGGGTGAGGAGGGCAGCCCCGAGACCCCCGGGGGCTGTGACCCCCAAAGTCTGGGACCCCCGGGGATCCGTCCTGCTGCCCCCCGGGCCTGTCAACCCCCCCACAATGGGGGATCTTGGTCCCCACCCCTGTGACCCCCCAGGGTCCTGTCCCCATCCCTGTGACCCCCAGGGTCCTGTCCCCAACCCCTGTGACCCCCAGGGTCCTGTCCCCACCCCTGTGACCCCCAGGGTCCTGTCCCCAACCCCTGTGACCCCCGGGGTCTCTGTCCCCACCCCTGTGACCCCCCAGGGTCCTGTCCCCAACCCCTGTGACCCCCCAGGGTCCTGTCCCCAAGCCCTGTGACCCCCAGGGTGCTGTCCCCAAGGCCTGTGACCCCCAGGGTCCTGTCCCCCCCACCGGGCCCGGGGACCCCCAGGACGCCCCGCCTGCCGCGCGCCTCCCCGCCACCAGGCGGCGCCCTCCACGCGCCGCGCGCAACGCCATACCGCACGCAACGTCATCACCGCGCGTAACGTCATTACCGGCGTAACGTCATTACCGCACGCAACGTCATCACCGCGCGTCAGCACCGGTGGGCCAAGATGGCGGCGCCCAGCGGCAGCGGCGGCGATGGCGGCGCGGCCCGGTACTGCCTGGTGAGCGGCATCCCGGCCGCGCTCCGCTCAGCGCAGCTCCGCGCCTACTTCAGCCAGTTCCTGGAGGCCGGCGGCTTCCTCTGCTTCCACTACCGGCACCGGCCCGAGCGCCCGCCAGCGGGCGGCGGCGGCGGGGCCTCGGCGCCGCGCACCTGCTCCTGCCTGGTGTCCGTGCGGCCCGGCCGCGCCCGCCGCTTCGTCCGCATGTACTCGGGCAAGCGCTGGGTCGGGCCCGGCGGCGCCGCGCTGCCCGGCCGCTGCCTCATCCGCAGGGTGCGCCTGAGCGCCGGGACAGGTACGGGGGGCGTCCCGGGACAGGTACGGGGGGTCCCGGGACAGGGACGGGCGGGGGGTCCCGGGACAGGGACGGGCCGGGGGTCCCGGGACAGGGACGGGCGGGGGGTCCCGGAGCAGCACCCTCGGGCACCGGGGTTCAGACTCCTCGTAGGGCTTCCTTAACGCTGTAAACCTGCTCCCTGCTCGTCTGTGGGTCCCCCAAAACCATCCCTGCTCTCCTGTGGGACCCCCAAACCATCCCTGCTCTCCTGTGGGACCCCCAAACCATCCGTGCTTTCCTATGGGACCCCCAAACCATCCCTGCTCTCCTGTGGGACCTCCAAACCATCCCTGCTCTCCTGTGGGACCCCCAAACCATCCCTGCTCTCCTGTGGGACCCCCAAACCATCCCTTGTGTGCTGCGGGCCCCCAAAACCCTCCCTGTTCTCCTGTGGGACCCCAAAACCATTCCTCCTCATCTGCAGTCCCCCCACACCCGCCTTGTCCCCTCCCGTGTCCCCTGCAGCCCCCCACACCCGCCTTGTCCCCTCCCGTGTCCCCGCAGGCCCCGAGGCTCCTCCCGGCGGCCCGGCCGGGGCTGTTGTCACCGAGGCGGAGCTGAAGCGGCTGCCCGAGTTCAACCCGCCCTCCTTCATGCCCCGCGGCAACGTGGGCACCCCCCTGGGCGAGTTCCTGGAGCTGATCCGGGCCTGCAGGCTGCCCCCCCGGGTGATCAGCAAGCTGCAGCTGTGCTTCCCCAGGACGGGCTCCTCCCGCAGGTACGGCAACGTGCCCTTCCAGTACCAGGGCACCGACACCCTGCCCGGCGAGGACAGAGTCTACACGGCTGCCGGGGATGAGATCACCGAGGGAGAGGAGCCCGTGGCGGCGCTGACTCAGCCAGCCCAGCCCCATGAGGATGAGGAGGAGCAGGAGGAAGAGCAGTCGAGCTCCGGTGACGTAAGTGGAACATTCCAGCGCCACCCGGGCTGGGCTGCTGGGGCTGTGGGGGCACATCCCGCTCTCAGAGCTCATTCTTCATCTCTTACTTGGACAAATGATGTGTTCAAACCAGCTCTGAAACAGGATGGGTCACCCCTTGGTGCCCTGAGCCCCCCAGGCTGCTCGGGGGTGGTGGGGCTGGTCCCGAGGAGGGGCAGGGGGGAGGCTGGTGCTGCCAGCAGACCCTGCCCTGCTGCCTGGCAGAGTGGCTCTGCTTTGCTGCAGGTGGGGTGGCAGAGCTCGGGCAGCACGGTGGTGTGCTGGGATGACGAGCAGAGCTGCACAGAGGGCTCACCCTGGATGCTCCTGCACTGGGAGTTCAGTCACTCTGGGGAAAATGGCTTTGGTGACAAAGGCTCCTGGAGAGCTGGGCAGGGCAGGAGCCATCCCACCCTGTGCCTGGCAGACGCCTGTCTGGCCTGTTCTCCAAACCTCTGTCATTACAGATCCCCAGGCAAGCCATTCCCGTTCTCTGCTGCTCAGAATTAACTCGGGTGCCAAATCTCTGCTGCAGCTGCTCCCCATGAGTTTCTCCTGGCAACGCGGGGCACAGAGAGCGCTTTGTTCCCTCCTTTCTCCAGCTTTTTATCCAGCCTTTCCTTCTCCAGACTAAACAGACTCCTCCAGCTGTTTCTCCAGGCTGCTCCTGGCTCTGCAGCCGTTCTTTGGGCTGTTCCTTGGCCGTGCCCAGGGCTGGGCAGGCAGCTCTGTGTCTGTGCCAGGGAGCTGCTTCCTGCAGCCCACGCAATCTCCTGGGGCATCAGCTGCATGCAGTGCATTCCTGGCTAGTGCTGACTGCAGGTCCAGCACCCTGCTCCTTACATGGGCATCAGGGGCAGGTGGGGCCCGGGGTGGGGGTGCTGTGGGGTTTCTGCTGCTGACTCTGGGAGGGCTCTTAGTCAGGGATGAGCTCATCCCTCGTGTCGGGGCCTGAGCCCGCGAGCCCGGCTCTGCCAGCAGAGCTGCTCCAGGGGAGGGCGTGGGGACAGGCCAGGGAGCAGCAGGGGCTCAGCTGTGTCCCCAGCACTGTGCCAGGCTGAGCTGCTGTCCCCAGCTGCATCTCGGGCTGAGCTGCGTCCCCAGCTCCATGCCAGGCTCAGGTGCTGTCCCTTGCAGGACAAGGACATGTGTGAGAAGTGGCAGGGGACTGTGCTCTGTCCCCAGCTCCATCCCGGGCTGTGCTGTGTCCCCTGCAGGACAATGACATGTTCAAGAAGTGGCAGGGGGAACTGTGCTGTGTCCCTGCTCCATCCCACACCATGCTGTCCCCTGCAGGATGATGACACGTGTGAGGAGGGGGCTGTGCTGTGTCCCTGCTCCATCCCACACCGTTCTGTCCCCTCCAGGACGATGACACGTGTGAGGAGGGGGCTGTGCTGTGTCCCAGCTCCATCCCACACCGTGCTGTCCCCTGCAGGATGATGACACGTGCGAGGAGTGGCAGCGGCACGCGGCGCTGCACGAGGACGTGACGCAGCAGGAGCGCGCGCGGGAGCGGCTCTTCGAGGAGGAGATCGAGCTCAAGTGGGAGAAGGGCGGCTCCGGCCTCGTGTTCTACACGGATGCCCAGTTCTGGCAGGAGCAGGATGGAGGTGACCCCGGCGTTTGTGTCACCGAGCCCACGGGCTCAAACAAGCTGTCCAGGGCAGCTGGAGCCAGCAGCACCGTGCCCTGGCTGCTGAGCCTTCCCTTGGCACGGAGCTGGGACCCCCGTGGTGCTGCTGGCAGCCCCTTGGGTGGGCGCTGGGGTTTGGGGGGTCCCTGTGGCCATTTCCTCTGTGCTGGGGCAGCACCCCGAGTGCAGAGCTGTGTCCCGTTCTGCAGCAGGCACGTGGAGGGGCTGGGGAGGGCCCAGGGCAGGGGCTCAGCCTGGAGCAGAGGAGGCTCAGGGGGGACATTCTGGCTCTGCACAGCTCCTGCCAGGAGGGCACAGCCGGGGGGTCGGGCTCTGCTCCAGGGGACAGGGACAGGAGGAGAGGGAACAGCCCAGGCTGGGCCAGGGCAGCTCAGGCTGGGCACAGCAGGAATTTCCCCATGGAAAGGGGGCTCAGGCCAGGGAGGTGGTGGAGTCCCCATCCCTGGAGGTATCCAGGGAAGGACTGGGCATGGCACTTGGTGGTCTGGGCTGCTGACAAGGTGGGAACGGGTCACAGCTGGACTGAATGGTCTTGGAGATGTCCAGCCTCAATGATTCTGGGGTTCCTTCCTGTTCTGTTGGAGAAAACGGGGAGCACCAGCAAGGAACACCACAAGCCCTGTGCCAGAGCTCACCTGAAGTGCTGCTTCCCTTCTCTTGGCAGACTTTGACGAGCAGACGGCCGACGACTGGGACGTGGACATGAGCATCTACTATGACAAAGGTATCAGAGCTGAGCCACCCACGCCAGGGGAGCCAGGGAAACTCTGACCAGGCAGAACTCGGGAGCTCTTTGTCATTCTTTGAAAGCACCCGAGCTGTCAGTGAACCTGAAACAACGTTTTTCTGGTCTGGCAGCAAGGCTTGCCAAAAAGAACAGGTTCTGCCTCCTCTGCTGGTGCTCTGGGGAGCACGCTGGTGGCGCCCAGCCTCCCTGGGCTGTGCTGACTGTGGCTGCTTTGTCCCCAGATGGAGGGGACAAGGACGCTCGCGACTCGGTGCGGATGTGGCTGGAGCAGCGGCTGCGGGCTGGGCTGGAGGAGGGATCCGTGTCAGGGCAGCACATTGGCACCTTCGAGAGGCACACCAAGGTGAGCTCTGCCTGCCCCAGGGCAGGAGGGGCAGGGCAGGAGGGGCTGGGCCACGGGGATGGGGTCAGGAGGAGGAGAGGTCTCGGCCGTGGGAAGAGGGCAGAAGGCTCTGGGAAGATGAGGGTGGGATTTGTCCAGCATGTCTCTGATGGTTTTTTCTCCTATCCCAGGGCTTTGGCAGGAAGGTCCTGGAGCAGCAGGGCTGGACAGAGGGGCTGGGCCTGGGGAGCAACAACTCTGGCATGGCAGAAGCTCTGGACAACGAGGGCCAGAACCCCCGGTGCAAGAGGGGGCTGGGGTGAGTGCCCCGCTGCCCTCCCAGCCCCTGCTCCCACCTGTGCCCAGGCTCACAGCAGCTGAGGGGCTGCAAAGGGAGCTGGCTGGGGACACGGCTGTCCCAGGGCTCTGCCTTTCCCTGCGCAGCTGGGCAGTCCCACAGCCAAGCAGGCTGCTCTTCCTGACACCTGGGGCTCCTCGGTGGAGCAGGGCTGGAGCCGCTGTGGGAGCTGTGCCTGCCCATGGCAGGGGCTGGAACTGGGTGGGTCTAAGCCCAAACCATTCCAGCCCAAACCATTCCAGGAAAGGAGCTGGGAAGCTCAAGGACGCCTGATGGCCTCTGCAGCCTCCACCAAACCTTTCTGCTTCCCTCCAGGTACCACGGGGAGAAGCTGCCAACCTTTGTAAGGAGGAAGAAGCCCCGTGGTGACAGCTCTGTTGTCATCTCCACCATCTACGATGACCCTGAGCCCCAGGACATGGGTGACCAGCTGCTCAGGCGCCAGCCCCCCACGGCCATGAAGTACAGACAGGACATGGCCTTTGTCCGAGCGTCCCAGCCCGCCCTGGGCAGCCTCAGCGCCCAGCCACGCTGAGCAGGGACTGTCACAGCCTCTGTCCTGCTCCCCAGTCCAGGCTGGCTCCTGGTCTGAGCGGAAGCAGGGTGTTTTTGTATTTATTTTTGGTAAAAATACAGATTTGTAATTAAAATCGCCACAGTGTTTTTTTTTTTCCCCCCACAAATTGAACCCTTCAAATGAAAGGAAATGATGTTCTGTGTGAATGAAGAAGGATTTAGGGTGATTAACACTTACATTCATGCTGGGATCAACCAAATGTGTGCGTTTGTGAGGCTGAGGAAGCAGAACTGCAGCCGAGGAGTAGGGGAAGGACAAGTACAGGCAGGGCAGCGTGACTGTCCTTCCCTGCCTGAGCGTTCCTCGGGCGTGGCAGAGGATTCTCTGCCTTCCCTGTGCCTCTGGGTAGCGGGTGCTTTCCAGGGTGCTCTGCCCCCTTCTCCTGGCCCGGGCAGAGGGGACGGCTGTGTCCTGCTGACCCAGTGCTGAGAGGCCAGGCCCTGTGTGACTTCTTAAGGGGTGAAGGGGGAAAATGCAGGGAGGAATTCCTCCTTCCTCCTGCCAGGAGGGTGTAGCCACCTGGGAGCTGGGCTCTTCTCGTCGATGAGTGGCAAGACATTGTCTTAAACTCCAGGAAGGCTGAGGGTGGACATTAGGAAGAATTTATTTACAGAAAGGGGGATTAGACTGGGAACAGGCTGCCCAGGCAGGTGGTGGAGTCCCTGTCCCCAGAGGCGTTTAAGGAAAAGCTGGGTGTGGCACTCAGTGCCGTCGGGGTGTTCGGTCAGAGCTGGGGCTCCGCGGCCTCAGAGGCCTTTTCCAACCCAGTTGATTTTGTGATTTGGGAAAAAAGCGGGGCTGGGGCGGTGCCGGAGCGCCAAGAGCCGGCGCCGGGACTCGAACCCTCGAACCCGCGACCCCGCGGGGCTGCGCGTCCTCCAGGCCGCCAGAGGGCGCTGTGGCAGCGGCGGCCGCTCCGCGCCCGGAACGCGGCGCTCGGGACGCGCGGCCACCCGGACCCGCAGCGGGGACACCGGCGGCGGTGAGCGGCCTGCGGGAGCGGCGATAACGGGATGGGGGGATAACCGGGATGGGGGGGGGGATAAAATGGATTGGGGGGGATAACCGGGACAGGGGGGGATAACCGGGATAGGGGGGATAACCGGGACGGGGGGGGGATAACCGGGATGGGGGGGATAACCGGGATAGAGGGGGATAATCGGGACGGGGAGGGATAAATGGGACAGGGGGGAATAACCGGGATGGAGAGGGGGGATAACCGGGATGGGGGGGATAATCGGGATGGGGGGGATAATCGGGACCAGGGCAATAACCAGGGATGAATCGGTCTGGGCAAGGAGGGGAGATGGGAGGGAGAAAGCGGGAGCGGGGAAGGAGGGTCATAAGGGAGAAGAGGGAACGCGAGGGAAACTCAGGGGGACAGATGGGGGGGTGAGGAGAAAGGGACACGGGGATGCATGGGCCCTGTGAACACAGACCAGAGCCTCAGTGGGGTGCTGTCCCTATGAACACAGACCAGAGCCTCAGTGGGGTGCTGTCCCTGTGAACACAGACCAGAGCCTCAGTGGGGTGCTGTCCCTACAGACACAGGCCAGAGCCTCAGTGGGGTGCTGTCCCTATGAACACAGACCAGAGCCTCAGTGGGGTGCTGTCCCTACAGACACAGGCCAGAGCCTCAGTGGGGTGCTGTCCCTGTGAACACAGACCAGAGCCTCAGTGGGGTGCTGTCCCTACAGACACAGGCCAGAGCCTCAGTGGGGTGCTGTCCCTATGAACACAGGCCAGAGCCTCAGTGGGGTGCTGTCCCTACAGACACAGGCCAGAGCCTCAGTGGGGTGCTGTCCCTACAGACACAAACCAGAGCCTCAGTGGGGTGCTGTCCCTATGAACACAGACCAGAGCCTCAGTGGGGTGCTGTCCCTATGAACACAGGCCAGAGCCTCAGTGGGGTGCTGTCCCTATGAACACAGGCCAGAGCCTCAGTGGGGTGCTGTCCCTACAGACACAGACCAGAGCCTCAGTGGGGTGCTGTCCCTACAGACACAGGCCAGACTCTCAGTGCTTTGTCCCGTGTCCCCTCTCGGCCCCGGCAGGCGGAGCATGAGCCGGCATGGCCGAGGGCAGCGGGAGCAGCGCGGTGGCCTTTGGCCAGGTGGTCATCGGGCCCCCGGGCTCGGGTAAGAGCACCTACTGCCACGCCATGCGCGCCTTCCTGGCGCGGCTGGGCCGCAGCGTGGCCGTGGTCAACCTGGACCCCGCCAACGAGGCCCTGCCCGGCCCCTGCGCCCTGGACATCGGCGAGCTGGTCACGCTGCCCGACGTGATGGCCAGCCTGGGGCTGGGCCCCAACGGGGGGCTGCTCTACTGCATGGAGTACCTGGAGGCCAACGCCGACTGGCTGCGGGAGCGGCTGCGCGGCCTGCGGGGACGCTACCTGCTCTTCGACTGCCCCGGGCAGGTGGAGCTCTACACCCACCACCAGGCCCTGAGGAACGTCTTTGCCCAGCTGGCCAAGTGGGATTTCAGGGTAGGGATGGGCTGGGGCAGCGCAGGAGCTGCGGGCCCCCGGGCACAGCGGGGGCTCTGCTGGCTGCTGCCTTCAGGAGGTTCGTGGCCTTTCGGGTGAAGTGGCCTCGTCAGGGAAGGAGGGGGATTTTGCCCTGTTTTATGCTGGGAGAGATTGGCAAAAGAACGGCCTGGCAGGGATTTTAGTGGGACTGGGAGCAGCAGCACAGATCCCTCCCTCACACTTGGTACAAAACCCCAGAAGGGGTTGGGTTGGAGAGGAGCTCACAGCCCATCTCATTCCATGGGCAGGGACACCTCCCACGGGCCCAGGGAGCCCCGGCCTGTCCCTGAACACCTCCAGGGACGGGCAGGAGTGCGTCCTGCTGTGCTGCAGGATCCTGCCCCAGCCCGGGGCTGTTCCACCCGGCGTGGGGCTCCGTGTGTGCCAGCAGCCCTGGCACTGCCCCGAGGAGTGCAGGGGCCGTGCCAGCCCCCGCTGCAGCCCCAGCAGGGCCCCGCAGCCCCTGGGACGGGCCCTGGGCTCTTGCACAACGGGAGCTGCAGGTGAGGGCAGCCCCGAGCTGCTGACGCTGCGCCTGGTGCAGCCCTGGCTGCTCTGAGCAAGCAGGGCAGCTTCATTTGCTTGAGAATGCCACTGGGAATCTGCACATCAGAGCTGGGTTTCACTGCAGTGAGTGGACAGGGGGTTGGAGCTGCTAAAAGAGGACGTTTACAGGGCTGGTTCTGCTCTGCCTGGGAGCCCCAGGCTGGCTGGGCTCTGCTGCTGTGACTCAGCCTCAGAGCCCTGACTTGGAGTGACTTCCCCGGCTCTGGGACCACATTGTAACAGCCACACAAAACCCAGGGAATCAAAGCGCTCGTTAGCGTGATTATTAATTATTGGTGCCAGCCACAGGGGACTCTCCCAGCAGAAGGTGGTGTGCTGCAGGTTCTGCTCCTGGGGGCATTCCTGTGGGGATCTGGAGGCAGCTGTGCTGTTCAGGGGGGGAGTTGCCCCAGCTCCCACCCCAGAATCCCTGCAGAGTTCAGACAGGTGGAAACTGCAGGGAGAGGAACCCTGAGAAGAGGGGCAGCAGCTGCAGGTTGGAGTTTCTTGTGGTGCTCTTGGTGGAGCTCCAGAAGCCTCCCCAGAGCCCTTCCCTGGGCCTGAATCCATGCTGGTGCCTGGCTGGGAATGCGGCACAGGCGCTTCAAGGGTGTGAGCTCAGTGTGGAGAGGAGGCTCCAGGGAGAGCTCAGAGCCTGCCAGGCCATGAAGGGGCTCCAGGAGAGCTGCAGAGGGGCTGGGGACCAGGATGGAGGGACAGCACACAGGGAATGGCTCCCAGTGCCAGAGGGCAGGGCTGGGTGGGATACTGGGAACTGGGAATTGTTCCCGGGGAGGTTGGGGAGGGGCTGGGGCTGCCCCCGGATCCCTGGCAGTGCCCAGGGCCAGGCTGGATGGGGCTGGGAGCCCTGGGACAGTGGAGGTGTCCCTGCCATGGCAGGGGTGGCACTGCAGGGGCTTTAAGGCCCCCCTGACCCGAACCAGCCCCAGACCCTCTGATGCTGTTTCGTGGGCAGGAGCTGGGAGCTCGGAGCTCGTGTCCCCAGGCGGTGCAGCCAGGCCCGAGCAGGATCCCCCGTGGCCCCCTCCACGCGCAGGGCTGGCTGGGCACGGTCTGACCTCGCGTGTCCCTTTGTCCCCTCGCTGCCCAGCTGGCTGCCGTGCACCTGGTGGACTCCCACTACTGCACGGACCCCGGGAAGTTCATCTCTGTGCTCTGCACCTCGCTGTGCACCATGCTGCACGTGGAGCTGCCCCACGTCAACGTGCTCTCCAAGATGGACCTGATCGAGCACTACGGGAAGCTGGGTGAGGAGCTGCTCTGCTCGGGGGGAAGGGACCTCACCCCTCGTGTCTGCTGCCCCCCCGCAGGGGCAGGGACACCTTCCAGCAGCCAGGGTGGCTCAGAGCTGCACGCTGGCCCTGGACACGGAGGAGTTTGAGGGGGAGGGTGTGGAATTGGGGTTCCAGGCGCAAACAGCTGGGTGGGAACTGCTGCAGATCCCCCTGTGCTCCAGCTCCCAGCCTGCCTTCAGAGCTGCCCGTTCCCCCGCAGCTTTCAACCTGGACTATTACACCGAGGTGCTGGACCTCTCCTACCTCGTGGACCACTTGGCCTCCGATCCCTTCTTCAGGAATTTCCGCCGCCTCAACGAGAAGCTGGTGGAGGTGATCGAGGACTACAGCCTGGTGTCCTTCGTGCCCCTCAACGTCCAGGTGAGCCAGGAGGGAGCAGGGAGCCCTGCGTGCGCAGCAGCTGCTTTTTGTGTGCCCAGAGCCACGGGGCTGGAAACCTCAGCTGTGAGGAGACCCGGGCTGGAGAGCAGGGAAGCACACCCAGGCTTGTAAATGATCTGTGGCAGCCAAAGGCAAGGAAAAGGCTGATGGGCTTGGGGCTACCCGGGCCTTGTGTCCTGGGGTGGGGAATGCAGGCTCCCCCTTCCTTCAGCTCTTCTGGCCTGCGTTTCAGATCTGGGTTGGGGGTCCCCTAAAACCTTGTTAAATTAGGGAGCAGTGACTAATGAAAAGGGGGAGGGAGGGCTGGAAATGTCCTTAATCAGGCAGAAGTGTCAGCAGGCAAATGGGCTGGGAGGTGATGAAAGGGAGTGAGAGGGTGGAGGGCCAGTAGCAGTGTCCCTGTTTGTCCCTGTTTGTCCTGTTGGTGGCCTCGGGCGCTGTCAGGGTGGCCCCGAGCCCTGGGGCAAAGGGCCCAGGCCAGCGTGAGCTGCTGCCTGTGGGGAAGCAGCAGTGCCAGCGAGCTCCCTCCTGCCAGGACAAGCAGAGCATGAGGCAGGTGATGCAGGCTGTGGACAAGGCCAATGGATATTCCTTCGGGGACCGGGAGCAGCGCAGCCTGGAGGCGCTGATGTCGGCAGCTGTGGGGGCTGACTTCCACTTCTCTTCGTATCCTCTCTGCTGCTGAGTTGAATTTCTGTCTCCCTGGGGCACAGAGGCTGAATTTGCAGGCCCAGGTTCATCATCTGGTGGGTGACCCACGTGTGGGGAGTGGGGTGTGCTCAGCCCAGCAGACACTTGTCCCCACCAAAGGTTGGGAATTCGTGCTCTGAATGTGTCAGGAACCTTCTGACAACTTTCCTCTCTCTCACCCCCCTTGGGTGGATCTTCCCTTCTCCTTCAAACCATACAATTGATTCTCCTGGGCTTGTCAGGCCTGGGATCAGGCAGAGCCAGAAGTGGCTCAGGTGATGCCTCTTCCCGATGGCCTTCGGGCTAATGTGAGGCTCGGCTGGTTCCTCGCTGGGAACTTCAGAGCTCCTGCAGAAGGGAGTGTTTGAGCCCAGCCCCTCGTTTTCCTTAATTACTGCGTTATCAGCACCCTGGCAGTGCAGGAGAAGTATGTGCAATCTCAGGACAAAGCTGTGGAAGAGGAGGTGATGGATCTGTGACACGCCCTTCCCTGGCTCCTCTGTTTTGACACCTCTCCTTTTCCTACCCGGAGCTTCGGCTGTGACTCAGAGCATCTGGAAGCCTTTCCAGGCAGAGTCTGGGCCCTCTCTGGGGGGTTTGACCTCCCGAGCTTCTTCTCCCTGCCCCGAGCAGGGCTTTGGCAGAAGGGAGGTGGCTGAGGGTCTTCCCTTAGGAACAGAGAGACTGAGCCAGGGAAGGCAGGGAGAGCAAGGAAAAGAAGCGAGATAAGGTCTCCTGCATCGTGACCAAGATTGATCCAGAGAAAGAAAAATCAGCTGGAGCTGCCTCATGGGCAGTGAGAGTGGAGGCAGCAGTGCTGGGTGTGCTGCAGGAGAGCGTGCACAGCCCCACGCTCCCAGCGGAATCCAGGCCAAGACGCCTCCACGCCGTCCCAAGGACAGAAAGATGTTTGTTTTTCTTTTTCTTAGAAATAATGATGGACTCTTTCTTAATAAAACGCTCCTCGGTCTCACTTTCATCTTCGAGTTTGCTGAAGCTGAATAAATAAACCCAGGAGTGCTCTGGAGCCCCAGGCCAAAGCGCCTGCGCTGGGAGCGGCGCTGGCCGGGACCTGTCCCCGTGTCCTGCTGGGGACAGCTCGGCCTGGGAGGGCTGGGGGCAGCAGGAGGGCACAGCTGCTGCTCCTGCACTGCTGCTGCTGCTCCTCACTGCCCTGCTGCTTCTGCACAGCTGCTGCTGCTCCTGCCCTGCTGCTCCTGCCCTGCTGCTGCTCCTGCCCTGCTGCTCCTGCAGCGGTCCAGGGGCACACACGCTCACACACACAAAATGCCAGCTCAGCTTCTTTGGGTTAAGAAAGCCCCTGTGTGACTCAGCTCGTGGTTTGCATCTCAGGCCTTTCCCAGGAGCAGCCTTGGGTGTCCTCATGCACCTTCCTTCTTCTGGCCTTGCTTTCTCCACGTCCCAAGTGCTGGGGCTTCCCCTCCTGCCCGTGGAATCCCCTCTGGCGCTGGCAGCAGCTCTGAGCCTCCCTGCTCCCTGCCCTGAGCCCTGCTCCAGGCAGCAGCCGGGGCTGGATCGGGGGGCTGGGGGTGGACTGGGGGGCTGGGGGTGACAGGTGGGGTGTCCACATCGGGGATCCTCCAGGTGCCTCCAGGCAGCTCCACAGGGATGGGAGTGGGCGCGACTCCCGGTCCCAGCTCTGCAGACTCAGCATCGCCTCTTGCCCAAGATCTTGCATAAAATACAGCAGGATTTTCTCACAGGCCCTTGGCAGAGGGATTGGAGACTGGATCCTTGATGCAGCTAAATCTGAACGGGGTCTGGGGCAGCTGGGCAAGGAATTAAAATGAATTTTTCCCTCATCTCCCAACTTTGTGGCCAGGATTTGGAGACAAGGAGGAGCTCAGGGAGAGGAGGACACAGACACACAATGCTTGTGCTTCACCCCGACCCCTTCCCAATGAAACTGAGATTTCAGATATCAAAGTCAAATCCCAGTGTGCTGCCAGTGCCTCAGCTCTTCCCAGAGCCCCGGAATTTCCCTGGGTGTTCCTGGCTGGAAGCCAGCAGCTGCATTTCAGTGCTGCAGCTCTGGAAGCCAGTCCAAGCACAGCTGGGCTGGAATCCCATCCTCACCCTGTGCCTCGTGGCCGTGTCCTGGTCGTTTTGGAGCTCTGGAGTTGCTGTGAAGGGGTGGGAGACGGGATCATAAAAATATTAATTTTATAGTGGCTTTTTCGTGGCTTTGAGAGATTTGGTGGCTTAAAAGGGTACGGTCAGGTCAGGCTGAGTTACGCAAGAGCCATCAAAGCCTTTGTGGCTTTTTGGCTTTTTTATTTGAATGCCCTGGATAGCTGCAGCCTCAGCCTTGGGATGGAAACTGCTCGGCTCAGCTCAGGATCCTCTGCTGCGTTCCAGCCAGGAACTGCTCGGGTCACAGAGAGCTCCGGCCCCAAAGCTGCACCAAGGAGCTTCCACAGATGAATCCGGGGCTGAAGCGGGACCCAGAGCCCGCAGGGGACAGTTCTGCTCCTGCCCAGGGCCAGCGGGAGACAGCGAGCGCCTGGTGGGGAGTGCAGGGAGAGAGGCAGCCTGGCCCTGCACCCCAACCCCGCACGGGGAGGGGACACGGCGAGCCTCCCGGCCCGGGCAGGGAGGTGACACCTTGGCTGCTGTCACTGCCTTGAGCAATCGGGCCAAGGGCCAGGATGAGTCACCCCAACCGGGCACATCCCTGGGAGGGGGCCCGGCTTTCTGCAGAGCTGCTCCAGCCTGTTATCCCCCTGAGCTGGGCTGCTCCAGCCTGAGAGCCCCCCCTGACAGAGCTACACCTGCCTGAGAGCCCACCCTGAGCTGGGCTGGTTCTACCTGTGAGCCCACCCTGACAGAGCTGCTCCTGCCTGTGAGCCCACCCTGAGCATGGGACTGAACCTGAGGGAGGTGTTTTGGGGATGGAGGATTTGAGCACCCATCACAGCCACGGAACTGGGGTTCCAGCTCCATCACGGAGCTCCTGCTCAAAAGCTGAGTTTCCCCTTCAAGAGGTGCTTTCTAATGGGGATTAAAAACCTCTCCAGAAACGCCAAAACCCCCAGAGCAGGCACTGGTGCCAGCCTGGCAGGAGGCTGCCCCAGATGGGCAGTGTCTGGGTGCCCAGACTGTGGTGCCCCAGCCAGGAGCCAGCCAGCCCCAGCCCTGGGGGAGGACAGAGCCGGGGGGAGGCTGGCACAGCTGGTGACAAGGACAGGCAGGGCTCTGGGTCCTGCAGCTCCCACGCAGGGCGGGCAGAGCCTTTTGCAGGCAGCAGAACATCCCTGCTGGCCCTCTCAGACCTGTTCTGGTGGCCCTTTCCCCCGGGCAGGGGCTGTGCCAGGGCTGGGGGGGTGACTGCGAGGTGGGGGACCCTCCTCGGCCCTGGGCACCCGGTCCCTCTGCTCTGAGGGTGTTCAAGACACTGAAACGGATCTATTTGAGAGCTTCTCTGGATGCCCCTTCGGATGGAAATGCTGAAAGCATTCCACAGCCACCGGACAAGGGCCAGGCTGGGGACCGAGGCCCCGATGCCCCCCTGGTCTTTCTGCCTGGGTGCCAGCATGCTGTGTGAAACAGGGACACAGAGGGACCCCGGAGGACTCCCCAGCCCTCTCACAGGAGCGTCCTGGGGATGCAGGGCTCCTCCTTCCCAGCCTGGAAAAGCTGCCGGACCGGCTGGGAGCGGGGAGCACCGTCCTCCCACGCGGCCCCGCCACGCTGCAATTTTGGGAGCTGTTGAAATCAGTTAACTCCTGGGAAGCCGGGGGAACCCAGAGCCCCAGGGGTGGACAGACACCCCGGTTACCCCTTCCTGGGCAGCAGCACTGCCAGCTCCAGCCCCGCCACGCCCCAGTTTAACCAGTCCGGGTGTCCCCAGGCCGCGGGGTCAGGGCCAGCGCGAGCCCTCGGCTCGTTTTTCCCGCTCTGGCTAATTACAGGTCTGGGGCTGTTCCCAGGCTGGGAGCGCTTGGGGCCAGGTGGAGGCCAAGCTTTGGGGTCCCTCAGGACCAGCCCTGACACCCCTGGGGACCCCATGGAGTGGCTGTGGGGTGACAGGGCAGCACTGGGGGTGCTGCGATGGGGCAGGGGGGGCAGGGGGCTCACGGGGGTTCATCCCCTCTGCATCCACCGCCCCAGGTGTCCCACGCAGGGTGAGCAGGGGCTGGTTTGTGCAGCCCAGCCTCCCACAGCAGAGCCCTCGTCACATCCCAGGCCAGCCCCTCGCTCCCCAGCACCCCCCAATTCCCGCGTGCACCGAGGGGGTCGCATCCCTGCTCATTCCCCCGAAGCCCAGGGGGCTCCTGGCCCTGCATGGGCTGGGATTTGGCCACGCCGGGGCTCGGCAGTGGCGTGTCCCCCCTGTCCCCGCTGCAGCACGTCCTGAGTCACGGCGCTTTCCTCCCCGGGCTCCCCATCAAAGGCCGGCTCCTGCCCGGCCCTGCTGGCTCTGCTGAGCTCGTAGCCCAGGGAGCCGTGACTGTATTTTATTGTAATTATTTTTCATGTTGAAACGCGCCGGTGGGGGGAAGGGGGAGGCAGCTGCGCCCTTCCCGTGGCCCCGCGCCAGGGCCAGAAGTGCTGAGCTTTCACCTGTCCCAGCGCGTCGGCACCTCGGGAGGGATGTCCCCACCCCGCTGGCAGCCCAGGGCTGCCCCTGCGTCCCTGCCGAGGCAGCTTTTGTGGATTTTCCTCCTTGGACTTAGAGGAGCCATGGGGCAGGACCTGGGAACCCACGCAGGGGTGGCGGCGGCCGGTTTTGGGGAACTCTGGGTTTGTATTAATGGGGCTGGGTCAGGGACTCGGGACCTTCGAGCGCCTCGTGGAGCAGCCGGCCCTGCTGGGGCTGCCAAAACCCCCGTGCCAGGGATGCACAGACCCCCCAGCCCTTCCAGGGGCCGCAGCTCAGCCCAAGACCCTGCTGGGGGGCACCGAGAGCAGCCCGGGCTGGGGGGCTGGGGGGCACCGAGAGCAGCCCGGGCTGTGGGGCTGGGGGGCACCGAGAGCAGCCCGGGCTGGGGGGCACCGAGAGCAGCCCGGGCTGGGGGGCAGGGGGGCACCGAGAGCAGCCCGGGCTGGGGGGCACCGAGAGCAGCTGGGGGGCCCGGCTGCCCCCACCCCCGGGCTGGGACGGGGGCGAGGCCAGCGTGGAGCTGCCCGGACATGTGCGCGGGGAGAGACGAGGCAGACGAGAGCAGAGGTGCAGGAGAAGGTTTATTGGAGCACACAGGCAACACGCGACCCCCTCCCAGAATGGGGGGGCTGCCCGGACCCCCCCTCGCCCCGGCCCAGCCCCTCACCTCCTCCTGTCGCTGCTCCAGCCCTCTGGGACAGGGGGTTTGGAGCTGGCACAAGCCAGAGGGGACACCCCCCACAAAAAAATGTTAAATAGCTGGGGGGCTGGCAGCTCTCCGGGACACAGGCACCCCCTCTCCCTCTTCTCCCCCTCCCCAGAGCAGAGGAAGGGGGAGAGGGAGGGAGGGGCCCTGCCAAAACCACCCCCACTCCCGGTATCCAGGTTGGGGGGGGAGCTGGGACTCCTCCCCACCAAAACCATCCAAAAAAAAAAAAAAAAAATCAAAAAAACGACAACCAAAAAAAAAAAAAAAACCACGAAGAGATGCCGAAGGGTCTGGAGCGGGGCAGGTGGGGCCGGCCCCCGGCTCGGCAGGGGACGCTCAGTTCTTGGGCTCTTCGCCAGCCTCGCCGCCGTCTTCGCCGGCGCACTCGGCTGTCCATAGCGTGAGGTTGTCCCTGAGCAGCTGCATGATGAGGGTGCTGTCCTTGTAGGAGTCTTCGCTGAGCGTGTGCAGGTCGCCCATGGCCTCGTCGAAGGTGGTCTTGGCCAGGGAGATGGCCTGCTCGGGGGCGTTGGCGATCTCGTAGTGGAACACGGAGAAGTTGAGGGCCAGCCCCAGGCGGATGGGGTTCGTGGGCTGCATCTCCTTTTTGCTGATGTCCATGGCCTCTTGGTAGGCCTCCTGGGCCTTCTCTATCGTCGACAGGCGGTCGTCCCCGCTGGCCACCTCGGCCAGGTATCGGAAGTAGTCGCCCTTCATCTTCAGGTAGAAGACCTTGCTCTCGGTGTCGCTGTCCTTCTTGATGAGATACTTGTCCAGCAAGCCCAGGACGTTGTTGCAGACGGCGTTGAGCTCCTGCTCCACCTTCTCCCGGTACTCGTTCACCACCTGCGCTTTGTCGTCGCCCTCCTCGGTCTTGTGCTCGATGCTGGAGATCACCCTCCAGGCCGAGCGCTGGCAGCCCACCACGTTCTTGTAGGCCACGGACAGCAGGTTGCGCTCCTCGTTGGACAGCTCGTCCCCGTGCTCCACCACGGCCTTCATGAAGTCTGCCATGTCCTCGTAGCGCTCAGCCTGCTCGGCCAGCTTGGCCTTCTGCACCTGCTGGTTTCTTGCCATGGCTGGGTCGCGGACGCTTGGGCGAGCAGCGGAGCCGTCGGAGCCTCTGCCGAGCGCGGCCGCCGCGATTCGCTTTTGGCTGCGCGTCGGAGCCTCGAGCGAGAGCAGGAGGAGCCAGCCGGGTCCAAGGAGTGTCCTCCTCCTCCTCCTCCTCTGCTTCCTCCCCGCCGAGCGCGGCCTTAAAAGGAAAATCGCGGTGAATCATCGCCCGCGGGCGGCGGGCGCTGGGAGGGGGCGAGGGGGGCGGCCAACGCCCTGCCCTCCCCGTGGGTGCGGCACCCGCGGGTGCCCCGGGGCTCTCCCCAGAGCCAACGCCCGCCCCGGCACCGGGAGCCGCCCTTTCGAGCTGCCGGGAGCGCCGGGGAGGGCGGCGGGAGCCGCGCTGTCCTTTGGGGGGGACACGGGGCAGCGCTCGGCTCTTCCCCACCCCGCAGAAATGGGCCACGGGGTGTGGCCGCTCGTAAAAACGGGTCCC